>NC_089594.1:41369850-41675390 GCF_019320115.1 Miscanthus floridulus
TCTCCCTTGTTGAAATTAATGAACGATCAAGAATTTAGATGGGGTGACGTACAACAGAAGGCGTTTGAAGAGATTAAAGAGTATATGAAGTGTCCACCCATGCTAGTTCCTCCACAGCAGGGTAAGCCTTACAAGTTGTACATATCGGCCGATGACAAAACAATTGGATCGGCCCTGATACAAGAGTTTGAAGGAAAGGAGCGAGTGGTTTTCTATCTAAGCAGGAGACTTCTAGATCCAGAAACAAGATATTCTCCCACTAAAAAGTTATGCTTGTGCTTATATTTCTCTTGCACCAAGTTGAGGCATTACTTATTGTCGGCCAAATGTACGGTTGTTTCCAAGGCTGACATAATCAAGCACATGTTATCGATGCCAATACTAAATGGGAGAGTGGGAAAATGGATTCTCGTGTTATTAGAGTTTGACTTGAGGTACGAATCGGCTAAAGCAGTCAAAGGGCAGGTAATAGCCGATTTTGTCACCCAGCATCGTAAACCAAGCATGAATTATGTAGAGCAGTACCTTGGACGTTATTCTTTGATGGATCATCTTGCAAGCAAGGTGGTGGCATTGGTATTGTTATTATTTCACCTTGGGGGGCAAATTTTGAGTTTGCCTTTCCAACCGAGCCAATGGTTACCAACAATCAAGCAGAATATGAGGCTATTCTGAGAGGGATTCAACTTCTTCATGAGGTAAAGGCCGAAGCAATTGAAATATTTGGAGACTCACTGTTAATTATTAATCAGTTGATCGGCCTATATGAGTGCAAAGAAGACACTTTGAGGAGATATTATGACGAGTGTCAGAAGTTGCTCAAAGAGTTTCCTCATGTCTCATTTCAGCACATTCCAAGGGCACAAAATCAAGAAGCTAACCATTTGGCTCAAAGTGCACCAGGTTATCGAGTAATTCAAGAAATCTTGAGCAATGAAACCTTGGATAATGATTGGAGAATTGAGATAGTCGACTACCTTAGAAATCCGTCATGAAAAGTTACCAGAAAGCTAAGGTATAAATCGACTAAATACATTTTGCTGGATGATCAGCTGTATTACAAAACAATCGATGGGGCCTTACTCAAATGCCTAAATCAAGAAGAGGCCAAGGTGTTGATGGGCAAAGTGCATGAAGGGATATGTGGAGCTCATCAATCGACTTATAAGATGAAATGGATTATCCGTAGAACTAGATATTTCTGGCCAACAATATTAGAAGATTGTTTTGAATATTACAAGGGATGCCAAGACTGTCAATGTTTTGGTAATATCTAGAAGTTGCCTACATCGGCCATGAACCCAATAATCAAGCCATGGCCGTTTTGGGGCTGGGGAATTTATTTAATTGGCCAGATCTTTCCACCGTCGAGTAAAGAACATAAGTTCATATTGGTAGCAATAGATTACTTCACAAAGTGGGTTGAAGCAGTCCCCTTGAAAATGGTAACTTCAAAAAACATGGTTGATTTTGTCAAGGAGCATATTGTGTATCATTTTGGGATTCCTCAAACCATCACTACCGATCAAGGGACCATGTTCACATCAGAGGAATTCAGAGATTTTGCTGTCAGTATGGGGAGCAAGCTGCTAAATTCGTCTCCTTACTAAGCTCAGGCTAATGGTCAGGTAGAGGCGTCTAATCAGATTATGATTAAGCTAATCAAGAAGAAAATTGAGGAACAACCCAGGAAGTGGCATTCGATGCTTAATGAGGCACTATGGGCATACAGGATGGCCTATCATGGATCAATTAAAACATCACCTTATGAGCTTGTGTATGGCCATAACACAACTCTTCCTTGGAAAGTTCAGACCGGATCGAGGCATGTTATATTACAGAATGATTTGACAGTCGAAGTCTACAAAAATCTTATGATGGACGACTTAGAAGACTTAAGTTGCCTTTGGCTGCGCGCTCTCGAAAATATTGAAGCTAATAAACTAAGGGTCGCAAAATATTACAATAAAAGGGTCAAGAATAAGAAATTTTTTGAAGGAGATTTGGTATGGAAAGTGAAATTGCTGATCGGGTCAAAGGACAATAAGTTTGGCAAATGGTCACCCAATTGGGAAGGGCCTTATTGGATCAAATGTTGTGCGCCCGGTAATGCTTATATTTTGGAGACACTAGGAGGAGAAGAAGAGTTCGGCCGAGCAATCAATGGGAAATATCTAGAAATATTATCCCAGTGTTTGGATTAACACTTAAGTAGCTGATTTATTTGGTCAACAGCTCTAATAGCCGATATCAGAAAGGTATCACCTCTAGTACAAAAAATGAACCCAAAGGAACAGAAGCCAGTATGATGCGTATCGCCTATAGGGGGAAAGCAAACATGGATGAAGTGATACGTATAATATGAAATATGAGACAAAGGAAAATCATTCAAGACGAGGGAATTGTTTGCTAAAAATCACCTATTACAAGCTACGGGCTAGAAAACAATTTGCTTACTACATCATCAGCCAAAGTATTGAAAGCTACAAAGTTGGTGGCACTAAAGAATTCCTTAATCAAACGCTCATGATCCTCGGGAGGCACTGCATCCGGGAAACCATGAGGAAGAAGCCAAAGATTGTGACCAGAGCGGGCTTGTGCAGTTGCCAACGCTGTGGCAGCACCATGACGAACGCCATGGAGAGCAACCTCCCTGACGTGGTTTGGAATGTCATGCAAATGGACTACTGAAATGGCACCACTGGCATTGACAAATCCCGCCGCGTGATCTACGGCTGATCAAAGGCTTTCCAACTAAGCAGTTAGATCTAAAAAAATTCAAAGAAAGGGTTGATCAGAAGATCTCGAACGCAAAGTTAAGAAAAAAGCGAAGGAGATTGTGGTAGCCATCTTACCTATGATTCTGGCTTCAGCCCTGGCCAACCATTCCCTCAGATCTGCCTCAGAGGATGATCAGATTTGAATCATGGCCAGAGCTGACTCTGTGAGGGAAAGACAGTTGGTTAAACTTTGATCATTCCGATCAATGGAAGTGATTAGATCATCATTATCGATTTGCCTCCTCGAAGAACTGGGAAGCTGGCGATGAATCAGTGTTGAAGACGATCTCGAAGATTGAACTAAGTCGACCCTGTGCTCCAGGGCGGTGGAGACATCCCGAGTAGCACCTTCCCGGTGATGAAGACGCTGGCGCGATGATGCGGGCCCATTAAGAACTTCCTCAGCAGGCCTCTTGCTATTCTCCATGATCTCAAACCTACAGAAAAGCAGGGACTATGCTAAAGACGCATAAGGTTTGAGATGAGACGGGTAGTTTTCTGAGCCCCAGCCATGGCCCGCATATATAGCCCGGGGAGGCGAGGAGATGGATTTCGCTGAGGGAATGAAAACTGAAAATAGATACAGAAATGGATCGGTGCTCTGGAATTTCAGGGGAGAGATAATGAAGAGATAACAGATTCGGACTTATTGCTTCCCTAGATTATGAAACGTTGTGGGATGCATACGAAGAATTTACATTAACCAGAAATCAACCCACCAAGACTTCTTTGGATTGAAGGGAGTCCGGGCCCCCACAAGGCCAAAGGTCATCATGAACCAGATCACATCGGCCGGATAATGGAATTATACCATAAGAAGGGGAAAGGCCGCCCGCTTGGCAGACGCCTAACTAGTTTCTCGGTGATCAGGAACTGCGGGAAAGAAGCCTATGGCTCTCCCAGCGGGCATTTGATGAAGCAAACAAGGGGAAGGTGTCCACACATTTTAGCCCTTGCAAACACTAGAACAGCTTTGCGAGCATGGAGAGAAGACTCAGGTGGTATCATAAGACTTCTTCTAGCCACAGTAGCTGATCCTCTTGCTCGACAAGGTGCTAGAATGAGCGACACAATCACCCTATACACAAGAATTCTTCTAGCCACTCAAGATCTTCATAGCAAAAAGATGGACCATGGAGGGTCCGGCGAAGTCAGAGTTCGAGAGGGCAGGTAGAAGAGAAACATAGCTAAATCATTAAGCTGCTCTCACCAGGGGCAGATAGGCATTTTATAGCTGGTCTAGAAGGATGAATCCAAGTGCCCGTGAAGCAATGATGCTCTCGTAAAAGTTATGAAGCATGGGCTCATGAGCTGACATAGGCGGCGACAAACAGTAGACCCCAGATCAAGATTCTCTACCCATGACTGCATACCCATCGAAGATGAAGACGTGATGATTTTGGAATAAAATTACTTTTATTCCAGAATTGGGGGGCATGTGTTTACACCAGAATTTGGAAGAAGAGTTACAGGGATTTGGAAGCTCCCGAAAATCATGTCATCAAGGAATTAGCTGCATGGAGATCGGAGCTAGTTGATTCGGACGTAGCACTAGAATCAGCTTTCTTTAGATAGCGCCAGTAGATAACGATAGAGGCTACGATCGGCGCTGGGACGAGACATGCTGGACTCTACAAAAAGGGAAAGATTAGAGTCCAAGTTATCTTAAATTAGGAATGTTTTCATTATGCCAAAGATTGTATTGAGCCGTACTCGAGCAAGGTTCATTTTTAGGCTCCGGGTATAAATACCAAACCCCGACTATTGTAAAGGACACAATCAATCAAATACAAGTCAATTAGTTTTTTCGGCTCCGGCCACCCCTTAGGAGTAGGAGTAGAGTAGATCTCAGCGAGTTCTTCAGCGAGTATGGCTGCATCGATCTGGTCAACCTCCACTGCTTGTCTGTAAGTACCGTCATGGATTATACCTCTGTTCGTATGGCTGCATCGATCCGATCGACCCACACTGTGACTCTGATATAGGCTAGTTATCGACTCTTGTCTAATTCAAGTATGGCCTGTGTGATTCTGCCTCACACCCCACTGCTTGAATTAGATCAAGGTCAAGTTATCGGCTCTACCTTAGTATGGCAGTCTTTGGTAGATGCATTAAGTTACCTATATTGCCTATTGCTTTCATTGTTTATCTAATTACACCAATATCACTCTGTCCAATTGAGATTGATCCGAATCAGTCTTATATCTTATTTAACTCATCGTTTGTTAATCTAAAATTGATCTAATCTACATCTTAAGCGATGAGTTATATTTTTATCGGCTATTTTGCATCAACGTCAGTCGTGCATAGCATGCGGTTAAGGCATGTTCGATCTCGAGTAGATCTATTAGTTAATGAAAACTGTTCCATGGCCTGTCATCACGGCCTATGGGATTCTGCCTCTCACCCCACTGTTGGCACCGTGGAGTGGGGATCGTTAGTTGGTAGACCCATTCCTATGAAGGCATGACCTCAACTGTGCGCTATGCCTGAATCGACTGTTTAGCCGATATCGAGCGTTTTCATGAACAATTCACATTACGAGATCATTGAAGTAGAGATAAGTTGAAAGATATGTTAGCCCCATGATCTTATTATTGTATTAGGGCCTGCATGATTCTGTCTCATGCCCCACTGATATTAGTAATGAGTTAGGGCCGTCGAGTCTATTATTGTTTCTACGACTTGCATGATTCTACCTCATGCCCCACTGGCCATGGCGATTGATGATATCTAACATGTTCATTAGATTTATCTTTATTAAATGGTTAAGTGGCGTTGAATTGTTTCTTTATATAAAAAGGAGTTTGGTTACTTGTAATCATTGGCTTAGTATAAACTGATCATCATTGATATCTTATTGCCATTGATTAATATTTCCTTAAATAATATTTATCCTGAATGATAACCGATTCTTCTTATATAACCCCATGAGCTTTAATCGATTTATTCTTATGAACATGCTGGAATCGACTATTTAGTCGATCTCCTCTCATATCGGCTCTCAGAGCCACACATTCGGGACTGTCTGGCAACACCGACATGTTTCGCCCTTAATTACTGATGAGCTTTCTCTCCTTATCAATTGCTAGGTCAAATTGACTGGCACGTCTTGGGAGGATTACACAGGATCGACCACCCTTGCGCTAAAGCTAGACGGATCTGCTCCATCGAGCGGACCCTTCCGGCTTGCTGCGTGTGTCCTCGTCACGGAGACAGAAATTCTATGTTGACAAGAAAAGACCATTATCATCATGAAATTATTAACTCAACCGAAACTATACATGCAACCATCTAGTTGAATTATAAAGCAATAATTAACTAGATGCATACAACCAATTGCTTTTTAGCCTTACTAGGAACATCAACAGATCATATGCATCACAAGCACCATAGAAAACATCATGGTTAAACATAACTAACTTATTTATATCCATTTATTAATTTCCTTAAATAATAGGGTGATTTAAAGGATAAATAGTTCCAGTGATTAATAAATTCTAATAAAATTGCAATAGCCTAAAAATGACCTCAATAGGCTACTGTACAAATTTTATGCCATTTAGATAAGTACAACTACCTCTACAAAAATGACAAGTTACATATGCTCATTTTAGCAAAAATAGTTTAGCATAGTGAAAAGTGTCAAACAACAAATTTAATATTTTTCTTACATTCCTCCACGCATAAGAATACTGTGTAAAAATTTGCATGATCATATGTTATGTATTTTTACGCCAATTAATTTCACTAGAAACCAGCAATTAATTAGGATTAAATATTAAGACCATATTCAAATTATGCCCACTACAAGTTTAGTATTTTTTCTAGCTATAGCATGCCAACACAAGACCAGCAAAATTGGAATCACAATTTTATCACCTTTCTAGCCCAAGTTATGCATTTAACAAGATAGAAACAAAATAAAAAGCATTTATCTAGCTACATTTTATTCTCCTAGAAAAATACTAGAAACAGTGCATCTTATATTTTTATCAAATACTACACTTCAAGATGAAACTAACAAAATTTGGTTCACCAAAATTGGACACTCCTAGCTTGAGATATTAATTTTTGAAACATGCATTCAAATCTCTAAAATAAATCCAGAAAATCAAATATCATACACACTGATAGCCAGGGCCCGCGGTCAATGGGGACCCACTCGTCAGCGAGACCAAAATAGGGGACGGTGCTGACCAGCGAGAACTTGCTGATGGTGAGGTCTCTGGTGGTAGCGTCTTCACCACTGTACTCTCCTCACCCCCGCACATCGACTGGTAGGTTTAGTTGTCTCGGTGGCTCACCGGAGGAAGCTCGACGGCGGCCATGGCGGACGACGGAGGTCGGTGGTGGTACGCTAGCCATCTCTGGCTATGACACACTTAGGCGAGGATGGCTACTCCATCCTAGTGACCTAGCGGAGCTACACGGCGCAGGTGAGGGCTCAGGGTGGTGTCGGTGAGCTCGGCCGCGTGCAAGGCCGTTTGGTGGCGCACGGAGCATGGTGGTGCTCATGCTGTTCTAGCTAAACAGCGATGAAAGCTGGGTCTCCATCATGCCACTAGTGAGGCCTAGGGTTACTCAACCTAAGGCATGAGAGAAAGGAGGGAGACGGTGAACCAACTCAGAGGCAGCGAGCTCGAGTGCCACGACGGCCATGGCAGACGCGGGCGGTGTGGCGACTCGTTTCGGCGCCGTCAAGCGGTGGCGTCATCCCTAACTATGGCCTAAGCTTCTAGACTATCGTGGTGCTAGACCAAAGAAAATTAAGGCATGCGGTGTGGTGAAATGGTGGGGCCGTGGTGAGCCGCGAGCGCGGTGGTGTTCTGGTGACGATGGTGGATGCGGTGAGGCAAAATGCCGCTCTACCTAGGTTCAGTAGATGGTGCTGGTGGCTCGAGGAGGTGGAGGTGATGGCATAGCAGCTATGGCTGAGATGAATCAGTCGGCAAGGCTGCGTTAGCGATGAGTGGTTGCGGCAGAGCTGCGGCGATGCTACGGTGGTGCTTGGCGTGGCACTGCGGAAAGGCAGAGCGAGCAAGAGGGAGTGAGAGCGGGTGAGTGGATGGAGTGGTGGGTGCGCGGTGCTTAAGTGCACGCTCAGGCCTGACCAGCCAGGCCAACGTCAGCATGCTACGGCCACATGGCAGCCACGGCCTATGGTCGATCGGCCACGATGCCGCGTGAGTCCATGTGGTTCAGACCGCTGAAACCGACTAACAGTGCAACTTAGTGACTGAATAACTCCTAATCTGTGGTGAATTGGCAAAAACTTCCTTAATAACTATTGTAGAGCTACATGAGATCTGCAACTTTGTTTTAAGAACCATCATCTAATTCTTACTGGTTAACAAACTACATTGCTCCAAAGTGAGGTACTTTGAAACTGAAAACCGTTTCAACACATAAAATTTTGCAAGTCTCAAAACAACATTTTGTTGATACTTGTGAGCTATTTTTGAGCATGCTATGCACTGAATTTGACCTTGACCCAAAAATAAAAGTTGTTACCCTAGTCAAGTACTACAACTTTTATTTAGGTCACATAGCCATGGAAACAATCTAAGCTACTGTTTACCTTTGGTCAAACTAGCATCATGAAAATGGCATTTCAAATGAAACCAACACTTAGAAGCAAAATTGGCCTAGGTCATGAATACAAACATTGTTCTATTTATCATCCTAGATGTGTCTAAGGTATTTTCATGACCTCACAACCATCTCATACATTGGTCATACATGATTGCAAGCATAAACATATATATATAAATCAACATTTAATGTGACAATGTATAGGAATGATATGAAATTTCATATGCTCATGTTCATGAATGCTTGGATGATGCTGGTGCTCATGAAATGCAGGTGTCAAATGCAATGCTTAACACTAGGGCGTTACAGCCCCTCCTCCTTATAGGAATCTTGTCCCGAGATTTGAAAGGCCTACCATTCCTCATAAAAGGTGAGATAAACCTCATATAAATAATCCTCCCATTCCCACATGGCATCTTTTTCACTGTGGTTATTCCACACCACTTTGTAGAACTTAATGACCTTGCTCTGTGTTACTCTTTCCATCTCTTCTAACACTCGGATTGGTTTCTCTTCATACGTCAAATCCGATTGGAGCTTAATGTTGGTGGGTGCAATGGCTTCCTTAGGTATACGAAGACATCTTTTCAACTGAGAAACATGGAAGACATCGAATATCGCACTCATTTCTGGAGGAAGTTGTAACTTGTAAGCGACATTTCCTTTCCATTCAATAATCTTGTATGGCCCTACATATCTAGGCGCAAGCTTTCTTTTTACTCCAAATCTCTACATTCCCTTCATAGGTGACACTTTTAAGTATACATAATCTCCCACTTTAAAATTTAGTGGTCTTCTTCTTTTATCAGCATAACTCTTTTGTCTTGACTGAGCTGCTTTTCATATGATGTTGGATAATGCGTACCTGCTCTTCAGCTTCGGTGACAAAGTCAATGCCAAATTATCTTTTTTCGCCGGGCTCAATCCAATTCAAAGGAGTTCTACATTTCTGACTGTACAAGGCTTCAAAAGGAGCCATCTTGATGCTCGCTTGATAACTATTGTTGCAGGAGAACTCAGCTAAAGGTAGCCATTTCTCCCATTAACCCTTGGAAGATATAACACAAGCTCTCAACATATCTTCTAAGATCTAGTTTACTCGCTCGGTCTATCCAGAAGTTTGTGGATCATTTGCTAAACTTTTGATTAGTTTAGTTCCCAAAGCTTGGTGCAAGTGTTCCCAGAAACAAGCTATAAACTGTGGTCCCTGATCTAAGACTATGGTCCTTGGTACTCCATGTAGTTTCATGATTTGAGAAACATACAGTTTGGTGTACTTCCCGGATAGATATGTTGTGTTAACTGGTACAAAATGTGCTGACATGGTGAGGCGATCTACAATGACCCATATGGAATCATGACCTTGTTGAGTCATCGGAAGGCCTATAATAAAGTCCATACTTATTTCCTCCCATTTCCAGTCTGGAATAGGCAAAGGCTGAAGAAATCCAGCAGATTTCAAATGAACGACCTTTACTCTACTGCAATTATCACACCTAGCGACATAGGCGGCGATCTCTTTCTTCATTTTGGTCCACCAACAATAGGTTTTCAAATCTTGATATATTTTGCTACTACCTGGATGGATAGACAACTTGGATGAATGAGCTTCATCTAAAATTTGATTTCTAAGCTCATGGTCTTTCGGTACCACAAGTCGGTCCTCAAACCATAGCACACCTCTTTCATCTAACCTGAAATGCTTGGTTTCTTGTTCTTTCATCTTTCTCTTGATGTGAAATACACCTACATCTGTCTTCTATAGTTCCATGATTTTGCTCTCAAGTCAGCAACTAATAGTGATATTGTGCATCACAACAGGATGTAACAAATTAAATGCATCTTCCAACAAGGCTTCCAAAGTGTTGCAATGAGATTTCCGACTAAGTGCATCTGCTACAACATTGGCCTTTCTCGGATGGTAGTGCACTTCCAAATTATAGTCCTTGATTAGCTCTAACCATCTTCGCTGTCTCATGTTCAGCTTAGGTTGAGTGAAGATATATTTGAGACTTTTGTGGTCAGTATATATATGACATACATTTCCCAACAAATAATGTCTCCATATCTTCAACGCATGAACAACTGTTGCAAGCTCTAAATCATGCGTAGGGAATTGACTTCATGCTTTCTCAATTGCTGAGAAGCATAGGCAATAACTCGACCTTCTTGCATGAGCACTCACCCCAAACCTATACCCGATGCATCACAGAACACATCGAAAGGCTTTTCAATGTCGGGTTGTGCTAGAACAGGAGCTATAGTTAACAGGGTCCTTAGGGTGTGAAAAGCTACTTCACACTCTGACGTCCAACTAAACTTTTCATCCTTTTGAAGTAGTCTGGTCATGGGCTTAGCTATCTTGGAGAAATCAGGAATGAAATAATGATAGTAACCTGCTAACCCTAGAAAACTCCGAACTTCATGAACCGAAGTTGGGGCCTTCCAATCCATGACCTCTTGTACTTTAGATGGGTCTATAGAAATTCCATCTTTAGATAAGATGTGACCCAAAAAAGGTACTTTGCTCAACCAGAATCACACTTGCTAAACTTGGCATGTAACTTATGTTCCCTCAATCTGGACAAAACAATTCTCAGATGCTCTGCATGGTCTACCTCATTCTCTGAGTAAATCAAGATATCATCGATAAACACAACCATGAACTTATCAAGCTCAGGCATGAATACCGAATTCATCAAGTACATGAAGTAGGCAGGAGCATTCGTCGGTCCAAAAGACATGACCAAATACTCATACAAGCCGTACCTAGTGGAGAAAGTTATTTTAGGTATATCCTCTGGCCTGATCTTAATCTGATGATAGCCTAATCTCAAGTCGATCTTGGAGAATACCTTTGCTTTTGCCAACTGATCGAACAAGATATCGATACGAGGCAAAGGATACTTGTTCTTAATGGTCACAGCATTAAGCGGCCTATAATCCACACACATTCTCAAAGACTTGTCCTTCTTCTTTACAAACAAAGCTGGACATCCCCATGGAGATGAACTAGGTTGAATGAGACCTTTGTCCAATAGTTCTTGTAACTGAATTTTAAGTTTAGCTAACTCATTTGGTGGCATCCTATAGGGTCTTCTTGAGATAGGTGCCGTACCTGGCACTAACTCAATCTTAAATTCCACATCCCTATCAGGTGATAAACCTGACAACTCATCTGGAAATACATCAGGAAACTCACAAACCACTAGAATATCACAAAAGGGTAGTGGCTTGGATAGCGCAAGACAAGTTTTGGAGATCAAAACTTCAGGGAAGCGGTACTAGAAAATCATTACCTCCCTTTGGTTCTGTCAACATAATTGTCCGAGTGGATGTGTCAATGAGAACACCATGGTCACTCATCCAACTCATGCCTAAGATCACATCTATGGCTAATCCAGGCAATACTATTAGATCCATCGTGTACTCCCTCTCTTGTATAGAGATGAGCACATCTTTGACTATTTGGTTTATAGAGATAGTAGCCCCAGCCAAACTTATGTTATAACCACCCATGTTTACCTCAATTACTTTTTGATCATACTTAGATGCAAATGCTTGACTCATAAATGAATGAGAAGCTCCAGAATCAAATAAAACAATGGTGGGATGTTTGTTAACAAGAAACATATCAGCTGTGATAACCTCTCCTACAGGAACTTCTTCAACAGCGGTGTAATGCACGTATCCAGGATGTGCTTTAGGATTTGCCTATCTCTAATTGCTCTGGTTTTGATTGCTGTTCTTCTTAGGATGGAGGCATTCCTTGGCCTAATGACCCAACTGATTATAGTTGAAGCATGGCTGATTGCTCCTAGGTCCTGCTGAGCTTCCTTGCCCTCTGTTTTCCTTGGGTAGGGCAATGGTGAACGCCTTACAAAACACTTTTTGAGGTCAGTTGGCCTAGACTTTTGGTGGAGGAGGCCTAAACTTGGGCGCTGGCGGTCAAAACTATGGCCTAGCCACCACTGGAGCTCTAGACTGGGAAGACCCTAAGGCGACTGCCTCGCTGCTCTCTTGCGGCCCTTCGCCGCTGCGTGTAGATTGTTCTAGTTCTCCTGAGTCAAGGCATCACTGATGAACTCATTATATGTGGTGCACCTCGAGTTGGCCATGGTTTTCATTAGCTTAGTGCTAGGGCCTCTCTTGAAGCTTTCAATATTCTTTTCCTCTATATCAACGAACCCTGGGGCATAATGGGACAAATTGTTGAATGCATGCATGTACTCCATAAGGGTCTTGGTCCCTTGTGTGAGTCATATGAACTTAGTTGCTTTCATGTGCATTAGCCCTAGGGAATGTGATGTCCCCTAAAGGCTAACTTAAATTGCTCCCATGTGACCTATGAGTTGGTAGGTAGGGAGGACAGGAAATGGGTCCACCATATCCAGGTCGTTCCCTATAGCTGATGGGATGCATATTCTGCCTTTTGATGCTCCGTAACCCTCAATAGACAGAACTTTTGCTCAATTGTGTTAAGCCATTCATCTGGCTAAAGTGGTTCTTTGGCCACCTTGAAGATAGGAGGCTTGGTGTCCAGGAAATCCTTGAAAGAGCTGTATTGATTTAGCTTAGGCCCCCATTGTTGCTGACGGGCGCAAGCAGTGTTCTACGCAATGAGGCGCAGTGTTTCCTCCATTGTTCTCTAACTACCCAAGAACTATGTGAAGAATTCATTCGCAGACAATGGTGGTGGTGGTGGTAAGTCATCGTCGTTGCCACCTTGGTTGTTGCCTGCTCCCACGTGAGTGTGAGTCATTTGCAAAGTTGCAACAATAAGTGATTAATGGATGATGTCAGGAGATTGCAGATGAATTGTATAATCATGCCAAACTAAAATTACTGGAGAGAATCTTAAATTCATACAATAAAATAGAGGCATAATAATTCATTCTTGCAACATGACATCACCAATTTGATCACTTATCGGGCTTGTAGCGCGTTAACATGCATGTCATAATCACCAGTAAAATGAAACTAGAATTTCATTAAAGTTCAACCCATCGTGAAACAACATGCAGAGTGCCAATATTACACGGAAGTCAAATCATGAATACCAAACTTCAAGCTACAAGTCCATTACATAATTAACAGGGATACATCTAGTGCTCTAACTAGTCACTAGGCAATGCTAATCTTCCGCGTGCTTGCTGTCGAGGTTAGAGATAGGATCGCCCTCACCCTCTAGCTCTACTTCCTCTTCCTCCCAACCATCATCCTCGATCAACATCTCTGGATCTTCTTCGTCCTCATTAAGGATCGGGTGCAGTTGGTTGTTCAGGAAATGCACCTCATGATAAACATCAACCACCATGTTCTAGGTCTGTGCAAGCTGCTGGTGCAAGTCCCTCTCGACATGGTCCTACTTTATGCTCAAGGCTTGGGTCCTGTCTCGTTCTACTTCTACCATAGCTACATGATTGTTTGCTAGGATCCACTGGCACGTAGCTGTGAATGCCTCGGCACGGGTGGCCTCTAGCTACTCCCGTAGTCCTGCTAACACTGCTTGATCATCGGCTCTTGCCTCTTAGGTGACAGCTCTCTGCTAATCAACTTGCTCCATTTGGGTGTGGAGATTTCCCAAAGCTACATAAGCTTGATCAGTTTCCCATCGAGCCTCACTTGCTGCTTTTTTGTTCTTGCGCACACACTTATTTAGCTTATGCTGTGCAGCTTCGGCTCTCATGAGCTTTATCCATGCAAGTGGTATAGGACTCCTACCAGAAGTCCCTAGTGTTCTGACGAGTATAGAACATCTTCATCATTGCAAACATTGCGCTCATAGCGGGACTAGAACTGTCTATCCACTCATCTCGGTCTTAGATCAACGCATTACTGTTGCGTTGTGCCCATACTATTGTGGATGGATCCACCCAAGGAAAAATACTAGCGGCACTGCCGGTAAGCTCATCCCTGTGCTGCTGACAAATCGGACTCAACACCTCAAAAGCCACTACTTGGGCAGCTTCCCAAGAAGTTCTTCCTTCAGATTCCGCCCTCTATTCCTACCAGAAGGGTGCTTGGTTTACGAGCTGGTATGGTCAGCTGTACTTCATACCATGGTTGTCCCTCTAGGTATACTTCATTCTAGTAATAGAGGGGCAATTCATAATACCCCGCATAATGCAAGACTCTCCAAAGTAGGGCTAGAGTACCAAACATCAATAGGAAATTCTCACTTCCAGCCGGTGCTGCCATCTGTACCAACAACATGGTGCAACTCTCATGAGACAAAGTCATAATGGATAGGAGTCACATAACTGAGTAAGAGATTTATAAGCGGAGGAACAAGGCAAGTATGAAATAATGATTTATCATGATGCATGCACGTTCTGTACATCCTCACAAACTTAGGAAAAATTAAATCTACTAACGGCATACACGATGGCATACATACGTTCTCTCATATATAGTGTAACTAGTCGGGCTACATGTTTCGCTGTTAGTGTACCTACATAAGAATTTCATTTCAGCCCAACCAAACAAGTATATATGCAAAATGTAAATCTAGGCTCTAGGTTGCAAGCTAAATACTTCCATATATATATACCCATATATATACTTCCGTATCAAAGCTACCCGAAAGTAAATATGTCCTACATGTACATATAATTATGCATACACAGTCATATCAAAGCGAACCCACAATTAAATACCTCCGCATATATATGAGGCATATATATACTTTAGTATCAAAGCTAACTCTCGCCATAGACCGCGCTCTCACATCTTGCGGTCATGCCACTATGATGATGATTGGCATCTTACCTTGGGCGTTGAGGCATTTGATCCATACATTACCACTCAAGTGAATTGCATCCATACAATAGCACGCCGTATGGACGACGAAAGTAAAAACCCCCAAGTTAGTACTTAATTGGACACCTGAAGTCCATAACTGGGCATAAAGGAAGTGATCACTAGCACACTGTAGATTCAAACTCTAGGTTTTAAAACACCTATATATATAACTATAAGTTGATAAAAACTAGTTTTGGAAAACAAAAACTTTGTTTTAAATATGCATGTGGCAATTAATGTTGAATCTTGCTCTGATGCCAGCTGTAGCAGAACCGATCAATTTATAAGAGCACAAGTACAATGGCAGCCCATAGTAGTCGCACTATCATACTTGAGCCCATATAAACCCGGTAGTCCATCGAGTACCATGATAGGTCTCGATTAACCATCAACATACAACCAAGATTGTACATGATTCAACATACATGTCACACGTTACATAAAGTTCACAAATACAGTTCATTCATCAGAGTACGAATTAAGGTTATTACAAACCAAGTTTAGTAAATAGTAGCGGAAGCAAATTAAAGTTTGAAACTAACATCTACCATCATAGTTCAAATATATAGTGCCAGTTCATGATCACACTCCCACAAAAGCATATAAGAAGGATTAATAAGTGATGCCTACCTAGGGCTCACTCCTCTTCCACGGCGGGACAGAAGCAGTTCTTGTAATAGCAAACTGTACCATCTGCAACAATGCGAATAAAACCCTGAGTACGAGAAGGTACTCAGCTAGACTTACCCATCATAAACCAAAAACAAAGTGACTCCAAGGATTATGCAAGGCTTTTATAAGTGGAGGTAGCTTGACAACATTTTGCATAGAAGCGACTAACTCTGTTGTACAATTATAATTCGGTCATCAAATTAATTATAGCTATTCATCTCTAGATTAGCTACTAACTTGTGCCAAACATGTAGTATATCATCTAGTAACATACAATAGTAACCATAGCCGGTGTAGTAATTCCTTGTTTATCTGAACCATCATGTTCCATATCACAGCTACTACGATGTTGGTACTAGCCAAGTTTCTCACTGTCCGGGAGAGATGGTGATTCGAATCGATTTCAACCAGCTAGAAATTTATTCCTAACACAAACCCAGGCAGACCAGATCAACGGCCAGCTTAGGTCACCTTTGGTACAACTCTGGTCCACATTTTGTGGGTTCGCTTAGCGCAGCACAATCAGGGACAACCAGCTGCCAGGATGTTCAGGCCTGGCCTACCCTTAGTCTCATGTCTGGCTCCCCGCACATCCTTACTACCATCCAGAGTGCGCACTCTAATAGAACGGTGCCAAGCCTGAGTTGAGCTACTCGGCTTCGTGGTCGGAATGAGTTATCCAACCAGCTAAGTGATAGGCATGCGTTCAATCTTGTTAGAAGCACCAAACAATGGTATGGTCCTTAATCGGCACAGACAGAATCACATGAGTCAACCTACACATAGACTCTGCCTGGCCTCCATTTACATTACCCCATGGTTCTTTTCCATGATAGCAAATATAGCCAACCATGCTTCGGTACCCACCTATATCTCGTAGGTCATAGGAAATCATCCGACTTCTACCGGTCTAAGCATGGCTAAGCATATATTCGATCCTGGACCTACACAGGGTTAAAGGTGTATATATCTAGACAAGGTAGTTCCATGCATCAAGTGTTTCCAGTCAACTCTTATAACCTAATGCATGAAAAATAAAGGACTCAAGTAATATTTTGTAAAACATGGGAGACTTAGAATGCTCCGGGGCTTGCCTTTGAGGAAAGAGGTTGGCCGGTGATCCGGGCACTTAGGGAGATCTTTGAGAGTTTGCTCCTCTTCTCCTGGAGCTATGGCCTGAGGCATCTCCTGCTGATCCTCCTCTTCTTCTTCGTTGAACTCCAATAGAGTTATTTCTTTGGACGATCCTATATGCATGAGCATGAAATAAGATATCATGAATGCATATATGATGACATGTATAATATGATATGATGTAATGAATGCATCCTCATAAGTGTTTTCAACAACTTTGCATCAAGTAATAACAAGTTGCATCTTATTTTACGGAGTAGGTGCTTATCTCTTCTCTAATAACTAAACAAACACTTATGTAAATCATTTTCGGGATGATAAGACAGTAGCCACTTGTTTTGACCATAACTAGAGTTATATACATCAAAATAATATGGCTGTGGACATTCTAGAAAGCTTATGAAATTTCCTACAACTTTATTTTAATAATCTTAATGTGATTCAGCAGTTATCTAGGTGAAACAAATCAATCCTTAAGATCTGTCTAGAGAGCAAGCATTCCTGACAGCAGACTTCTAACAGCCATAATTTTTAAACCATAAGGCATATAACTATGAAAATTTAAGACAAGGTAGATCAGTAAGTTATATACAACTTTGTTATTAACAAGTTTTATAGAAAAGACCATTATCATCATGAAATTATCAACTCAACCGAAACTATACATGAAGCCATCTAGTTGAATTATAAAGCAATAATTAACTAGTTGCATACAACCAATTGCTTTTAAGCCTTACTAATAACATCAATAGATCATATGCATCACAAGAACCATAGAAAACATCATGGTTAAACATAACTAGCTTATTTATATCCATTTATTAATTTCCTTAATAATAGGGTGATTTGAAGGATAAATAATTCCAGTGCTTAATAAATTCTGATAAAATTACAGTAGCCTACAAATGACCTCAATAGTCTACTATACAAATTTCATGCCTTTTGGATAAGTACAACTACCTCTACAAAAATGACAAGTTACATAGGCTTAATTTAGCAAAAATAGTTTAGCATAGTGAAAAGTGTCAAACAACAGATTTACTATTTTTCTTACAAGTGCCGCCGACAAGGGACGATAACAAGAGCCACGACATGCTGATAAAGGGCCACCGCGAGACGACAACGGGATCCACATTGTCGGCGAGGGGTGTAGTTAGGTTCCTGCCAATAATTGCCATGTAGACAAATAGAGATGTACAGGGGGTATACATGTGTCGGATATTTAATTGAAACAAAAATATAGATTAGCTTGTTTAATGGGCAGCTGGATGTGCTAATCTCAAGCTAGGGTTGGATCTTGAAAGTGCTAACGAGCATCAGATCATTGCATGTCTCTTTGTAGATGTACGCCCTCCTTTAGATCATGCCTGTAACAGAACTGTCTAATTTATAAGAGCACAAGTACAATAGCAATCACCGAAGCGATCAAACCATCATACTTGAGCCCATATAAACCCGATAGTCCGATGAAATCATGAAGGATCTCAAACCAACCAACATACAAACCAAGATCATACATGATTCAACATAACAAGTCACATGTTACCTCACAGCACAAATAGTTCACAAGTATCTCACATACATCAGAGTTCACGTAGTTATTACAAACCAAGTTCAAATAGCGGAAGCAAAGTAGTTTGAAATCAATATCACACTTAGTTCAAATACATGCCAGTACCACTGTCATTTCCAGCAAAAGCATAATAGAAAGGATAACTTAGGAGTACCATGCCCCATAGTTTAGTCCTCATCCACAGCAGGATGAAGGCAGTTCTTAAAGTACCCATGATACATCATATCATCTACAACAAGAGGGAATAAACCCGAGTATGAGAATGTACTCAGCTAGACTTACCCATCGTAAACTAGAAATAATATGACACAAAGGCGTATGCAAGGCTTTATCGGTGGAGTTAGCTTGACAACATTTTGCATAAAAGCTTAAGTAACATAACTTGGAGATTTAATATCTTTAGCATCAAATTGAATACCTATTCAATTAAGCATCTTTAGATTAGCACCTATACTAGAGCAATCACGTGATTAAGCTAACAAGCATTAGTAACCATATCCGGTGTATTAATTTGAGCATCATCATAACCATCAAGTTCCATCAATTAATGCTATGTTGCCGCTGCTCAGTCAAGTTCTCACTATCCGGGAGAGACGGTGACTCGAATTGATTCCAACTAGCTAGGGAGTTATTCCTAACACAAACCCATACTTCCCCTATCGGGGTCATGTTGGGTCACCTTTGGTACAATTTAGGTACAGTCACAGGTTCGATCAGCGCCGCACCCTTTGGGATACTACCAGTCTGCCAGGAAGTTTTGGCTCGGCCTGCCCTTGGACTCACGCCACTAGCTCCCCATACATCCTTACTTCCTCCAGTGTGCGCACTTTCACTTACCGGGTCACGTCCGGAGTTGAGCTACTTGGCTTCGTGGTGGGAATGACTTATCCGAGCAACTAAGTGCTAGGCATACGTTCAACATGACATGAGGACATACAGCGAATCGGTCCTTAACTGACATAGACGGGGATAAATAGGCACCAAGACCTCCATGCCTTGTTGCTTCTCTATCACAATCCCGCTCAGTCTCCTTTTTATTCATCAACACATGGTTATTTCCATGATAGCAATTATAGCCAACCATGATTAGATATTTACCTATGTCTTGTAGGTGACAGGAAATCACTCGACTTCTACCGAACTTAGCATGGCTAAAGCATATATTCAATCTTGGACCTACCAAGGATTCAAGATATATTTGTCTAGACAAGGAAAATATATGCAGCAAGTGTTTCCAATCAACTCCTATAAACTAATGTATCAAACATAAAGGACGCAAGTGATATTTGTAAAAACATAGGAGGCTTATAATGCTTTGAGGATTGCCTTTCAGAAACAAGGAAGGTTGGTGGTTAGGACACTTAGGAAGATCTTCCACGTTGACTCCTCCTTCTGCCTGAACCTCCTGATCCTGGGCTGCCTACTGCTCCTCCTGATGCTCAGGTTCAAACTCGAGTAGCGTCACTCCTTCTGGGGAACCTATTCCATGCATATGCACAAATGAGTATCTTGAATGCATAAGAGATGAGATGACATGATAAATTGTATATGCATGAGCATGGTTATCCACAAGATAGATCTTTATTGAGTAGGTGCATATCTCTTCTATAGTACAAGAAATATACACACCAAGTTCTAGTAACCTAAGGTAAAGTTGTTTATCATCAGTTAGAGGCTTAGAACCTATAGCTAACAACCAATCTTAATTAGCCTAAGCATCTACACAAGCATCATGTAAAGCAAACAATTGCAATTTGACTTAGTCATTTCCTAAACTGTAAACATCAGCTTTTATTTTGGCCATATCAGGAGTTCTACTCAACCAAATACTATGGTCTTAGACTTTCTAGAAAGTTCATAAAACTTCCTACAATGTTCTTATAGTCATCTCAAGATGATTCAATGGCTATCCAGGTCAAACAAAGCAATTTCCTAGATCTATCCAGAAATTCTAGAGAAAAAACATTTCTAGAAACCAACTTGTAATAGCTATAACTCTTAAACCATTTAGCCTATTGCCATGAAATTTGACACAAGCAAGATAAGTTATCTACAACTTTATTATTGACAAGATTCACAACAAACATCATTTTACCCATGCAATTTACTTAATAATAGAAACTGTCCAAAACGGTCAATATAATTGAATTATAGAGCAATTAATAGTTCACTGCATACAAGCAATTAAATTTGGACACAACCAATGGTATCAATAGTTCATAGACATCATACACACTTTAGAAAACATAATGGTCAAGCCCAAATAAATTATTTAAATGCCTTTATTAATTTATTTGGACACTAAGGTGAAATAAGGAAAATATATCAAAATTCCACAGTAAATTCTGAGAAAATTAAGCCTACATATTACCCGAAAAGTCTACCATACAAATTTCATGCCATTTTGATAAGTATAGCGCTCTCTACAAAAATGACAAGTTGCATAGGCTTATTTTAGCAAAAATAGTTTAGCCTAATGAAAAGTGTCAAACAATATATTTCATATTTTTCTTACTTTCATCCTAGCACAATAACACTGTGTAAAAATTTGCATGATCATTAGTTATGTATTTTTACCCCATTTATTTTTACTAGAAACTAGCAATTAATCAAGGTTAAATACGAAGACCATATCCCAAGTATACCTACTATAGGTTTAGTATTTTTCCTAGCTAGAGCATGTCAACACAAGACCAGTAAAATTGGAATGACAATTTTTGCACTTCTCTAGCTCAAAATATGCATTTTACAAGATGGAAACAACTTTAAAAGCACTTATATAGCTAAATTTAATTCTCCCAAAAAAAATATCCCAAATAGTAGGTTTCATATTTTTATCAAATAGTACCATTCAGGATGAATCCAACAAAGTTTGGTTCACTCAATTTGGACACCCCGAACTCTAGATATGAATTTTTTAAGTTTGAATCAATTTCTGAAAAAATAAAGGAAACATTTAAAACTAAAATCGCTGTGTACCTGGCTCACTACACCTGCTGCGACTGACTGCTGGGCCCCGTAGGTCAATGAGCTCCACATGTCATCAACACAGAAGCAGAGGACGGCGCTGACCGGTGAAAGCTCGCCGACACGCGAGGTCTCCGGTGAAACCCTAGGCACCATCGTGTTCCTCTCGTCAACCCGCACCCAGGGGTACCCTAGGTTGGGTCGACGGCTCACCGGCGAGCATGGAGGATGGTGGTGGTTGCGCGGTGGTGCGCCGGCCATCTCCAGTGATGACACAGCTAGGTAAACATGGCTACAGCTTCCACGGACTCTAGCGGAGCTCTCTGGTTAGGTCTAAGCCACGACGGAACAGCGGTGAGGTCCGGCCACGTGCGCGGAGCTGGGCGACGCCCGGTGCATGGTGGCGGCGCTTACCGTTCTGGTGAGGGGGCTATCGATGACCTACCTCCATCATAGGCTATGGATCTAGAGCTCAAGGCGACTCGATAATAGGCACCAAAGGGGACTAAGGATGACCGGTTGAGGTGGGCCGCGGCGAGCGCGTGCTTGCGGCCATGGCGGGCGTGCACAATGCGGATGTGTGTTCTGTCACTGACGAAGCGGTAGCGTTTAAATGAACGGTGGATCTAGCTTCTAGGACCTACGGCAAAGACCGGATGAGGGAGAGAGAGCGGAGATGCATGGGTTGTTGCTGGCCATGGGCGAGCTCATGCTCAGCCACGCACCGTGGCCATGGCAGCGATGGCGGTGCGACAATGTGGCCTTACCGGTGCTCGGCTAGTGGCGCTAGTTGCTCAGGAAGGTGGAGAAGGTGATGGCCGAGTGGTGTGTGCGAGCAATCGTACAATGACGCTACGGTGGCAGTGAGCAAGCATGGCGAAGGCACGGCGGCAATGGAGACGGCGCTCGGTTTCGCTTGGCGGGCGAGAGAGAGGCAGAGCGAGGGCGAGAGAGCGAGAAATGGAGGGAGCAGTGATGTCACCTCCCTCTTCACCCCCTTCAGCCTGACCAGCTAGGGCAACGCTTGTGTATGGCTGCCACATAGCGTGGATGGCCTTCGCTGGTCAGCCACGACGCGCCCGGCGAAGGGCCGGTTCAAGCCGTCTGATGAGCCAACTTTGCACCTCTATAACTCCTAAACCATGCGTAATTAGCAAAAACTATATTAGTGAAAGTTGTAGAGCTATGTGAGATCTCCAACTTTGATTTAGGAACCCTCATCTTATTCTCAATTGTTATCCAGTGACAATGCTCCCAAGTGAGGCACATTGAAACTATAAATGGCTTTAGGACAGCAATTTCTCCAAGTCCAAAAACAATGTTTGTTTACTACTCTAGAGCTGTTTTGGACTATGTTAGGTACTGAATTAGCTCATGACCCTTAAATAAAGTTTGTTCCACATAAGATAAGCTACAACTCTTATTAAGGGTGCACTACCATGCAAACACTCTATGCTATAGTTCAACTTTGGTCAAAGTAGGATCATGAAAATTAGAGTTTATAGAATAACTATGACTTAGGGGCTGTTTTGGTCCATGCCAAGAATACCAAACTTTTTCCATGTACCATCCTAATTGTGTCTAAGGTGTTTTAGTGATCAACATCAACCACTTCCCTTAACAAGAATGACCATAAAGCATACACATGTTGCAATATAGAATAACAAAGGTATGTTTCATATGAATGTTTCATATGTTTATGCTCATATATGAATGAATGATGCTTATGCTCATGCAATGCAAGTGCAAAATTGCAAGCCTAACACCTAGGGTGTTACAATGCCCGGTGACGTGGTCGATGAGCCAACGATGTTGATAGTGAGATGCGACAATGAAGGATGCCGTGGGACCGGTGAATCGATGATGATGAGTCGATGGTGTGAGCCGCATCTGCTATTCATGGTCACAAAGACAAATAGAGGCATCAAGAGACATGCAAGTATATAAGAATATTTAATTGTAGATAAAAAATCTAACATAGCTTTATAGTTGGGCGTGTTCAATCTTGTGTTGGAGTTGTATCACAAAATATTGATGATCGAATCCCAGCCGAGGGTGTACAGGCAAGCCTCGATATCTTTGACGATTACTCGCAATCGATGTGCATGGCTCGAGAGGCTGCACATCTTTTGCCTGCTCATGGTTAATAGATGTAATTTAATATATAATAAGCCATACTAGTAGGTGCCACCGCCAAGGCCTAATGACTGCATCTCGTGTCAACATGAGATCGAGCCGATGATGATATTGTCGGTGTGGGGGGCATCAATATATGGACTCGGCAACATCCACCACCGCTAGTACATCGGTGCAAGGGGTGGAGTAGTTGCATAGGTTTGTGCCATATATGGCCAATGGAGCCTATCCACTGTGTGAGCCTATATGGTCGTTGCCTGCATCGCCTGCTGCCCCTGCACACACACCCAGCTATTGGTCGTGCTCCCCATCCATTGTGTGCCACCTTCGCCTTGGATTGGAGAGCGTCGCCGCTAAGTGACTGACTCGATCCGTCTATGTGCGCCTATCCTGTGCCTGTACGGTGTGCCCAACCCCATCTCTAAGGCCCACGGCCGCACAAACGGGGGTGGCCAACATCCACGGCCACACAAATGCTAGCCAGCGCGTCACCGGGACACACCCACCTCCTCCATGAACAAGGGGTTAGTTGTGGCGCTCGTGGACAAAACCTTTGTTTGCATTGTTCACATGCATGTGAGTTGTGACCATTTATGTATCATCCTATTTCATCAATACTCATAATAGCCAGCAAAGCACACAAAGCCTAAGCCACGCTAGCACTACTCAACTATCAACCCCAATGGGAAAGTAAGGAGAAAGTGATACATCATATAATGGTTACTGCCTCATTGTAAACTCATATGAGAAAACCTTTATAGGAGAAAACTCCTACTTGTCATTGATATCTCCCTGAAACCCTTATGGCAAAAACAAGAAATATGACATATGCATGCTTATGTTAATATTGTCTTAATAAAAACTTTATATGAGAAACCTTGTAAGTAAAACTCATACAAAGAAAAGAGTGCAATATGATGCTTTGAACAAGTCAACATCTAGGAGATTTCTCCCCTAGAACCTTGCAAATCTCGAAGTCGTCGCATACCAATTCCTTGAACACATTTCTAGATAGAGGAAGCTGGTAAGGACTTGGTAAAGAAATCAGTGAGATTATCACATGATTTAGTTTGCAAGATGTATATTTCATCCATCCATTTTAACTCATGAGGATAAAACAACTAGGAGGAATATGCTTGGTTATGTTGCTCTTCATATAGCCTTCTACATCTATGTAACACAAGCAAAATTATCTTCATAGATAATTGTTGGAGAATCGATAGCACCAATGCCACATGACTGTTGTATGTGGTTTATCTTCTGTGAAGCCAAACACAATCACATGAGGCCTCATATAGTCCATTTATTTTAGAATGATTTGTTGAGGTAGCCACCAGAGTCTGTTTTGAACACTTCCATGAAATGGTTATTCCTCCATGTCAGAACACAAAACCTATCTAGGATCGACCATTATGGGGATCTAATAAATATCCAGCATCTATGACTCAGAGGGTAGATGAAAGCTATGGCCTGGTGTATGGCGGGGATGGGATGTGGGGGTTTGTGGATGGCGATGGAGTTCTCATCGGTTGGGCGGCCATGGGAAGGAGCGCTTTGGGGCCAAGGGTGTGGAGCTTTTTTTTCATGGGAGGCCACAGGAACAAGTGTGTCAACACCGAGGGAAGGAGCGGTTTTTTTTTCTTTCGGGAGTAAGGCTTTCATTGGGACGAACGAAAGTTTGGCGGACGATGCAGACACTTCATGCTGTAGATAGTAGATAGAGATATATATTCCTAGGAAATTTTATAAGGGCCCTGCTACAGCGTGGGTGTGTAGGATTTAAAATTTCCATGCGCTCTCCTTCTCACACAAAAATTTTTATTCACAAAAAAAACACAACATGTCTTCTTCCTCTACTCCAGTGCTCTCGCCCCTACCACTGCCACCACCCTGCCACGGCGAGGTAGGGTTTCACAGGAGCTCCGCAGCCATAGCAACGGAGCCCCGGTCAAACCCTAGCTTGCCCGTAGCGCCACTTTCTCCCCCCCACCCGCTGCCACCACCATGGCCAGAGCTACAGCCCGACCTAGCCCGGCCACCACTGCCGCCGCCTGCTTCCTTAAACCACCCACCGCCCATCCCCACTGCCTGGTTGGCCTTCCTGCACCTGGTCAGCCCCTTCTATACCCACTAGAGTTGGGGAAGATAAGGGGAGAGCTCGCCAAAACCCTAGAAAGCAGATCCAGGAGGAGGAGGTGGTAGTGGTGGTGGTGGAGGCCTACCTCGACATGGCCACAACCCACCATGGTCGCCGCCATGGACGCCATTGCGGGCGTCACCGGAGGGGAGAGAGGGAGGAGCTCGCCGACGTGGGTGGGGGCACAGGTGTGGGCGCAAGGAGACAGTGGGGCATGGGCGAGGGAGAGGAGCTCACCGGTCATCGGTGAGAGAGAGAGAGCGGTGTGGGAGAGAGAGAGAGAGCGAGAAAGTGCATATGGGGAGGGGACAAGGTGCGTCGGGGTGTAGGGCGTTCGGGCCTGCGGGCGCACGCCCAAAAAGTAGCATTTGCCATTTTATAAACAAAAACAGATGAAGCAACTTTTGAAGTTTTTGCTGATTCTAGGTTCCTCGTTGAAACCTCTGGTAGTAGTGATAGAATTTATAGATAGGGTAGCCTAAGCTAGGAAATGGTGCATAAACTACAAAATAGGGATAGGTGTTAGCGTGGTAATCTTAGGGTCTATTTGGTAGAGTTCCACCATTGAAAAGGGTGAATCTGGATCTATGATTCATCATGGAGCAGCCCCACTATGGATGCGAGATCTACCGTGGATCTACCAAGAAACTATTTGGCTACACAGCAACTCTAGATCCAAGCAAGGGTATTTTCTTTGGAATTATCATATTTTCCCTTGGGCTCTAGCATTTCCATCTATATCAATGACACCCGGACCAACGCGTCAGGAGAAAAAAGGCACGGGCTTCTTCCTTCAACAAGCTCGTGCATGGGGGCTGACTGGGGTAGGCTAGGTGCAAGAGTGAGGCTAGCTAGGGGAGCACGCACGGGCACCGTAGGGCTAGCTAGGGCTGTGTAACATCCTGAATTTTGACCTAGTTTAAAAACCACTAAAAATTTGAACTTTTTAAAACTTTGCATAGGAACCAACATATACAATTAATTAACCTAGGTATTAGTATAAATAGGCAACATAGAAATTAGAAATTATATGTGTAAGATTGTGTGCTTGAGTGTTTGCTTGCTTGTGGAACATATGGTGGTACTTTATTTTCAAAGTTGCATTCGAATTTGAATTCAAACCGTTTCAAAATCGCTTAATAGGAAGTATGGAAAATAGAAAAGGGAAAGGAAATAGAAAAGAGCTATTGGGCTCCCTCTCCCTCCCCCTCTCCTTCTGGCCCATAGTGTGGCCCATCTCCCTCACCCCTTCTTCCCTCTCCCATGTGGGCCAGCCTCTGGCCTAACGCAGCCATGGCAACAACCCACGTCCCCCTCTTTCCTCACCTCCTCACTTACAGGTGGGGCCTAACTATTTACTCCTTCCTCCCCACACGGAGCCCACGTCCACACTGCCATACTAGTCCTGCCATGGCCCATCCTAGTGCTAGGGAAGATGAGCATACAGTCACAGGGTTGACAACGCCCCGAGCCGTCCCATCTCCCCCTCTCCGTCCTCTCTATGTCCACAACGCGTCAACGTCGGCAAGGCAGCCGGCAAAGGAACCCCACTGACATGAGGACAAACATAGTACGAATAGACATGGAGGTGTCTAGCTCACCATTACCAAGATCAGGCACATGCACGAGGTGGAAGTATCCACCAGTGGGAGAGAAAATATCTCGCCACCGCCACCGATGTTGTGGGCCTATAAAAGGCTCGGCCGGTGAGCCTCCACCTCAACCATCACCACTATGAGCTCCGCCGTGAGCTAGAACATACCATCTCCCCCTCCGTTCTCCCCTTCTCCCTATCCATAGGCCTTAGGTCCATTTCCCCCAAATCGGGTACCAACGACACCATTGGAGCCTTCTTCTTCTTCTTCTTCCCTTCTCGATGTGTCCCCGACCAATTGGAATGGCAGGTGAGTTTCCCTAGATCCTTCTCCACCTATTGGTATAGCTAGTTTCCCTCCCTCACCTCTGTGTTATGCTGTCCCTGTGCATCGTGCACCACCGAGCCACCATAGCCGCCGGCTAGCCATCGGCGAGGCTCAACTAGTGATCACGCCACCTCCACTACACTCCTCACACACCCACACACACGCACATGTAGTTGGTTAAGTAGGATAGATTCATTAGGAGCACAATCACCACTTGCCACCGCCGCACTGGCTCTAGTGAGCCACCACCACCGCCTTGGGTACTCGCTGCCACCGTTGACCTCACCATCGGCCGCGGCGAGCCTCCTCGAGCGTCGTCCACCACTCGAACACCTCCACCAAGGCCTGATGTTGCCAGCATAGCTTACCCCAGTGAGCCCGAGCCCTCTCGCCTATTCCGGTAAGGCACCAGCGAACTTTGTCCAGCCACCATCTCCCTCTCCCCCTCTCTATTGGGTGGGACAGGGACGAAACGGCGTCGCCGTTGTCGTCCGTCCCCGTCCGTTACCTCCTCCTCCCCTTTCTCTCTCTGTCACGTGGGCATGGCCTTAACATGACTACCACCATCCCCCACTGACTTGGTAGGATGGCCCACCTATCACACACACACACACACACACCACACACAGCGCTGGGTGCACAGTGGAAATTGCTAGGTACACCCGGGTAGTGTACATAGAGTGTTAAAAACCTATTTTCCTAGTTTAGAAAAATTCCTAGAAAATTTGTAAATAAACTAGATGACATAAGGAATTTAATTATGTACTTTTTATCCATATTTTATGTATGAAAATTTGATCATAAAATTCCACTTAGATTTCCATCTAGAAATAAACTTCTAAAATATACAACTTTTGAACCCTAACTCCTTTTTACATGAAACCACCTCTAAAATTCATTTAAAATCTAGCTCTATCTTTTGCACTTAGTACCACCATATTGTTCTATGTTTGCTTTTGCCTTTATTTGTGTTTTAGTGGTGGTCTTATACGATCGCTACGCTCGGGCGACGACAGTGATCGTCAGGAGAACGAGGACCCAGATTTCGTAGACGTGCCGGATGGTGAAAGAAATGAAGGCAAGTCCTAGTTCCCCTCTCTACCATCTTGCTTTAATTCAATGAAAATGTTTAAAACATGATTATTGGATTATTACCCTAGAATATGAGCTTAGTTATTGTGAAATGATTATTGTTGAATTAAGATAAATGGTTATCTTGTTAATTTATGAGCTCCAATTTATGAATGAACTTAGGGATAATAATGGAACTTAAAATTGGTAAACTTGAAACTAAACCCTGATAGGGGGCGAGTGGTGGTAATCTATGGAGGTAGTTTACCATGACAGGGATGCTTAGAGAGGATTCCTGTGGGAGATACTCGCCTTGGTCACATAAGCACCGGTTCGTAGTCCCTCTCGCCTAGTGAGATATTATGTACAACCACATGCCTATATTGCTAGGCTTGATCTCTCACCCTGTTAGATAGAAGTATAATTTCTACTATGAGGCCGGTGTAGGTAGTGGAATATCAGGAGCAGACACAGGGGATAGGATTTCTTGTGGTCTAGTTAGCGTGGATGCTATGTGATCTTCCATGTTAACCTTTTGAGATCTTGGACGCGTTCGAGCCCATGATTAATTTTTTGGCCATGTTCGAGCCATGTTGTTACTTATTGTGATGATTTGGTTTTATCTTTTTGGCATGATTAGGTATCCTCCCGGTTTATGTGTGTTTCCAACCCCTAAGAAGCCATAGTAGAGTTATGTGGACATCTAAGGTCGCATACATTTGGGTATGGGGTCTTGTTAGGTCTATTTTGTCCACTGATCATGGATGAGGTTGCACCTATCATGTGGGGAAATTTGTACACCTCTATAGAGTTAAGTAAACCTATTTGAATAGCCATGTCGTTGGAATGGGCAAATGCTAGGATGGGATACTATGATTAGATTTGCTTTTTTGTGAAATGAAACAGGTAATGGAATTGATGTTAACCTGGGAACTAGTGGGAATGGTAATACTCTGTTAGGACCCAACCCTTAATTATAATCACCACTACACTTCTATTTCCACCCTATGGTTAGAGCTTGCTGAGTATGTATGTACTAACCCATTGTTGACCCACAGACTTTAGCATGAAAGAAGACTATGACGTCGAAGAGGAGACGTACCATGAGGATTAGGAGTCATGTAAGGAAATAAGTTCGTAGGAGTATGACATCGAGGCTAGGGTTTCGACCGTGCTCAAGTTGCCTGTGGAATAGGACACCACTTGGCTCTATAATAATACCGCTCTAGAGACTACCAGGAATAATGCCATTTCATGACTGTAATATTTCGCTAGATATGTAAGCCTAAGATCATGTCCCTTTGGGCCATGATTGTAAGATCCGATTTCTAGATATCAATAAAGCTCGGAACCTTTTATTATATATCTATGTACCATTCTTGTGATTTGTGCGTACTTGTGCGTGATCCTGGCGCAAGTACGGTTGCACTTAGGACTCTCAAAATGATGGGCCAATGGAGTGGTATTAGAGCCAAGCTTGACCATAGGACGAAGCCCTCGGATTGGAACACGTTTAATAATTATAATAGTGATAGTAATAATTGTAAACATAATAAAAATATAATAGATGAACTTTTCTTATTATCATTTCTCATTTGTGTCACAAAAATGTTTCTAACCCCTATGGTGAAATTTTTGCAGCAATGGATGGTATATGGGAGCATTTGGACTGTTTGACCATTGGAGGATTCCCACCACTCCTTTGGGAGACACTCTAGCTCTTGGGTCACATGGAGCCTCCCATGTACTACTATTGCAAGTACGATGTGGAGGGTGTACTCAAGTGTGAGATGCACCTTCATATTACCGAGCATCCAATAAGCATTGAGTTCAGGGTTAGATGCATCCTAGCAATCGGAAGAGAACTGAGTGACACATGCTAGATTGCAGCATGCCGGGCTCTCATGGATATCTGTTAGGAGTATGAAGCGAAGGTCAACAACACTCATGCAAGATTCTTCCTAGTGATGGATCAAACTTCTCTCATTTGGCGTAAGGAGATTAAGGCAATGGAAAAGGCTAAACCCCAGACACTAGAATACACTCTAATGACTATAGCCAAGTACCTACATGCCCTCGACATTCTCTATGAAAATCAAGGACGAGAGTTAAAGATAAGGAACACTAAACTCAAGGAAGCAGAAGCTGAAGTACAAGCACTAAGGACGGAGCTACTCATGCTAAACTCACAGTTGTCAACCATGAGAGAAGAAAAGGAGCAATACAAGCAAGAACTACAGAAGGCCCTTGAACGCCCAAAGGCGAGGAAAAGAAGAAAGAGAGCCTACTGAAGAATCAACCACCAACAATATCAAAGAAGACCAATGGGGATGCAAATACCACCGGACCCTCTCGAGTTTCCTTTAGGACTAGATCCTAAGGGATATGCATGTGAACTTCATGATGGGACCTTCGCGAGATATAGTTCATGTAAAATAAATAATGGGAACTGTAGTAGCTAGTAGTAGTGTCTAGTATTCTGAGTAGTAGTAGTACGCCTAGTGTTGCTTCGATGTCATTAGAAGTATGAGTTATCATGTAGCAATCACCCTAGCAGTTACTGTATGATGCATGCTTGTATCATATATGTATGACTATTCATGTGATATAATATATTGTGTGTTTGTTTATGCATGTGTGTCTTTGCTTGCTTGGTATTTTATTGCACCCAAATCCTAGATTATGTCTTCTCATCCTTACTGCTCCATAGCAACAGATGGAAAGGAGGTCCGATAGGATTCAGGATTTGTCGTGAAAAGGTCGCCGAAAGGTAGGTTCATGAAGAAGAGGAACCAGTTGCACCACAACCTAGAGGCAGGCAAAACAGAGACAATCACGAGCGTCGTAACCATAGGCATGAGCATGAGCAACCACAAGAAGATAATGTTCCGATTGTAGAAAAAGTACATGAAGGAGGTGAAGAAGAAGTTGAGCAAAATGTTGGAAATAACCCAGCACAAGGGGAGGAACCCCTGCCACCCCTACCAACATTGGTAGAGGTAATGGATCGACCGACACAATTATTGGAAAATCTTGCAAGAAGACAAAATAATGGCAATGGACAAGGAAAAATGGCAGCATTCATGAGGCTTCACCCACTAACATTCGACAGTGCAAAAGATGACCCAATATCAGCAGATTATTGGTTACGTACCATCACCAAGAAATTAAATGCAGTACGAGCCACCAAGGAAGAAAAGGTTACTTTAGCCACCCACCAACTGTTAGGAGCCGCTGGTGAATGGTGGGAAAACTACCAAGATGTAGTTAATGAACCAAAAGCTATCACATGGCAAGAATTCATGGAAGAATTCCGTGAATATCACATTCCAGAAGGAATCATGGAGATAAAAGCAGAAGAATTTTGTTCCCTGAGACAAGGCCCAATGATAGTAAATCAGTATATCATGAAGTTTATGAAGCTAGCACGATATGCACTAGAGGATGTTAACTCTGACAAGAATAAATAGAGATGCTTTAGGAGAGGACTCAATGCATCCCTAAGAGAACAAATGGTCCTCACATCTACCTAGATTTCAACACGCTAATAAACCACACTATCTTGCTGGAAGAAGAACGTGTCAGAGGTGAAGGCGAACAAAAAGGCAAGTTCCTTATACAACGTGCTCACCAACAAGAAAGGACACAACGAGTCTGCACCAACAAACCGCACCCACAAGGTATCAGCCGACCATGCAGTATAGGTCATCTAGACCCAACACTTCATAGACCACATCCAACTACAAGAACAACAACAGTAGCAATAACAACAACAATCAGCCCAAGAATACCAATAATGCAGCAATGGAGACATGTTTTGGAAGCTGACAGCTAGGACACTGTGTAGCCCAATGCCCTTATAAAGCCACAAACTCTGCCCCTGCTCAGTCTATAACTAGCAATAAGATAGCTGCCTCAGGAGTCGGACGCACAACACCTTAGAACTCTGGACCACCAAGAAGGAATGCCCTGAATTTTGGGCAAGGCCGTGTGAACCACGTGAACATATAGGAAGTACAGGCAACACCTGAAGTTTTGTACAGTGAGTTTTTAGTTAATTCCACTTCAACAACTGTGTTGTTTGATTTTGACGCTTCACATTTGTTTGTTTCTGCCTGTTTTGTGCTTAAAAATAGATTTCAGCGCTTCGCATTCATTTGTTTTTGTCTATTTTGTGCTTAAAAATAGTTTAAGAATAGTGTTACTCCCCACCCCTCTTTTGATTCAAACCCTAGAGCTATCCTCAAATGCACCCTCAAATGCCCTCGAGTGAAGATATTGATAGATGGAGTAGAATTTCAAGCATATTTGGTAGTACTGAAGACAGAAGATTTGGACATAATACTAGGAATGGATTGGTTAAAGAGACACCATGGCACTATATCCTACAGTGATAGAGCAGTAACCCTGGTAAATCACAAAGGAATAAAGGTAGAATGTCACCCCAAGCTCCCAAAGCAGAACCAATGGTTTGCAACATATAGGCAACAAGCATTGAAAAAGTACCAGTCATATGTGAGTACCCCAATGTGTTCCTTGAAGACTTACCCGAAATGCCACCTGACAGAGACTTGGAGTTTATTATTGACATAATACCCAAAACTGCACCAATTGCAAAATGACCCTACCGAATGGCAGCCAATGAGTTGGAAGAATTGAACAAGCAACTACGGGAGTTACAAGAGAAAGGATACATTAGACCAAGCTCATCACCTTGAGGATCACCAGTTTTGTTCATAAAGAAGAAAGATGGCAGCCTCTCAATGTGTATTGATTATCGGTCTTTAAATGAAGTCCCCATCAAGAACAAGTACCCTCTACCAAGAATTGATGACCTATTGGATCAACTAAAAGGTGCCAAGTATTTCTCCAAGATAGATCTGAGATCATGCTACTATCAACTAAAGATTTGGCTCAGCGATATACCAAAGACCACGTTTGTGACTCGCTATGGACAATATGAGTTCACCATAATGCCGTTTGGGTTAACCAATGCCCTAGCCTATTTCATGAATCTGATGAACAAAGTCTTTATGGAAGAATTGGATAAATTCGTGGTAGTATTCATCGATGACATTCTTATCTATTCAAGAAGTGCTGAAGAACATGAGCAACATTTGAGAGTAATATTGAACAAGCTATGGTCACATGAGCTATATGCTAAGTTCAGCAAATGTGAATTTTGGCAACAAGAAGTCGCCTTCCTAGGACACATTATCACCACAGAAGGAGTAAAAGTAGACCCAAAGAAAGTTAAGGCCGTATCAGAATGGAAGCAACCAACAAATGTGACAGCAATTCGCAGTTTCCTTGGATTAGCGGTCTACTACTGAAGATTTATTGAAGGATTTTTGAAGATCGCAAGACCCATGACCACCCTGACATAGAAAGGAAAGGAATTCAAGTGGATGGAAGCATGCGAGAAGAGTTTCCAAGAGTTCAAGTGGAACTTCATAGTGTACTGTGATGCCTCTCGACAAGGAATAGGATGTGTCCTAATGCAAGATGATAAAGTAGTTGCCTACGCCTCCCGACAACTGAAGAAACACGAGGAAAATTATCCAACGCATGATTTGGAACTAGTAGTCGTAGTGCACGCACTGAAGATATGGAGACACTATCTTGTTGGAAATAAATGTGAGATATTTATAGACCATAAGTGTAATGACCCGAGTTACGATACACCATAGACTCTCATTTTGGTCACCCAAGTTCCTGTTAGATGAAATTCCCTAACCAATCTCAAGCAACCCGAACCAAAGGAAAGCATCGACATCACCGCAAACTAATCGACAATGTCCCAAGTCAACTACTGGTCAACTAGAGTCCACTAACTGGCCACCATAGAAGGATATCACTCCAAGGAATTAGCTCACGATGTTTTATCTATTAAGAAAGACAAGTAGGTCACTGTAAGATCTGAAGTGGATCTAAGAGTCACAAGATCAGGTTTCTAAGCTAGGTTAAGCAAATTCAGAAACTACTAGATGATCTGTTATGTATATCGGACCATCCGATAAACATGCAGAGACAACAAATGGAATGGGAAGTGAGTTGCCATCCATTATTGGACATGGTCCACATGTCAGCATGAGTGGGAGATATTTCCCAACACCAGACCATCAGCTCCACTCATCCTCTCCTCACTTCCCTCACACACTCTCTCTCTCTAGAAGGAAGAACAAGGGAAGGAAAGGATGAACTAGAGTGAGAAAGAGAAGAAGAAGAAGATGGAGAGGAGAATCAAGGTGCTAGAAGACAACAATATCAGCCCTAGGTCAAGCACTTTAGCTTCAACAACCTCTCATCCCATGGTTAGCTCAAGAGCTCTCTCTTCTCATTATCTTGAGATCAATCCTTCAACCCTAATCTAAGTATTCTCTCTTGCATGGATGGATCATGAAAGGGGCTTATATTGGATCCTCAATCCTGGTGACAAGGAACCCACCGTGAACCCAAGTTAAGTTGCCATGCCCAATCTCTCTTTATCTCTAGGATTTCTCTTAATTAAGGAATCACTAGTTACACTAGTTAACCCAAGCCTAGCTATCCTAAGGCTAGCAAATCACCTAAGTCACCATAGAAATATCTTGCGCATGCATGAAAGCCATTACCCAAGATATAGGCATGAATCCCCAAGTCTTCCCCCAAGAACCTAGGAGCATAGGTTCTATCGCCTAATTGATGGAGTGTCCATTAATAGGATAGAGTATCCACCAAACCTGAAGCCTAGTCACCAACAGCCTAAGTCTCTTAATGAGTGAGAATATCAGAGTGTCCGTAACCACGGTGGAGCATCCGATGAATTATACCGAACCCGTAACCTAAGAACCTAAGAGCACCCAGTTCCTACCAGAGCCAACTGAGGCAACTCACCTCAACACCTGGCACAGTGGAGTACCTATCAGCAGGACGGAGTGTCCGACAATCACAGTGAATGTGAGGTTAGTCAGCAAGTGCACTCAGTGGGTCACTAATACTAGATCCTATCCCATAGCAATAGTTCAATAGTAGATGTCTCTTCCTAAGTCCCAAGTAGAGATCCTAGTTTCCTTATCTATCGTGTGATCGTCTCCAATCCTTGGATCCTCTCTTTCATGTTTGGATATCTCGTTTTGTGAGGATCATGTGCGAGTCATCACTGCTAGCTTGGAATCGTCAGGATCGGCAGCACTAACAGGCAGGCACCCCACTATTGTGAACCCTACTTTGGATACTTATCAAGTCGCATTATGAGTTATGCATTGCATGTAGAGTTGGATAATGATCTCTTTCACATAACACTTAGAATTACTCGTTAATCTGTTAGAACCCTCTTATCTTAACAATGGGAATGGGAACGTTTAATGCTTATTGCTTAGTTGCTTGGGCAACGGTAGAAGTCAAGCATGAGAAGGGAACTCATACTCACGCATGTAGGATGCTACACCTAGATAATTAACTACTAAAATCAGTGAGGGTACAACTTGACCTATCTAACCAACCTAGTTAATGAATGATATTCCTAATATGATAATCTTGATGACAACTTGGATATCTTGCTCATGCGAGGGGTAGGTCGTCATGAGTGTGGGATTTTAGATGACATAGCTCATGGAGCAGTAAGGACCGTGTATTGGGATATGTAAGTCCGAGTAACCACCCATATAGACCACATGTCACGGATGGGGTCAACAAGCCAAGTAACTAGTTGTGACCTATTTATTTGTGAAACTGGCAAGGGGGGTGGCGTCAGTCAGGAATGTTCGAGACATTGATCGGGAACCCAGTCAAACCTTTCATGTGACACTCGGGCCGAATTAGGGAAAGGTTGGAAAGCGTGAGGCAACCCTTACTCGGGCACGGGTATGGTGGTTAGTCTTGATTTCCATGTGGGTATAGTTGTACACCTCTGCATAGTCTTGAAAGCCTAGAGTCCTTCGAGATGGAACTATTCAGTTGTTCTTTCTTTCTATACCCATGGTAGCATGAATGATGGATTATGAGCACTTTGTTATAATGATAAGTACTGTAATTCTAATGTTGAGCATAGCATGTCATATTCTTAACGAACATCATTGCCTTTCGCACTTATATAAATTCCTAATAATTACCCTGTGCATCCACCAAATACTATATGTTGGAATTAAGTCATGCGAGTATGCAATGTACTCATGGTGTAGTCATTAAGTTGTTTTGTAGGTACGTAGTAGACTGTGTCGAGCAATCGCTTGACCACCACTGCATAGTAGCACTTGGAATGGGCGTGTCTCCAAGCGTGTTACAAGTTAACTCTGGATTCCTTGGAGGAGCAACTATGAGTATGAACATTAGTTGGGTGGAGTGACCATGTCCACTGGATGGACCGGGATGTAAAACTTGTGTAAGGAAGTTTGATTTATTTGAATATAATTGTATTAGCTGAGTTCCATCTACTGGTCTAGTGATGGGTTAATAATTGGAATACTATGTGCCACTCAACCTAATCCTGAAGAGGAGTTGCTAGTGCGCTCCTAGGGGCCTTGAAGTTGTTAAATCGACATCCCCCATCAGCTTCGGTATTGATCCCTGATAGGGCAGGTATCGGGGTGCGACAATAAGAGTTTGAAGTACATTTTCACTCAACCCGATTTGAACCTATGACAAAGGAGATGGTTGGAACTGATAAAGGATTATGATCTAAGCGTACAATACCACCCGGGAAAAGCCAATGTAGTTGCAGACGCATTAAGTAGAAAGGCATATTGTCACTACATGACAACTCAAAACCAAAGACCGGAGTTAGCACAAGAAGTCCACCAACTGAATTTGCAAATTATACGACAAGGCACCCTAAATGTCCTACATATACGACCAACCTTGGAAGACCAGATAAAGCAAGCCCAAGGCAAGGGTTAAGAAATACAATATTTCAAGGAGCAAAGTAGTAAGAAGGAAGTTCCACGATGAACAAGGGAAGTTATGGTATGAAGAACGGATATGCGTACCAAAGGATGTAGCACTCCAAAGGTTAATATTGGATGAAGCACACACCATTCAGCTTATTCTATCCACCTAGGATCAACCAAGATGTACATGGACCTCAAACAAAAATACTAGTGGACTAGAATGAAAGGTGACATCGTAGAATATGTTGCCCAATGCGATACGTGTTGACGAGTCAAGATAGAACATCAATGACCAACGGGACTACTTCAGCCATTGCACATCCTAGTATGGAAATGGGACGAAATCAACATGGACTTCATAGTAGGATTGCCCAAGACACCAAATGGACATGACTCAATATGGTAATAGATCGATTGACGAAGGTGGCACACTTTATTCTAGTAAGGACCGATTACAAGGGTAACAAGTTAGCACAGCTATACATCGACAACATCCTTAGATTACATGGGGTACCAAGCCAAATCGTTTTAGATAGAGGAACTCAATTCATAGCCCAATTTTGGAAAAGCTTACATAAAGCTTTGGGAACACACCTACATTATAGCTCATCCTATCATCCACAAACCGATGGACAGACAGAAAGAGTAAACCAGATATTAGAAGACATGTTGTGATCCTATGTACTAACCTATGGAAAAGACTAGGAAAAGAGCCTATCATTCATGGAATTCTCTTACAACAATAGCTATCAAGCAAGCTTGAAGATGGCACCATTCGAAGCATTGTATGGAAGAAAATGCCAAACGCCATTAATGTGGTCTGAGGTTGGAGAAAGAAGCCTATTTGGCCCCAACATGATCAAGGACGCCAAAGAACAAGTAGCCAAAGTCCGAGAGAACTTGAAGGCAGCGCAAAGTAGGCAGAAGAGCTATGTAGATACCCGACGAAGACCGTTAGAATTTCAACCAGGAGATGTTGCCTATTTAAAAGTATCACCCATCAGGGACACCCGAAGATTTCAAGTCAGGGGAAAGTTAGCACCATGGTATATTGGGCCATATTGGATCATTGAAAAGATTGGGGCGCTAGCCTATCGCTTAGAATTACCTTCGGAAATGTTAGATATACATGATGTGTTTTATGTGTCGCAACTAAAGAAATGCCTGAGGGTACCAGAAGAGCAAGCACCTATGGAAGCCATGGATTTATAGGTAGATTTACAGTATTAGGAAAGACCTATCGAGATATTGGATATTGTCACTCGATAAACCAGGAGGACAATAGTAAGATTTCGCTGGGTACAATGGAGTAATCATATAGAGGCAGAAGCCACATGGGAAAGAGAAGACAATCTTAAAAAGAAATTTCCCTATCTATTTGAGGATCAATTCAAATCTTGAGGACTAGATTCTTTTTAAGGGGGGTAGGTTTGTAACACCCTAAATTTTTACCTAGTTTAAAAACCACTAATAATTTGAACTTTTTAAAACTTTGCATAGGAACCAACATATACAATTAATTAGCCTAGGTATTAGTATAAATAGGCCAACATAGAAATTAGAAATTATATGTGTAAGATTGTGTGCTTGAGTGTTTGCTTGCTTGTGGAACATATGGTGGTACTTTATTTTCAAAGTTGCATTCGAATTTGAATTCAAACCATTTCAAAATAGCTTAATAGGAAGTATGGAAAATAGAAAAGGGAAAGGAAATAGAAAAGAGCTACTAGGCTCCCCTCCCTCCCCCTCTCCTTCCAGCCTGCAGCGCAGCCCATCTCCCTATCCCCCTCTTTCCTCTCCTCCTCACTGACAGGTGGGGCCTGACTATTAGCTCCTTCTTCCCCACCACGTACAGCCCGTGTCTGTGCCATCGTACCAGCCCCATCATGGCCCATCCCGGCGCTAGGGAAGACGAACACACAGTCACAGGGTTGACAACACCCCAAGCCATCCCATCTCCCCCTCTCCCTCCTCTCTGTGTCCACAGCGCATCAACGCTGGTAGGGCAGCCGACAAAGGAACCCCACTGACGTGACCATGCATTGTGCTGACCTTGCTGGAGTACGAACGGACGTAGAGGCATCTAGCTCTAATTACCGAGCTTGGGCACGTGCGCGAGGTGGAATTATCCACTATCAGGAGAGAAAATATCTCACCGTCGCCACCAACCTTGCGGGCCTATAAAAGGCCCAGTCGGTGAGCCTCTACCGCAACCATCACCACTACGAGCTCTGCCATGAGCTGGAACATACCATTTCCCCCTCCGTTCTCCCCTTCTCCCTCTCCGTAGGGCGCTAGGTCCGTTTCTCCCAAATCGGGTACCGATGACGCCATTGGAGCCTTCTTCTTCTTCCCTTGTCACTGTGTCCCTAGCTAATTGGAGTGGTAGGTGAGTTTGCCCATATCCTTCTCCACCTTCTGGTGTAGCTAGTTTCCCTCCATCGCCTCTGTGTTATGTTGTCCCCATGCACCGTGCACCACCGAGCCGCCAAGGCCACCGGCTAGCCATCGGTGTGGCTCGGCTAGTCATCACGCCACCTCCACTACACTCCTCACACACCCATGCACATGTAGTTGGTTAAGTAGGATAGGTTCATTAGGAGCACTTTCATTGCTCATGATTAGATTTGCTTTTATGTGTATTGAAACTGGTAATGGAATTGATGTTAACCCGGGAACTAGTGGGAAAAGTAATACTCCGCTAAGACCCGACCCTTAATTATAATCACCACTACACTTCTATTTCCACCCTATGGTTAGGGCTTGCTGAGTATGTATGTACTCACCCATTGTTGACCCATAGACTTTGGCATGGAAGAAGACTATGACTTCGATGAGGAGACATACCATGAGGATTAGAAGTCACGCAACAAAATACGTTCGTAGAAGTATGACATCGAGGCTAGGGTTTCGACCATGCTCAAGTTGCCTGTGGAATAGTACTCAAAAGTGAGTCACAAACCTAAAGATCAATATGAACAAGATGCTTACTAGAAATAGAAGTCGATTACCAAAGAAATCTCAGAAGCAAGCTCATGAAGAACTTGATTCCACCAGGGTACAAGCCATAGAGAGAGCACCGATAGGCTAGGACTCCTCTAAAACTCTTCCCTCTCACTCTATCTCTCTATCTCTATTACAAGACTAGATCCTATCGAGGACTAATCCTCTCTTGATTGCTAGCTCTGATCCTGGTGGAGATATGGATTAGGGTTTCTAGCCCTCAGGATAAAATGCCAATGCCCTAGGGGGTGTAGGTAGGTATATTTAGGCCAGAGCATCAATCCTAAGCCCTCGGATGAAACCAACTTGAATAAACTATGAAGATGCAATCCTTAAGGCGGTGGAGAACCGACATAACAATGGAGAGGCTGATAGGGGGGCCCACAGGCTGGCCGACCTACAAGTGGGGCTAGCCAGCCCCACATGTTAGGGGCATGGGCTCCACTTCAGTGGAGAGCCTCCTGGAGTCTTCTAGAGTCATCCCACACTGTTTATGCGGTGGAATTCCGTAATTTTCTTTGACGAATAGGTCCTGCTTGGCAGTTTTCTGATTAAATCCTGCTAACAACATAGATTCACCAAAACTCATAGAATTTGTTAATTTAAACCCCTAAGTCTATAGTGGTGATCCATTTGAGCCATTTATGCAAGTTATATTGATGGTTGTGATGAATGTTAACTACCATCAACAAGCTCCCCCACACTTAGGCTTTTACTCGTCCTCGATAAAAGGATAGATTACTGAAGACATAACCTTAGGACAAGTCATCAACATAAAACCATTCCTAGTCATACATGCTCTATAGGATTCAAAGTGTCTACCATGAAACTTTGGGCTGTTGAAGAACGGAACAACTTGAAAGAGTTCACCATCTTCCTTCAGTCAAGTCAATTGGAGAAACATTTTAAGATTTTCGAAAACAAAACATAGCATACCTTCTCCTTTTGTAGTACTCTCAAATCACTCTATATATATGGTATTTTTGGATCCTTACCATGGCAATGATGACTTTGCCTTCTTTTTACCAATTTCTAAAAGCTTATGTGGAGCTCAAGTAGGGATAAATGTGAGAACATACTTGCATTGCATATATTGTAAAGTCAAAACATGGATCCAAGGAGAAAAATGTCATACTCTTAGATCAGGATGTGCATGTGTGTGGATATGTATATGGTGGCTAACCTAATTCTACTATGCTCCTTGAAACATATCTCTCTTTTTTGAAACTTGAAAACTTTGTAAGAAAACAAGGGCTATCTTATTCATTTTTCATTCTTCTTTCTTTTCAGGCGGCATCTAAGTACCCATTATTTTAGATATCTCGGACACTTGTCCATTTTTCAATATTTTCTTTTCTTTCTCTTTTTTTCTTTTATGAATAACTTTTGCATAGCCCATGCCTCTTATTCTGCAATTGAAACTTTTCAAGAGAGACATTTACAAGAACTTGGAGCATTTATCCTAATAATCATATTTTTGTGTCTTTTCCTAGTGTAGGAGTAGAACATTTTTGGGTGCATGGAAAACATGTTTTTGCATACTCCCAATGTAGGAGCAACAGATATATGTGTAGTGTACGTGATCTTGATCTTGAGAGCATGATAAGTTTCTCAACAAGGGTCACAAGGTTTGACCAAACTCAATACAATGACAAGTAGTATATGTAGAAGGTTCTCCTAGTCTATATGTCATATTTGGCTCTGGTGGGATATTGCTTACCACAAAGGAGAGATGTAGCTATTCTTTTTACTTTTTGAAATAAAATTCTCCAATAACGAGACATCAAGAATCAAGTTCTCATTATTCTACAATATCTCATTCCACAATAACTTAAGTAGCATGGGGTCCCTAATAATAAGTTCCCAACAGTAGCAAGACTTCGAGGAAAAGTATTATGTGAGTCTATCCTTTAGTCATGACTGAAATAATCTTTCCTCATGTTTTAAAGTTGTTTATCAAAGGATTTACAATTCAGTTCAAAACGGAAAGCATAACATATGAAAATAGAGTGTATTGGGCTCAAACATGACCGAGGACAAAGTTCGGGGCTGTAACACCCCTGGTGTTAAGCATCACTAAAACTTGGTCATGTCATCATCATGCATAGAAAGCATCCATGGTAGCTAACCATGCATTGAATTCACTAAAATCAAGATTAATTATAGGTTATGCAATGCAAATGTGTGGTGTAATGAGCAAGAATCAAAAATTCTTTTAAGGTACTTTGTGGCTTCTAATTTTTGAATTGCACTAAAATACTTGGAATTATACCCTAATAAACTTTGTAGTGTAAAGAGTGTACTTTACACTAGGATCGAGTGTTGGGTATGAATTCAAGTTCAAACCATTAAAATTCAAACTTCAAAATTGAATTCATGAATGAAATCCAACACTTAGACAAATCTACCTATCTTGGAAAATAGTTTTCGAATTCATTTTTGGGGAATTTAATTAAAAGAATTTCATAAATAACTTTGCTCAAACATTAGTACCATTGGTTAGTACAAAGTTTGTGCTTTGCAATGATGCTATTGATAGAGAGGTTTGTTTGCTAATTAATCACCAATTAATTCACCAATCTAGCTAATCTAACTGCTTTTGAAATCCTAACTTAAAAGTTCTATAGTTTAGTTTCAATCTACCCTTATTTCTTAGCCTAGATCTTCTAAACTAGTTAGAATTAGAGCTCGATCCTTAAAGCGAAGTTGGAGATCACATCAAGATGAACAAGTTTTATTCTTGTAGTTTTTCATGTTGCGATATGGAATCAGGTGAAAAGAGATAAAGAAGAAGCTATGTCAGGCATGAACAGTGCTCATCAGTGTCTTGCCTGCCTGTCTACTTCACTGCCACCACCGCTGCCCTTCAACGCCCCCTAAGCGCACGGTGACACGCACCTATTTCTGTGGCGTAGCTCAAGCAGGAGTTGGCAACCCCGCCCGCGTCGACCTTGCCATGATAAGCCCGGGCCTGCTCTCGCTGGCCAATTCATCGCCACCATCACATCTCTCTATAAATTGCTCACGCACTCGGCTTTGCCTTGCCTTTGTGCACCGCCTGCCCCTGTTCAATTCGTCTCTAGTTGTCGGAGTCGATCGCGCGCCGCCGTTCTTCCCTGCCACCATCCAAAGCGTTGTCGAGCTTCATGTCACCATGGCCAGGCCACTCTGGTGAGCCTATTGTCGAGCCATTTCGTGTACCCACCCTGCCTTGTCGCGCTTTTGCTCATTGGCTCATCAATTTTAGCTCTAGGAGCCCAGACGCACTGGAACGCCATTGTCTTCATCTGTTCACCTCACCAGAGCCACCATCACCATCGACAGCGCCAACTGCTCTGTCTCTGCTTCAACTATCAGGACGTGCAAGTCACGGTGAGCACCTCAGACGTGTAGATGTCCTTAGCTAGGCCAATTAGAGACGAGCTTGGCAGGAGCGCCGCCGCGCTGGCATGCTCTGCTCCGTCGTGCCGCCATGGCCGTGGGCGAGCTCGTCCCAAGCCCTAATCTACCCAACCAACCCCTTAGGCAGATTCATGAGGTCAAGGCGAGTGTGTAGGAGAAAACCCCATCACCACAGTCGTCACTGCCGGTCATTACCGCCTCATTGGAGCACCACCGTGCCACCAGTATCGTTGTCGCTGCCGAGCTCAATCCAACCAACCATCACTGCCAGAAGATGCGCGAGGGAGAGAGGAGCACACCGGGGTAGCCCGCACCACTAGGGACCTTGCCGTAAGCGAGTACCTGCCGGTCAAGGGCGTTGTTGCCACTGTCAGCGCGGGCATGCGGAGCTGTTGACTGGGCCCTGCTGGTCAGTGACCGCAGGTAGGGAGCGAGCGGGTGAGAAAAGGTTTTGGTGCTGTTTCTGTTTTATTCTTTTTCAAAAATAATCAAATTGACCTGATTCTTGTTTAATTCATATAAAATCATAGAAGTGTGATAAAGTTATGAAAATTTTTGTGTAGCCTCTTCATCATGTGCTCTATCTAGGAAAAATATGAAATGATGAAAAGTTTTAGTTTTTGCATGCTTAAAAATGACAAGTGTGATTTTGGATTGATTAATAAATGCTAAAATAATTAGTATGAATCATAAAAGACTTAAGTGTGATTTTGGGTTGAATGTAGACCTTGGGACACAAACACATCTGATGTTCCTTGGCAATTTAATTACCTATTGGTTGTGCTTATAATTAAAACTATTAATAATAGTACTACTATAGCTTTGAGAGTAGTTAACCTAACTTGATTAGTGAAGGAGAGTTGTACTCAAGCTATTTCGTTTTGTTTAGTCATGTTAATCTATGCTTAGCATCTCATCATTCTAAAGCATGCATATTTACTTACATTTAGTGATCAGAGTGGAATCCCATTATTGAGCAAGTCCCTGAAGTGGAATTCTAATTAGTCGGAGTTGGTTATCTTTTCAATGGTTTTCTGAAGTGCCTGACAACCCCAACACCGTAGGCAAGCCCCGGAGCATCAACCATTTCCTTGTGTTTTACAAATGTTATTCACCTAAGTCTTATGCTTGTTGCATTTAAGTAAATAGGAGTTGGTTGAATACCAATTGCTGCATGCCTACCTTGTCTTTCAATACCATCCATGTCATCCTGTTTATAATAGTATGTTAATGTTGCTTAGTCATTCTTAGTCTTTAAGAGTTGAGCAACAAGTTGGTTACAAATGTTTATCCAGGGAATGCCCTGTGATTTAATAATGATCATGAAGTTAATTTGAGACTGGGTGGACTCTTTGCTTGCGTCAAGTTTAAGTCTTGACGTAGTGCCCCGGCTGTGTTAATTAAGGACCATTCATTGCAGGCCTGTTGTGTTCAAGACTTTGTAGTACTGGCCACTTACTCTAATAAGCCTAATACATTGGCTATTCCATTATGTGAAAGGCCAACCGTGCACTGTGAGTGGAGAGATGGTGAGAGTAGCATGTACACATCATGTGCATCCGCCAGGAGCGGCATAGGGAGGTGGAGTACTATGCTCTCGGGTAGCGCTGGACCCACTCACATTTTAGAGGCTCCGAGTGAGGGTTGATATATGTGGGTTCAGATCTAGGCCTAGACCTACATATGTCGTGTGGTAAGGAAACCCCAGCTGGGCCAAATTGATTCGAATCATCATGCTCCTCGGTAACGGAGACTTGATCCTCTGACCACTCATCGTAGTTAATAAATGAAACAATGGTACTGGTGATCATGATGAGATGATTAATGAAGTGATTGATTTAGATTAGGTGCTAATGATAGACTTATAATTATGTAACTTGATCTAAAACATTGAAAGTAAGGATCAACCAATAGTAAGCTTTTCTACAAAAGATAATCTTGATTCTTGCTATAGACTTACCTTGATTCCCCGTAAGCCTGCATATCCTTGGAGTCTTTCCTTTTCACCGGTTAAGTCTTGTTGGGTACCTTTGTACTCAGGGTTTCTTAAACCCTTGTTACAGGAGGAGAGCCAGTAGTAGAAGAGTTTGTTGTTCACCCTTGGGCAGGGTAAAATCCCTATTGTGTGTTGCATAAAGTGGTACCTATCATGCTACCCTACTGCCAAGTTGGCTAATGCTTATGAAATGTAATAACTCAATGAATGGTCTATAAACTGATGGTTTGTAAGACTTCCGCTATTTATTCTGATGTAATTTATTTATATAATTTGTATAAACTGTTGTAATACTACAATGCCTTTTGCAATGTATCCTGCTTAGAAAGAAAAGTGGATGTTTCGGGTTTCTCGAGGACACCCGACAGACTACCGGGATTGTGTGACTTACGTGTGCTATAGTGAGAAGTATGTGAGGCAATGACAGGCACATGTGGGCCATATATTTTGGGCAGTTCTACCATAGTTGGTATCAGAGCATGTCATTATAGAGGTTGTTGTACTACTACTTAATAAAACTTCAAAATGAACAATACAAATGAATTTCAAATCTATTTTGGGTCAAAAGGTTACTTCTAACTTACCTTCTGTTTGCTGAGAGATTTTCGCCATACTTCTGGAGTTCGCATGGTGTGCCAACTTCTCCACCACATCGGAGTGCTTCAACTCATATAGTCCCTAATCTTGTAGGATGTTCTGCTAGAATCTTCTTACTTTTTTCTTAGTTATTTTGCTGGTATTCCTTATGATCATAAAGGTGGTAGATACACCTAGAAGTTATGTAAAAGTGGGATAGCATGTTTAATATTGCCCTATATCATAAATTGAGTGTGTTGCCACTCACTTGTGTAATATGTTTATTAAAATAATAAAGTTATGTAAGTAGAAATGTTAGTTTAGTTGAGCATTGGATCGTTCATGCATCATGTCTTTAACTAATCTCTAATTTACTTTTCCCCTTGCTAGTAGTTGGGTTAAGTATGTTGTCAATCCTATTCATGCTATCTTTCTTTTCCCCCTTGCTATTCTATCTATCTATGGAATCCTGGTAGCTGATGGTCTTTTCTTACCTTACAGCATGAGGACTCATTCTAGAAAAATAGATACACCTAGTTTGTCGTGTGGCCGTGCCAACACGACTGATCCACCACAAGCACCAACCATTGATGATACACTTGCTGCTCTGGTGAATGTCAGCGCCGGCAATGCGAGTATGCTCCAGACCTTAGTACAACATGGAATACCTGATCCCAAAGCCGACCACACTTATCATGACTTTCTAAAAACTCACCCTCCTGTATTTCATAAAGCTGAAGAACCTCTAGAAGCAGAAGACTGGATCCACACTATAGAGCAGAAGTTTGGTCTTCTCTGCTATAGTGGTATCTAGAAGACTCTGTTTGTAGCACAGCAACTCCAGGATCCTCTAGCGCATGGTGGGCAAGTTTCCTTGCAACACAACCTAAGGGACATTAGGTTCTATGGGCTGACTTTTGTACTACTTTTCGAACACACTATATCCTTGATGGTGTGAGGGATATGAAGATAGAATAGTTCCTTAAGATACAACAAGGAGATCAGAGTATGATGGAATACTTAGGCAGATTCAATTAGTTATCTCAATATGCCTCTGAATATGTTAGTACAAATATCGAGAAAAAGCATTGTTTTGTGCGGGGTCTCCACACCAAACTTTAGGTTATGCTGGCTGGCCACATCAATGCTAGTTATAATGAGATTGTTAGTATTGCCATTTCTACTAATGATAAGAACTGTCAGCATATATAAGGAGGCAAAGAAGAGAAAGAATTTGCTAGTAGAATCCTTTGGTGATAGTGCTCAGTGTTAGAGGATTGTTTATCAACCTATCCATCATTCCCTTTGTTATCCACCTCAGCAATAAGCCTAGTAGCAGTCATTTGTTCGACCTATTGTAGTTCTTACCTATCTACCCTAGCCGAATACCCCTGGTATTCGTTCCAAAAACTCACGAAACAGTCGACCGACTATTCTGAAGGATAGAGCTATTACCAAGATGGGTCGCGTCCACTATACTCGGGTTGAAGTGATTCCTGAAGGTGAACTTGTTATGATGGGTGTATTTTCCATTAACAAACAACCTGCAGTTATATTGTTTGATTTTGGTGCATCACATACGTTCATCAACAGCATTTGCCATGAAGTATCAGTTACCAATAGAGGTTGTGGACAATAGTTTCTGTATATAGTCTCTTGGTGGACGAATGGTCACTCAGGAAGTGATATATCAGATACCTATAGATCTAGTTGGACATACCTTTCCGACCAATCTTATTGTTCTTAAGGGTCAGGACATAGATGTGATCCTTAGCATGAACTGGTTATGCCAGCGTGGAGCTGTCATTGATACTCTAAATAGAACTATACAGTTGAACTCACCGGATAACAGTTCTAAGTTGTTTATCCATCTACCTACTCCTAAAAGAGCAGTTGAGAGATCTTATGGAACCACTATTAACGAAGTGAAAGATATTCCTATAGTGAGAGGGTTTCCAAATGTGTTTCTAGATGACTTACCTGGTCTACCTCCAGATAGAGATGCTGAGTTTGTGATTGAGTTGAAACATGGCACTGCTCCAATGTCTAGAAGAGCTTATCGGATGCCTCCAAAAGAGTTAGTGGAACTTAAGATTTAGTTGCAAGAGTTACTTGACAAGGGTTATGTTAGACCAAGTTCATCACCTTGGTGATGTCCTGTTATATTTGTGAAAAAGAAGGACAAAACCTTGAGGCTTTGTGTTGATTACCATCCGCTTAATGAAGTAACTATCAAGAATAAGTACCCCCTTCCTCGCATTGATCTACTTTTTTATCAACTTACAGGAGCTAAAGTGTTCTCTAAGATCGATCTCAGATCTGGCTACCACCAAATAAAGATTTGTCCTGAAGATATTCCAAAGATTGCTTTCACTACCAAATATGGTCTATATGAATATCTAGTCATAACCTTTGGCTTAACCAATGCTCCAGCTCACTTCATGTACCTAATGAACTCAGTTTTCATGCCAAAGCTTGACAAGTTTGTGGTTGTTTTCATTGATGGTATCTTGATATACTCTAAGAACAAAGAAGAACATGCGAAACACTTACACATCGTTCTAAGCCATCTGAGAGAACACTAGTTGTATGCTAAGTTTAGTAAGTGTGAATTCTAGCTTGATGAAGTGCCATTCCTTGGGCATGTTCTATCTACCGAGGGTGTTCCTGTTGACCTTGGCAAAGTGAGAGATATCCTTAATTGGAAACCACCTATTTCTTTTCATCAAGTCCACAATTTTCTAGGAATGGCAGGATATTATCGTTGTTTCATCCCTGACTTCTCCAAAATATCCAAGCCTATCACTGAGTTGTTAAAGAACCAAGCCAAGTTTGTCTAGTCACCTGAGTGCAATGAAGCTTTTGAAACCTTGAAGAAACTTCTGACTACTGCTCTTGTTCTAGATCAGTCAGATATTGAAAAGCCATTTGATGTTTACTGTGATGCTTCTAGTATTGGTATTGGGTGTGTACTGATGCAAGAAGGCCATGTTATTGCTTATGCTTCTAGACAGCTCAAGCGTCATGAAGAGCACTATCCTACTCATGACTTAGAATTAGATGTTGTTGTTCATGCACTCAAGATCTGGCGCCACTATTTATTGGGTAGCACTTGTAATATCTATACCGATCACAAGAGTTTGAAATATATCTTCACTCAGTCTAAATTGAATATGTGTCAGAGAAGATGACTAGAATTAATCAAAGATTATGATTTAGAAGTTCATTACCATCCGGGCAAAGCTAATGTCATTGTAGATGCTCTCAGTCGTAAGTCTCATTGCAACTATCTTACAGCAAGGCCATTTGATAGTACCTTGTGTCAGGAGATGGAGAAGTTGAACCTCAAGATTGTTTCACAAGGAACCTTAGACAATATCACTATTGAATCCACTATTCAGAATCAGATTGTTACTGCTAAGAAAGAGACAAAGGGATAGCCCATATAAAAGAGAGAGTTGTGGCTGGAAAGGCTCCATGTTTCCAAATTGATGTTGAAGGAATTGTTTGGTTTAAGAATCGTTTGGTAGTACCAAAAGTTCCTGAGTTACGTCAGTAGATCCTCGATGAAGCTCACTTGTCTAGATTCTCTATTCATCCAGGTGGTAACAAGATGTATCAGGACCAGAAATAGAGATACTAGTGGACCAAAATGAAGATAAAGATTGCTTGATATGTAGCTTAGTGTGATACTTGTCAATGAGTGAAAGCTGTCCATCTGAAATCTATAGGACCACTGAACCCTTTGCCTGTTCCATCTTGGAAGTGGGATGATATCAGTATGGATTTTATTGTTGGTCTGCGTAAGACATCAAAAGGTTGGGATTCTGTTTGGGTCATTGTTGAACATCTTACTAAGATAGCACATTTCTTACCAGTTAAAGTGTTATATCCTGCAGCAACATATGCTAAGTTTTATGTCGATTGAATTTTAAGTCTTCATGGGGTACCTAAAACTATTGTTTCTGACAAAGGTACACCATTCATCTCCAAATTTTGGGAAGAGTTGCATAAGTCAATGGGTACAAAACTTATCCACAGTTTAGCTTATCATCCTTTGACTGTAGGACAAACTGAGAGAGCCAATCAGATTCTGGAAGACATGTTAGAGCATGTGTTCTCACTTATTCAGATAAGTGGGATGAGTGTTTACCTTTGGCAGAGTTCTCCTACAACAATAGTTATCAAGAAAGTATTAAGATGGCACCTTTCGAAGCTCTTTATGGTTGAAGGTGTAGAACTCCGTTAAATTGGTCTAAACCTAGATATAGATGGTTCTTTGGAGTAGACATGGTGAAAGAAGCTCAAGAAAAGGTTTGGCTTATCCAAGCTAACATGAAAGCAGCACAAGTCTCGTTAGAAGAGTTATGCTGACAAGAGATGTCAACCCTTAGTGTTCAAGGTAGGAGATCATGTTTATCTGAAAGTATCACCGATGAAGGGAGTTAACCGTTTTGGAGTCAGGGGGAAATTAGCACCTCACTACATTGGTCCTTTTCCAATTATACAACAGTGTGGACCCATAGCATACCATCTTAAGTTGCCAGAACAACTGTTAGCCGTACACAATGTGTTTCATGTATCATAGTTGAAGTGTCTGCCAGTGTCCGAGCAGGCCATTGACATTGAGGGAGTCGAACTCGAACTAGATCTGACTTATGTAGAATATCCTGTTAGATTCCTAGATCAGAAAGATCGAGTTACTCAAAAAAGAACAATCAAGTTTTATAAGGTTCGGTGGAAGAAACATTCAAAAGAGGAAGCTACATGGGAATCAGAGGATTATCTGATGGAGAATATCCAGATTTCCTTGCATCTGCTTAGGTTGCTAACTCCTCTACAGTTGTAACCTTCCTTTTGATAGTTGATGTAAATTTTTGTAACCTCCCTTATTTTATGGAAACATTGCTTGTAATATGTGTTTGACACATTTCCTTTTTCCATTACTTAACCCTAGGCTTTAGGTGTTTTGTAATCTCGGGGCGAGATTTCTGTAAGGGGGGAAGAGCTGTAACACCCCTGGTGTTAAGCATCACTAAAACTTGGTCATGTCATCATCATGCATAGAAAGCATCCATGGTAGCTAACCATGCTTTGCATTCACTAAAATCAAGATTAATTAGAGGTTATGCAATGCAAATTTGTGGTGTAATGAGCAAGAATCAAAAATTCTTTTAAGGTACTTTGTGGCCTTCTAATTTTTGAATTCCACTAAAATACTTGGAATTATACCCAAATAAACTTTGTAGTGTAAAGAGTGTACTTTACATTAGGATCGAGTGTTGGGTATGAATTCAAGTTCAAACCATTAAAATTCTATCTTTAAAATTGAATTCATGAATGAAATCCAACACTTAGACAAATCTGCCTAAGTCTTGGAAAATAGTTTTTGAATTCATTTTTGGGGAATTTAATTAAAAGAATTTCATAAATAACTTTGCTCAAACTTTAGTACCATTGGTTAGTACAAAGTTTGTGCTTTGCAATGATGCTATTGATTGAGAGGTTTGTTTGCTAATTAATCACCAATTAATTCACCAATCTAGCTAATCTAACTACTTTTGAAATCCTAACTAAAACTTTTGTAGTTCAGTTTCAATCTACCCGTATTCCTTAGCCTAGATCTTCTAAACCAGTTAGAATTACAGCTCGATCCTTAAAGCGAATTTGGAGATCACATCAAGATGAACAAGTTTTGTTCTTGGAGTCTTTCATGTTGAAATATGGAATCAGTTGAAAAGAGATGAAGAAGAAGCTTTGTCAAGCATGAACAGTGCTCATCGGTGCCTTGCCTGCCTGTCTACCTCACCGCCGACGCCGACGCCCTTCAACGCCACCTAAGCGCATGGTGACATGCACCTATTTCCGTGGCATAGCTCAAGGAGGAGCTGACAACTACGCCCGCATCGACTTTGCCGTGATAAGCCCGAGCCAGAAGCCATTCTCTCCTTTCTCTCTCTGCTTCGCCATTGTCGAGCCCACTCTCGCCGGCTAATTCATCGCCACTATCACGTCTCTCTCCAAATTGCTTATGCACTCAGCTTCGCCTTGCCTTTGTGCACTGCCTACCCCCACTCAAATCGTATCTGGTCGCTGGAGTCGACTGCGCACCACAGTTCTTCCCCGCCACCATCCAGAGTGCCACCGAGCTTCACCTCAAAGTGGTCAGGCCACTCCTATGAGCCTATCGCCAAGCCATTTCATGTACCCGCCCTGCCTTGTTGCTCTTTTGCTCATAGGCTCATCGGTTTTAGGTGTAGGAGCCCAGACACATTGAAACGCCATTGTCTTTATCTATTCATCGCTGAGGATGTTCGCCGGGGTAGCCTCCTCCTTGAAGATGCTTTCGACGTGTCCCTCGGGGGTACCCATCATGAAGCATTTCTGGGAGGGGTGATGGCTCCCCCTGTTGGAGTCAAAGCCAGAGGGGGACCCTAGCTCCTCTACGAGGAGCTTGTGGAGAGATTTTGTGACCTATTCGATCACTCCCACGAACTCATTGTTCATGGGGAATGGGATCATGCACTGTGCCACAAGGTGGCTAAAAATTGCCACTGCGTTACGGAGACTGAACGAAAGCACTATCGGGGCGCTCCGTGCGGGGTGTTCTAGAGAGAGGGTGAGGCGGCGTGGGCCCTCCCTAGATGACTAGGGTCCAAGAGACATCGAGCTGGCGCTCAAGCCTCCCATAGTTGAGGCCGATGGAGGGGAGAGGTTGGATGGCGGCGTGAGCCAACGCCGACTCTCCTCCCACCGTGATGATGAAGTCCAAGTCACCGAAGTGCACGTGTCGCCCAAGACCCAGCTAATTCTGTGGCTAGCCATGGCCTGATGTTTACGTTGGAACGCACAAAGGTCCCCTACTTGGCGCGCCAACTGTCGGTGTTTCGAGTAAACACCAACAAGTAAATTTGTATTTATTGCGCGTTGGGCCCGGATGGTGTGCTAAAAGACACAAGGTTTATACTGGTTCGGGCAGAATGTCCCTACGTCTACTTTGCGGCTACTGCTCGTGTTATTAGCACTAAAAGGTTAATAGTAGGGAGTACAAATGAGCGAGAGAGGGATAGGTCTCAAGTCTCTAATGCAATGGTCGAATGAGTGCTAAGAGCTTGGATGCTGCTTAGCTATGTGGTGTGATGTGTGTGGAATCAATCCGTCTCTCTAGTGGGGTGTGTTTACACCAAAATTTGGGAGAAGAACGTAGGAACTCGCTGGCTTCTGAAATTGTGCCAATCAAGGAATCGATTGTGTAAGGATCGCATCAGCCGATTCAGATACGAATCTGGAATCGGATCTCTTGGGATGACATCAGTAGATAGTGATGATGAGCTACAGTTGGCGATAGGAAACTACATATCGGACTCTACAAAAAAGGGAAGGGTTAGGGTCTAAGTTATCTTAAATTAGGAATGTTTTCTTTTATGCCAAAAAATTGTAACAAATCGTGCTAGAGTAGGATTCATGTATAGACTCCGGGTATAAATACCGAACCCCGGCTATTGTAAAATACACAATCAATCCAATATACAAGTCATTTACTTTTTCAGCTTTGGCCACCCCTTAGGAGTAGGAGTAGACTAGATCTCGATGAGTTCTTCAGCAAGTAGGGCTGCATCGATCCGGTCAACCTCTACTGCTTGTTGTAAGTACCGTTATGGCTTATACCTCTGTTCGTATGGCTGCATCGATCCGGTCGACCTCCACTATGACTCTGGTATAAGTTAGTTACCGATTCTTGCCTAGTTCAAGTATGGCTGCATCGATCCGATCGACCCCCACTGCATGAACTAGATCAAGGTCAAGTTATCGGCTCTACCTTAGAATGGCAATCTTTGGCAGATTCATTAAGTTACCGATATTGCTTATTGCTTTCATTATTTATCTAAATTACAGCAATATCACTCTGCCCAATTGAGATTGATCTAGATCGGCCTTATACCTTGTTTAGCCCATCATTTGTTAATCTGAAACTGATCTAATCTACACGTTAAATGATGAGTTATGTTTTATCGGCTATTTTACGTCAATCTTGATCGTGCATAGCGTGCGGTTAGAGCATGTTGCGTCTTGAGTAGATTTATTAGCTAGTGAAACACGTTCCATGGCCTGTTATCATGGCCTGTGTGATTTTGTCTCACACCCCATTGTTAGCACCGTGGAGTGGGGGTCATTATTTGGTAGATCTATTCCTAATAAGGCATGACTTTAACTGTGCGCTATGCCTGAATCGGCTATTTTAGCCGATATCGAGTGCTTCCATGAACAGTTCGCATCACAAGACCATTGAAGTAAAGATAGGTTGAAAGATGTGTTAGCCCCATGATCTTATTATTGTATTACGGCCTGCATGATTCTGCCTCATGCCCCACTGATATTAGTAACGAGTTAGGGTCGTCGAGTCTATTGTTATTTCTACGGCCTGCATGATTCTGCCTCATGCCCCACTGGTCATAGCGATAGATGAGATCTAACATGTTCATTAGTTTTAAATTCATTAAATAGTTAAGTGGTGTTGAATTGTTTCTTTATATAAAAAGGGGTTTGGTTACTTGTAATCATTGGCTCAGCATAAACCAATCATTGTCGACATCTTATTGCCATTGACTAATATGTGTTCAAATAACGACATTTATCTTGAATGATAATTGATTCTTCTTATACAACCCAATGAGCTTTAACTGATTTATTCTCACGAATATGCTAGAATCGACTGTTTAGTCGATCTCCTTTCATATCGGCTCTCAGAGCCGCACATTCGGGACTGTCTGGCAACACCAGCACGTTCTGCCCTTAATTACTAATAAACTTTCTCTCCTTGTCAATTACAGGGTCAAATTGACTGGCACGCCTTGGGAGGAGTGCACAGGATTGACCATCCCTGCGCTGAAGCTAGGTGGATCTACAGCTCCATCGAGTAGACCCTTACAGCTTGCTGCGTGTGTCCTCGGCACGGGACGAAAATTCTATGTCGACACATGTTTCTGGCATGCCCAATGGGAGCCCACAATCGTCATGGCGGTTCACAACAACAATGACATCCTTATGCTGCATTATGAAGATCTACCTGATGGGGATAAGGGTATCATCAGCAAAGCTATAGACGAGTTTCAGAACAAGTGTTTGTTGTCCTACACCAAAACACGTGACAACACAATTGTTCAAAAATTTCCACTACCAAGAGTTCTACTACACAGGCAGACAGATATGACTGAAGATGAAGACAGACATTTCTTTAAGGAAGTTGTAGACAAATCTGTTCGTGATGCCATATCAAGCCATAATGAAGCTTTCATGGACACATTCCACAACACCATGAGAGAGGCGATTCATGGATTTCTAGTTGGTCAAGGCAGACTAGCTTATTACAACATTCCAGATCCGTTGACCCAAGGGACTAATCAAGTCGGTACCAGCCATCAAGAAGCAGCACCAACTGGTAGTGGTGATGTCCAGATAGTTCAGGGTTCATCTGAACAGGCTCAAGGAACTACTACGAATTAGATATAGTATAATCCTAGACCGTTAGTACAGCATGTGCAATAGCCGGCGGGGCAAAGTCAGAACTAGGTGATTAATTTTGGCACATCAGGCCACATACCATTATCGGCTCAAAAAATAGCACCATCAATTCAAAGGATCCATAGAGATATAGATCATTATGTCTACAATCAAAGATTTCAAGCAGTAAGACAGCAAAGAACCCAGCAGATCAAGATTCCACAAGGGTATCACTATGGCATGGATTATAACACCCTTCACATGATGTCAAATCCAGGATATCAAGGCACACGGGATTTCAATCCATAGATCGGTCAGCAGGTGCAAAGAAATCTAAATCCACAAGCTGATGAATTACTACTGAGGGTAACCGAGATGATGAAGAATCAGTTCGGTCTGAAACCAAAAGGGCTGACCTTTTCATATAAACACCCATATCCAGAATGGTATGATTTGGTCGCTCTTCCTACAAATTATAGGCTCCCAGAATTCACTAAGTTCACTGGTCAAGACAGTACAAGCACGATAGAACTTATCAGTCGGTATCTTACATAATTGGGCGAAGCATCAGTTGAGGATGCCCATCGAGTTCGTTACTTCTCTCTGTCCTTATCAGGGCCAGCCTTCACTTGGTTTTCATCATTGCCAGTCAATTCCATTGCCAATTGGGCTGACCTAGAGAAGAAGTTTCATACATATTTTTACACTAGGACTGGAGAAAAGAAGATTACCGATCTGACAAATATAAGACAGAAGACTAATGAAACAGGCACTGAATTTCTTCAGAGGTTCTGAGAAACCAGGAACTTGTGCTTCTCCTTAAATTTGGCTAATGATCAATTAGCTGCTTTAGCTGTTCAAGGAATGCTGCCGATGTTAAAAGAAAAGCAGCTGAGATGCCCGACTCCAGAAGAGTACTACAGTAGTCGAAGCTTATGATCCATACTCAGTCGATGATGGCTATGAAGATGAAGAAGAAGAGGTTGCTATGGCTGAATGGAATTGGGGCAAGAAGACAGTGATGGTGCCAAATCCTTGGGGAAGAGGAGTTGAGGAGAGCTATGACTTTGATGTCACCAAATCAGACGAGCTCTTCGATTTCTTACTTGAGAAAGGGCAGATCAAGTTGCCTAATGGTCATGTCATGTTGCCCCTTGATCAATTGAAGAATAAGAAGTTCTGCAAGTTCCATAATGCTACTTCTCATTCCACCAATGAATGTAGAATTTTCCAGCAGCATATACAGAGGGCTATTCAGCAGGGGAGGCTCAAATTTGATACGCCTCAGAAAATGAAAGTTGATGATAATCCTTCCTTTACTAGGAGAACAGAACATGGTTGATGTCGAGCTACTCAAAAGAAAGACTAAGGTCCTAACATCAACCAAATCAAAAGAAGCTAGAACAGTCGATCCCAAGATGCAAATATCGGCTGACGAGTACAGAGAGATTAGGAGATATCGTGCCGAGCAAAAGAGCCGATACGAGCAGGGGGAGACATCAAAAGCAGAGATGACAAAGCCACGAGTTACATCTTGGATTCTGTTGAATAAATGGCAACGGCAGAAAGAAAAGGATTATCAGTGTTGGTTAAAGGATCAAGTGTACCAGCATCAACTGAAAGAAGAGAGGTATGAAAGGGAACAAGCCAAATTACATTGGAATTGTCCTTTCTTCAGACATTGCTGGAATGAAGGTTTGAAGTTGCCTACCAGACATGACTGTCTAGAATGTAGCAATCAATATCGGGAGTATAGGCAGTCTCAAACCAGCCGCCGGTCAATCCATGCTCAAGATGCATATCATCATAATAACATGGATCGGCGCTTAAAAAATAAAAATGTTGATGATTGGCTTGGAAAAAGAGTTGTTGACTAGGACTGGGCTGATCATGAAGAGGAAGGCAACGAAAGAAAATATGTTTGGTAGAAAGGCCAATGGTGTCTAGGAGGATTAACAAGAAGCCAGAAGAGAAGGGTGCAATGCCTAAGGAATAAAGAGATGGAACAGGCTCAAGCATCTGGTAAACCTCAAGTATGGCGTACCAAGCAAATAGCCGAGAGAAAGCAACCAGCGGCTAATATCCAAATGGCTTTTCTGTTGCCATCAGAATTCAGAGCTCCAGCAAATCAAGAAGTTTATTCGGATTTCAATGAATCAGAATATGAGGAGATAGTTACCAAGTTGATGGTTGTACAGCAAGCAATATTTGATAAACCAGTCAAACATCGGCACTTAAAAGTGTTATATATGAAAGGTCTTGTTGATGGGAAGCCGATGAACAAGATGTTGGTGGACGAAGGTGCTTCTATCAATCTTATGCCTTACACTACTTTTTGTAAACTTGGCAAAGGACCAGAAGATCTGATGGAGACTGACATGATGCTTAAAGACTTTGGAGGTAATACGTCTAAGACCCGGGGGCAATAAACGTCGAACTAACAATCGGAAGCAAGACTCTGCTCACCACATTCTTTGTCATCGATGAAAAAATGGTCGTACATTTTGCTCCTCGGTCATGACTGGATTCATGCGAACTATTGTATACCATCGACCATGCATTAGTGTTTGATTCAATGGCATGGAGATGGTGTCAAACTGGTTCATGCTGATGAGTCCATGAGCATCGCAACAGTCGATCCAGTCTTTTGGGAACTAGGAGACTTCGAATGTTTTTCTGGTAAGTCATGGGAAGGAGGCTTCATTAAGATCAGCAATGAAAGCCAACAGCCAATGCAAGCGATTGGCTCTGAGAGTTTGTTTTAGTAGAAAAGTCACGGCTTCACGTCGACCGTTGGATTAAAGGAAAAATAAGCATTGAGCCTTGGAGATGGGTTTAGGCCGACATATGTGAATGCTGAGTCAAAGTGTAAGCACGATTCAGAGTTAATGGATTTTTTAAAGAAGTTCTGTTTCACTTAATATGATGGTTGACCTGGGTTGATTAATCATTTGACCTTTGATATGAAAAGTTCTGTGGGGTGTTATCCTAACATCTGAGCAACACTTGATAGCCGATTCGTTCTTGGTTCTAATAGCCAGTACCAGAAAGGTATCGCCTTTAGTTCAAAAAACAAAGAATAAAACATTCATGACACATACCGGGACATCGCACTGAGACACATGCATAAAAGAATAGAAGGTTTCATTCAGTTCGCCCTAAGTACAAACTACTTGAAGACCTTGTTCACCACATCTTGAGCGGATGTGATGTCCACTATGGCCTCCGCTGCCATGATGAATTCTTCAAGCAGGTCCTCATGCTCATCAGGGCCATCGCCCATTGGGAAACCAGTCTCCATGGCGTGGAGCTCGTACCCAGTCTGGACCTACGCCGCGGTCAGTGCCACCGCCGCACCATGACGAACGCCGTGGAGGGCAATTTCCTGAACGCGGGCTAGAACGTCATAAAGACGAGCATCAATGAGGGAGTCGTGGGCATTAATGGCATCCGTAGCCACGTTCGCCGCTAGTTGGAGAGACTCCAACTACACCATTAGGGCTAACAGTCATAGGAGCAAAGGACTATCAAGATAAAGATAATGGAAATCAAAATGAGGCGTTTCTAGAATTTATCTTACCCGCCACCATGGCATCAAACTCGGTCAGCCATGCTCGAACAGCGCTAGACTCCTCCTCGGCCGCATGAAGAGCAGCCTAAGAAACCCCAAGGCAGATCTCGAGCTAGCCATTCTCTCGAGTCACCTTAGAGTAGTAGTTCTGAGCCGCCCTCCACTCTCAAAGGAAGCGCCTGGCATCATCGCCGTTTTATGAGGCGGAGGAGTCCGACGATGAGGCTAGAGCAGAAGATACAGCGTTAGAGGGCTCACCGGCTCTAGGAAAAGGGCGAAGGCTATCGTTCATGATGAACCTAGGAACAGAGTAGAAGAGTTCATCGCTATGAATAGGAGATTTGTAGGTCATTGCCATGAACAAAAGCCATCAATCTCACCTCATGCGTCGGAGGTGCTGGCTTACTGGCATGTTCTCCTCTAGGGTCTCCTCCATCGCATGCTTGCCATGACTATCCTCGCCGGCCATGAGATTGATTGGATCTACAAGAAGGGAGGAAAACCGCTACAGGATTTTGAAAGGCGGAGAAATGCAAAGGAATAGTCGCGAGTGAAGATGTGTTCAAGGCCGAAACCATCGGCTGGTATTTGAAGCCACGAAGAGAAGAGGTGAATGCCTTGGGAAGTGTGGTAGACAACCACAATTAATAGCAGGTGAATCGTCGCCTCACTAATGCCAAAGAGAATACGGTGTTGGGCGACTGAAGGCAGAAGATCAAAGGGTTCTCTTAATGAAAGCCGTGTTTTCAGGCTCAATTGGATTGAGATCAGAAGTCTAGGATCAGCTGTTTTAAATCGGCTCTTTAGCCGAAACAAGAGATACAATGAGACAGCAGGAAAGTATGGTTATCGTCAGTTTTACACAAGATACATGTGTTAACCTATGGATTACAAGTTCAAAACATCCTAGATAATTTTCAATATTTCTAGCCAGACAACATCAGCTTCTACAATCTTTTGCTCGTATTCTTCGGCTGTTCTAGGAGTGTTCTCAAGACTACTATGAATGGCTCTGCTTCCTTTCACTTTGGCCAACAGTTCCTGTTTCTTCTGTTTGATGGCATCAGGTATTTGGGCCAGAGAAGACTTGCGACGATCAATAGCAGCCTTCATGTTTTCCAGTTCCTTCTCAAGTTCAGCACGTCTGATTTCCAGTTGTGAAAGCTCTAGATCGGTCTTGAGGGAAGAATTTTTCAAATCATCAATCAGCCGCATCAACCCTTTAGCCTCTTGCCTATTAGAGTTATCCTTGGCCATCAAAGCTTCACGATTGAATAGGTTCCTCTAAGTCTTTTCACCTTCAGGGCTTGATCTTCAAAAGTAGACAAATATGACAAGACTCAAGAGAGGGTTGGAGATGGATCGCCCTTTATAGCCAAGAAGACTCTCTGCATTGAATCAGTATCTTGGACCAAATCGGTTACGTTCTTCTCAAGCATTGGCAATATGTGTGTTAGCCGATTTCTGGTCTCTTCTAACATAGCTTTGCTAGAGGAAGTAGCTGATGATCTAATCTCATCTTCATCAAAATATTCTTCAAGATTGAGAGAGTAGCTCTAGGCTGGAGGATTGAGTACCTATGTATAAGGGAAATCTTGATTAGAAGGATCGGATTAGCTTATAATAGAATGGATGAGTAAGATCAGATACAATACCTTTTCTGTGGTAACTTCTACCTGAAGGGAAGGAACAACTAATGATACACTAGTAATATCTGGATGAATTGGCCTAGAAGTTTCAACATTGGCATCTACAAACATCAGAAGATTTTTAGTTCATGCCTACGGTAGAGAGACAAATTGAGCAAATGAATCCCTCACCATCAGTTGTTTGCTAGACTAGAGAATCAACAGTCTGAGTATTGACGGTAACAAGATCACCTTCAACGCCGACAGGATCGTTGAGTAGACTGTCAGGCTCCCAATCTTGCACAGGTGTTTCATCAGGAAGTATCTGGCATAGTAAAAGGTTAGGTGAAGGGGAAAAGACTAAGTAAATCAAGAAGTTAAAGGAAAATACTTTGACAAGCATTAAAGAAAAATTCACATTTTCTACCATTGTGGAAGCATCGGTTACTTCCACTGAAATCAGCTCCTTTTGAGGATCAGCCGAAGGAGGTTCATTAGTGCTGAGTGAAATGCCTGAGACAACAATTCCGCACCCAGGGCAGGTTGAGACACGATGCTCGATAACTATGAAAGAATGGGGTCAGGAAGTTGAACATTAGTTCAAGGAAAATATGGATCGTTCACCTGAGCAGCTGATGGTCTTGCCCTGTGGAGTCTTTTTCCAGTAATGGCCTTCTGAGTTGCTTCTTGGACCACCTTGCGCTTTGGGGGTCATGAGAGCAACATGAGTCCTCATCAACTTCTTCAATGAGGGTGTGGTTGATCCCATCCTTGAAACTAGGCATGGCAGCTGGTAATCTATAGGACGCCCTCTCCTATCCAGGCTTAGAGGATCGAGTTCAATGTCCTAAAAGGGTCGGTTAGAACAGTTGGCAAGAGAAGTCATCGAGTAATCTCTTTGAAAAGGGAATGAAAGATTACCTCACTATCAAAAGCAAACTCCCCGTCTAGAGCTATGCACAGAGGGTGGACTGACCCACAGAGGAGATGGGAGCGCCATTCTTGCCATCAAGAGTTAAAGAGATTGGAAGAAAAGCTAGCCCTGGCTCAGTCATGCAAGTAAAGGGAAGGAAGGTCTGATCCCAATTGAAAGACTCTAGAAGCTTCAAACACCTCACTGATATCTTCTCTCGGCTTCAGTATGTTCTTCAAAAATAGGCGAGGGGGGAGTTGACTGAGACCAAACTAACGGGCCACAAATGAAGGGTTGTAAAACTCATAGGTTGGAGGGTTGCCTAGATGGAGGAGCCTTTAACCATTTTGCCATGACCATGATGTTCGGCTGGAAGAACACAGGGCTTGATAAAGGAATTGAAGATCGCAGCCGCTATCTCGTCCGAACAGCCGGATTCAAATCAAAATTTGAATGGGAAAGTCAATTCATCATCCTCATTATAAGGTAGCCAAGTCAGGACAACCGCATCAAACCCCTTGTAGAACTTTTTGAAGAGATGGACAACATCGAAGTCAATTATTATGGCCGATGCGGAGACAGCCCCTGGACGTCAAGCAAGGCGGAGACAGCCCCTGGACGTCAAGCAAGGTGGAGTATGCCCCCAGACATCGGGCGAGGTGGAGCCAACCTTTGGGGGTTAGACGAGACAGAGTTTAACCCTTGGCTCATTGGACAAGAGGTGTAGTTGCGTTTTGGCCTGTTCAAAATCATCAACGTTTGATGGTTATTAGTTCCTCCTCTTTGGGTACCCTAGTATTCGGTCCCCGACACACGTGGTGCCCATGATCAGGCTAACCACGAGCGGGTAGTTCCCTAGATGAGGGACGCAATTGGGTGATCCTCTTGGTTGAAGGTTATAGCTGTCTGGGACCATTGAAGCCGCATCAGGGTGGTGAGGGTGTGAATAGCATTCACCTCCTGCTCGATGATGCAGCGCTGCTGACGGGATTCATACACCTAGGAGCCCACAAAGATAATGAGGCAGCGCTTGGTCTTGGGGAACTCATTGTCTTCCTCCTAGGTGTCGTCCGCCGGGTTGCTGGCCTTTGGGGTAGGCTTCTAGGCCTTGCCCTACTGGCCGAGGGTGCTACGTATGTAGCCCTTCATGGTAGCGTAGTCCTTGAGAAGATGCTTCGCCTGCCCCCTATGGAACAGGCAGGGGGACTCAAGTGCCTTTTCAAAGTGTTTCGGTCATGCAGCACGCCCGTGGGGTTGAGGTCTGGCAGCTCGGTCGGCTGCGGTGACCATTTCACCCCCGCAGTGCTTCCGGTCCTTGTTCCACCTATCATGGCGTCACTAGGATGAGGCAGAATCATCGTCCCTTTCACCATCACTGAGGTGGCCAGCGGCCTTGCCTTTCCCGCTAAAGTTGGCCTGGATAGCCTCCTCACGGGTGGCATACTAGGTGGCAATGTCCAGGAGCTCCCTTGTCGTGTGCGCGGTCTTGTGGCCGAGCGCGTGGACGAGCGCCTCGCAGGTCATGCCGCAGATGAAGGCATTGATCATGTCGGCGTTGATGATGTTTGGGAGCTCATTACACTTCTTGGAGAAGCACTAAATGTACTCTCGAGGGATCTCATCATTCCTCTGCTTGCAGTTGCGAAGATCCCAGGAGTTACCCAGGTGGGTAGGTACCTTGGAAGTGGCCGATGAAGACCACACAAAGATTGCCCTAGTAGCGGATGCTGCCGGGCTCGAGCTGCTCGAGCCAAGCTCTGGTTGAGCTCGACTAAAGCAGAGGAAGGTACTAGACAGCAAAGTCATCATCTGACCCCCCAGCCTTCGTGGTGAGGAGGTAGTCCTCTAGCCAATGGTCTAGGTCGGTCTCGTCATCGTACTTGGAAATGTGCGTCGATGGCCAAAATTGCCTGGGGTAGGGGGCTGCCCGGATCGCTGCCCCGAATGCTAGGGAGCTGAAGTGATCTAAGGCGGGGCCCCTGCCCCATTGTTCAGTAGTATGGGACTGCACCTGAGCTTGAGGCTTGGCATCAATGGTGTCATGGACGTCGTAGTCATCGCCGATCCAGTGCCATGAGGGGGGATGCCGAGGAGAAAGGTTGCGCCTTTGCTCCTACCAAGGCTTGACGCCCCGGGTCTATAGTCGGTCGAAGCTGTTGCTAGAGGTGTCGCCGCTGCTTCCCGCCACATATGTGGTGCGAGCGTCGAAGTGCCCCCCATGGTAGTGGCCATCATCTAGGATGGCCGAGAGAGCGCGGCGTGGCGCCGAGAGGCTCAACTCTCGGCCTGCTACTCAAGGGCAATGCGGAGGAGCCGCTTTGCCTCGTTTAACCGCTCATTGGTCTTTAGGTCTGACATGTCAGAGATGTCTTCTAGGCAGCAAATGGCGGCCACTATGTTGTATGCCACATGGGGGAAGCAGGGGCCCCTGGGAACCCCTATGCGGGCATCATCATCATCGCCGAGAGGGTGCATGGTTTGCTGCCGTGCAAAGTCCTATCTTTGACGCTCGAGCTCTGCCTCGGTGGCCTCCATGTCCACCTATCGAGCACACAAGTGGTCTGCCTTCTCCTAAAGGTAGGTTGCGAGGCTATGGGGACTCTAGTCTAGCGGCGTGAGCCTAGGCACCTCCTCAGGCTAAACCTCATAATCGATGTGGTAGCACATGTGTGGCCGAGCATCTTAGTCGATGTCGTTAGAGTCAGACTCTAGGCTGTTCCCCTAGAGAATCTCGAGGAAGGTGCAGAGCGAGGGGATGCTAGTCCCTACTGCACTAGAGAGGATGATGCTCTATGATGCCTCATGACTAAAGAGGTGCTCTAGCTTTAGCTGGAAGGACACTGCCGAGTTCTGTATCCCAAAAGGCAGGTCTAGGAAGTAGTACTAAAAGTGATCAGGCGGCGGGAGCACCTCACCGGTGGTGATCTGATGGTGGACGTTGGCCAGCATGTAGAACATTTGGCGATGGTCTGACATGGTGGGGTTTGGGTCCAGACCACACCGGACCTAACGGGCTAGAACCTCAAGATTTTCTCTCAAGAGTCCTGGCAGAGGAGGCGGCGCTAGGGGCTCGTTGCCCACCGGTACAACCCCATGGGGTGGACAAAGCTCACTGTGGCAGTCGATGATGTTTGCCAAGCCCCCAAAGTTGAGGACTGGCCTGGAGCAAAGGCGCCGGCCATGACAAAGAACTCACTGGGGAAGCAGACACCACCATATGGGGCGGCGTCACTTGCTCCAATGACAAGGTGGGTGGCTCAGGCCACCATAGAGCCAGAATCACACTTGACGCTGCCCCCAACCTGGTGCGCTAGCTATTGCGGGGTCAAAATAGTGACAAGCATGTTGTTCGAGGCGATGTCAGAGTACAGGGTCTCTGGTGCCTCTGGTGGACTTAGGAACACAAGAATCACGCAGAGAAGACACAACGGTTTATCCTGATTCAGGCTAATTTGGTCTCTATGTCCAATAGCTGATGATCCTTATACTCAAGAGCACCCAAAATCTAGGGGTGTTACAATAGAGTGTAAAAGGAAGAAGAGTTTGGTAGGGGGTTAGCTCGGTGTGTCGACGCAAAAATGTGGGGATGCGCCTGACACACTACAAGCTGGACAATCTGAGTGGAGTCAACACAGAGATCTGCTAGGCTTCAACACAGGACCAGTCGATCCTAAAAATCCCGAAAGTGTGCCAGTCAATTTGACCTGCAATTGACAAGGAGAGGAAGTTTTATCAGTAATTTGGGGTGGAACATGCTGGTGTTACCCAGACAGTTCTGAGTATGCTGCTTCGAGAGCAGCCAAACAGGGGAATCGACTAGATAGCCGATATGAAGAGAAATCGACTGTTAAGGATTGTGATGCTTGTGGGTCATGATTGATTTATGATAATAAATACAATGCATCCAGATATAAGTAACATCACCAGCTAAATGAATATAAGCAGTGTAAAGCATTGAGCCGATAAGTTTAACGAGAAAAGATATAACATGCGAACAAATCGACTGTCTAATACAAATGAATCTACAAACACTCTGAATCTAATATGTTACCATCAACAGTGAGGTTCGGTCGGATCGATACAGCTATGATAATGATAACAACTAAAGCCAAAGAATCCATAAAACCATCTATATATTGACAGGTTCATGAAAAACATGCTACATGTGTGAAGGCACAGGCAAATCGGCTAAAATAGCCGATGCATGCATAGCAAACAACACATAGTACATATCTCGATCGTGAACAAAGCCACTAATCGATGATCTCTAATCCAAAGTCTTACCAGTGAGGTTCGACCAGGTCGATGTAGCTATGGTGGTGTCATTAGATTATATCTCAATAACTAGTGAGTTTATTCAAGATTGAAACATGTCTTCGAATGCATACTACGTTTGATTGGAATACAGATAAAATAGCTGATCTAGCAGAAATAAGCCATCAATTATGAGATTCGTAGCATGACCAGACTAAAAGACGACCAATTATGATGATATGATGCCGATCTATCTCTATCTCAATCAGATGATTTGTTATGATTAATGGAACATTAATAATAACAAGATCGATAACTGATGAATCAACCAAAAACAGCAAGGAAAAACTTACTAATCTTAGCAGATTCGATAACTGGTGATATTGTATTAAACAACAAGTTATTTAACACAAGATCAATAACTTTGATCTATATTATGATTCACAAGAGATCGTTCAGCTGATGTAGCCTTACAAATAATGATACAGATCGATAACTAACCTATATTATACTCGTAAAAGATCAATCGGCTGATGCAGCTTTACTAGTATGATACAAGTCATGACGGTACTCACAGACAATTCAAAGGTCGATCAGTCGATGCAGCCCTATTTGTTGAAGAACTCATCGAGATCTACAATACTCCTACTCCTAAGGGTTGGCGTGAAGCCAAAAAGTAATTGTATTGATTGATTATGTGATATCCTTTTACAATAATTGGGGTCCAATATTTATACCCGGAACCTAAACATGAATCCTACTCAAATACGACTCATTACAATTCTTGGAACAAAAGAAAACATTCCTAACTTAAGATAACTTAGACCCTAATCTTTTCCTTTTTTGTAGAGTCCAACATATTTCCCCCCAAAGCCATCCATACGTAGTCCATTGACGTTATCTACCGATGTCATCCAAAAAGAGCCAATCCCAGTATTGCATCTGACTCAGCTAATATCGATTCACATCTGATCGATTTCTTGAGGGTACAATCTTAGAAGCTTCAAGTTCCCGCGTTCTCTCTGCTAAATTTTGGTGTAAACACATGCCCCCCAATTTTGGGATAAAAATGATTTTATTCCAAAATTTCATTCATCCGTTCACCGTGTTGCAACCACCTATTTCGAAACAAATGTGTGACTCCTAACTTTTTGGGCCAAACTTTATATAGCATCCCAATAGTATCACCTTCAATCCACTTGGCCGATTTACTTCCCCTTCTTCTTCTAGCAAGCCTCAATAACCAAAGCTGCCACCACCAGAGCTCCAACCCTAGCAATTTGTCTACTTTGCTCGAGCTATTTTTCAAGTCACTCCTCTGCAACCCTTTCTCAGATTCAGATCTATTCCAACTAAAATGGTGACCAACGACTACATCCCTGAGGTACGTTTCCAAATTTTTGCCTCTCAACTATCAGTTGTTGCTCTGTATCTTTCCTTTTCCTTAAGTTTATCTCATCTGGCTTTCTAGGGAATGGAAAATGAAATTTTGATCCCTTTGTCTATTGTTCCAAATGCTTATTACCTTGGACCCATGGGCGATACTAATCCTTTGGATTTTATCAACCAAGAAACCAATCTAATTCCTTTTAGGCAGTCTTTGGTAGATCTATCTTCTTGGAACACCAAAAATCTCTTTAGAAATTGGCCCAAAATGCCTAAGGGATGGAGAGACTGGTTCCGAAGAGTGTCAGACAAAAAGGGTGGAGATTGGGAAGTTTATGATTTAAGCCAATGCCTAACACTTTCACTGTCTAGGATGGAAAGAAATGATTCACTTTTAATTGCCACTTCTTACTTCTGGTCCAACACCTTGAATGCTTTTATCTTTGGTCATGGTCTGATGACTATCACCTTGGCTGATGTTTATATGTTGACTAGCCTTAGAATAACAGGACCAATGTAGCCATATGAACTCTTAGGTGCTGGGTCAAAGAAAGTAGCTAAAATATCGGACTGCACAGGATGGGCAAGCTACATCTAGAACCACATTGGGAATGAATCGACTGTTAGTGAAAGAGAACATGTGGCTTTTCTGAACATTGGTTAGAAAGATTCATCTTCTGTGGGTCATCATGTGGTCTGACTTACAATCACAAACTCTTGGCAGAGCATCTAGCAGTAGGCATTGAGAATCCTCTTGGAAAATATCTGTTAGGATCAGCTTACCATTTAATGCACTAGGTGGCTGCTTAGCTACTGAAGAATGAAGCAGTGCACACCATCAGCGGCCCTTGGTGGTTAATACAAATGTGGTTAAATTTGTATATGCACAAGATTGTGAAGCCAAATCTCTAGAATTTGAGCTTTCCTTCTTCCAACTTTGATGAGAATACAAAGTCAAAGAGGAAGAACCCGCCAGTGTATGAACTATGGTGAAGCTGCATTGGCCATAACAATTGTTGTCGATGTGGGCCACCTCTTCAAGAAGTTTTATAGAGGGTTCGATGCAGATATTCTAACCTGGCTACCCTATGATGAAGATGAAAATAATGAGTTGGTCTTCCCATTCAAATTTTGATTTGAATCAGGCTGCTCAGATGAAACAGCAGCTACAATCTTCAATTCTTTCATCAAACCTTGTGTTCTACTAGCCGAATTTCATCATGGCCATGGTAAAATATCCATAGGTTCTTTTCTTCCAGGCAACCTTCTAGGCTATGAATTTTACAACCCTTCTTTCATAGCTTGTCAGTTTGGTCTTGGTCAACTGCCCCTGGCTATTTTTCAAAGATATATTGAAACCGAGAGAAGGCATTAGGGAGGCAATGGAAGCTTCTAGAGTTTTCTAGTTAGGATCAAATCTTCCTTCCCTCTATCTGCATGAATGGACCAGAGCCTCCTTCACTTTACATTTATAGGATTCCTAGTGGCAAGAATGGCATTCCCACCTCTTCTGTAGGCTAGTCCATCCTAGCTGCATAGCTCTGGATGAAGATTTTGCTTTCGACAGTGAGGTAACTAGCTAACTCTTTTTCCTTTCATAAAGATCATCTACTAAAGTCCCTCTGTCAACTCTGTAACAGAACCGACCAAATCATAAGAACGTAAGTACAAAAACAATCACTGAAGTGATCAAATTCCTGTACTTAAGCTCCCATAATCCCGGTAGCTGGAAATCACAAAGGATTTCAACCAACTCTCGACATACAAACCAAGACCATAGTGATTCAACACAACTCATCATTTGTTACAACATTTCACAAGTAGCATTCGGATTACATCCATCAGAGTTCAAATAAAAAGATTACAAACCAAGTTCAAATTCGCGGAAGCAACATAATTTAGTACATAACTTCATAGTTTCAAATACATTGCCAGACGTCAGTCATGTCCCACAAAAGCATCATCAGATACGAGAACTATGAGAGACCGCGCCCAATGGTCTAGTCTTCATCCCTAGCCAGGAGAAGGCAATACTTGCAGCAACCAAAGTAGAACTGGTCATCTGCAACAGGTGGGAGATAAACCCTGAGTACGAGAAGGTACTCAGCTAGACTTACCCATCAAAATCAGAAATAAAAGACACCAAGGGTCATGCAAGGCTTATGAGGTGGGCTAGCTTGACACAGTTGCATAAAAGAGCTTATGATTATAGTAACCAATTTAAACTTCACATCAAGCTTATCATCAATTACCTATCCACTAGATTTGCACCTGTACTAGAGCACTCACTTATTAGGAGCAATCAATATTAACCATAGCAGGTATAATAAGGCTGTCATCATCATATCATCATTCCAAACCATTAGGTTATTAGTGTATCTACTTTGGAGATAAGCCCGTCAAGTTCTCACTAACCGGGAGAGACAGCGACTCGAATCGAATTACAACTCAGCTGAGGGGGCATTCCTAACTCTCACCCTAGCATACTTAGCAAGGGTAGCCGTGGGTCACCTTTGGAACAACTCAAGAACCAAATTTGCAGGTTTGATCAGCGCCAGCACTCTTAGGGATTACCCTTCTGCCAGGACGATCAGGACTTTTAAATCACCTGCCCTTGGACTCACGCCTACGGCTCCCTTCCGAGGCGCACTTTATACTTATCGACTCCCGGCCTGAGGTGAGCTACTTGGCTTCGCGGTCGGTCTTCGGACACGGCCAACTAAGAGAGAGGCATGCGTTCAACATGAACAGGAAAGGCTCCTAGATTCAGTCCTTAAGCGACACAGACGGAGTCACTGCAAACCGACAAGCCTCTGTCCGGTCTTCATTTCACATTAAGATTGGTTCTTTTCCACGATAGCAAATATAGCCAACCGTGCCATATGTATCTTCCTATATCTCGTAGGTGACAGGAAATCACCTGGCTTCTACTGTGTTTAAGCAGGGCTAAGCACTACACGAGCCTGAGCTACATAGGATTCAGGGTATCAACATCTGGACAAGGATTGGATAACCAATGCAGCAAGTGTTTGCATCCAACACCTAAACTTAATGCAACAATATATATATGTAACAATAATACTTTAACTGCATTTCAGAAATTAGGAGGCTTAATATGCTCCGGGGCTTGCCTTTCACAAAGTTGCACGGACGGTGATCCGGGCACTCAACGGCGACCTCATCTAGCACTTCTCCTGAAGGCTGCACCTCCTGAACCTCTGGTGTTGGCTGCTGCTGCTCGCTCGGTTCCTCGAATTCCAGCAGTGTCACACCCTCCGGTACACCTATTGCATGCCGATGCACAAGATAAATACCATGGATGCATAAGGAATGACATGATGCTCATGATGAATGAATCACAGTAAGTGTTTAACGAAAACATCACTGGACACTCGTTTACCGATTAAGAATAGCTCTATTCAATTCACTTTAAAACATGTATCTAACTTAACTTGAAGAACAAGATCCACTTACCTAACTTACATAACCTAAGATAAAGATGCTCATCTTCAGTTAAAGGCCTAACATCTAGGAACATTACCACAAACTTAGAAATAGTAAAGGCATACTTAAATTAACATTTAAAGTTTCATATGCACACAAGTAGTCCCTTAATTCAATCACAACAAGAGTTCTACAAATCCAAATGACTTGCATGAGGACATTCTAGAAAGCTTATGAAATTCTCTACAAATCATTTGTAAACATCAAAGCATGATTCTTACGTTAACCAAATTGAATTCAAGTAAAGCTAGAATCTGTCTAGAAATGACAGGGTTACTAAATTAGATATTTAGTGATGATGCAAAAGAATAATTGGACCAAACCAAGTTTACCAAATTGTTTTGCATACCAGAGGAACATTAGAAAGTATAGTGCCAACTTCTAAATAAATTATTTAATATCCTTTTCAAATTTATTTAGTTAATTAGGTGATTAAAGCAATATATAGTAAAACTATTCAGAAAAATCTACAAAATTTACAGTAGCTATGTCATGCTTCACATAGACTATCATAAAAATTTCAAGGCCATTGGGCAAGCAGAACTTGCTGTATCCAAAATAACAGGTGGCAGGTCTATTTTTAGCATAATTAGGAAACCCTATAGAAAAGTGTCAAGCAATAGATTTCTAATTTTTCCTAGCATCATTCTAGCATAAGAACAGCACTCACCAAATTTTACCCTTACTGGATCTATAGAAAAATTATGAAAATTCACACAAGATCCATCCATGCAAACAAGAGAATTTTCTATCTCCTACATATAGTGTCCAAAATATATGAAAATTTAACTACAAGCTATTCATGATATGAGCAGTACACCATAAAAATTTCATGCCATTTGGAGCTACATAGAAAAAGATATAATTACCCCTATTTCTTTCATGATTAAAAGAGATAATTAGCAACTCCAATTTTCATAACAGAACATAGCATAAATTATATTTTTAATAAAAACTAGACATTATCATGAACTCAGCAAAATTGGAACCACATCATTTGAATCTACCAACTAGGAGATACATATTTTTGAATCTATACACAAATCTATGAAAAGAATAAAACAAAACAATTTGAAACCCTAATGACTACTGCTGGGCCGGCCCGAACAGACCCGGCGGCCCACGCAACACGCGTTGGCGCAGCCCAAACACGGCGCGGCCCAGGCTGGCTCCCGCCTCTGCAGCAGTGACTGACAAAGGGGACCCGCGCGACAGTGACACAGGCAGGGGAAGGGAGGAAGACGACGGCGTAGCTCGTCGCCGGTGGCCTCTCCGGTGAGTCCAGCGGTACTACAGTGCTCTCCTCGCCCATGCGCATCTAGCAGTGCCCTCAATTGAAGCTATTACTGTGGCTACTGGCAATGGCGACAGCCATGGCGGTGCACGGCCACGGCTCGGCCGGCTCCGGCGAGACGACGACGTCGCAGCCCTAATGGGTGACCCTATGAGCATCAGTGGCATTCACAGGACCTAGCGCAAGGGAGAGAAGGGATGGGAAGGTTGCGGTGACCGTTGGCCGCAGGGAGCGCCAACTCCGGCGAGGTCTCGCCATGGCGTTGGTGGAAGAAATGACGAATTCACGCTTACCAAGACTCAAACCACCCGACTGAGAGGTGGAGGGGGTAGAGGGGATCATGGCAAGGCTGTTGATGAACTAGGCGACGCGTTTTTGCAGTGGTGAGCGTGCAAGGTGATGGCGACACGCGGTCGGAACTGAAGAAGCTGCTGCGGCTCGGCGCTGCGCGCGGTGAAGGTGAAAGAGAAGCAAATGGAGCAGGTGAGTGCGTCGGGCAGGCGCTGGCCTTCTTCTGGAGCGCAGACGCGTGATGTGGAGGCATCGGCAGAGCATGCGTGCCACGTGGCGAGCAGCTCCTGCGCCGGTCGGCCACGACGAACTCTGACCGTTTTCTGAAATTTCTGATTCAGAGATCAACGACGATGACTGACAGCGCGACTTCAATGATCCGTAGCTCCCAAACGGTGGCGATCTGGTTCATGGCATAGTTAACAAAATTGAAGACCTAAGTGAGTACTACAACTTGTTCAATTCGAGCTTGAGTTGGTTCGGCCTGGTTAGGGAGATACAGGCCCCCAAACACTGGTACACGAAATTGTAACTCGGATTAAGGACTTAGAAAAATTCTAAGTATGAAATCAGCAGGGAAATTTGACTTGTGGGCCTTGTTTGACCATGTTCCACACATTTTCATGAGTTGGTCATAAAACAACTTTTGTTCCTTGGTAAATTAGCTACAACTTTGGTAAAGAGTGCACAGCCATGCAAAGTCTCTAAGTTGGTCTTTGGAATCAGTCAAACAGTGGCACTCTAAGGGTTAATTCAAGTCAAACCTCCACTTGAGGGCATTTTTGTCATTTTGATCCACATGAACAATGTTCCAACAATTACCCTAAGTGTAGTTAAGGTGTATTAGACCATAATCAACCACTTTACACAAATGATATACCCATGTCAAATGATCACATGTGATGAAACAACAAAACAAGCAATTCACCCAAATGTTGCAATTCAATGTTTCACATGTTTCATGACTTTGTTGTTATTTTATACTTGTCACATTACTACCATGTTGCCATGTTTCAAGGTATGATAAATTCATGTTGCATTCACATGTTGCACTACTACCCTTCATAAGCAATCAAGTATGAAACAACAGAATTTGTGAATGTTGCATGTGTATGTTTCAGTGACAATGGCATGATGACATAGATGGTGCATATGTTTATGAATGAAATGCAATTATGTGGAAGCCAAACACCTAGGGTGTTACAGCCCTCCCCCCTTAGAAAAATCTTGTCCTGAGATTTGGAAAGCGTACCAATCAGTATAGAAAGCCGGATAGTTTTCCTTTAAATAATCTTCCCGCTCCCATGTTGCATCCCGCTCACTATGATTACTCCAAACTACCTTGTATAACTTAACTACCCGCCTACGAGTCACTCTTTCTTGAGTATCTAGAACTTGCATGGGCTTCTCCTCATAAGAAAGATCAGATTTCAAGTTGACTTTTCTTGTTGCTATTCTTTCCTCAGGAATACGAAGACACTTCTTCAGCTGGGACACATGGAATACCAGGAATATAGCTCCCATTTCACATGGTAGATCGAGTTTATAGGCTACTCTTCCACTTTTCTCGATAATTTGGTAAGGTCCAACATATCGAGGCTCAAGCTTCCTTTTGATTCCAAAACGTTTTACTCCTTTCATAGGGGATACCTTCAGGTAAACATGGTCACCTACTTCAAACTCAATAGGTTTTCTTCTCTTGTCAGCATAGCTCTTTTGTCTAGCCTGAGCGGCAGTCATATTCTTCTATATAGTTCGGACTTGCTCTTCGGCTTCTTTTACAAAATCAATACCATAGAATATTCTTTCTCCAGGTTCCACCCAGTTCAAAGGAGTTCTACACTTGCGGCCATAAAGAGCTTCAAAAGGAGCCATTTTGATACTCTCTTGATAACTGTTGTTATAAGAGAATTCAGCGAGAGGTAACCATTCCTCCCAAGAGCCTTTGCAAGAGATAAAACAAGCTCTAAGCATGTCTTCAAGAATTTGATTAACACGCTCAGTTTGTCCTGATGTTTGCGGATGATAGGCAGAACTGCGGATTAGATGAGTGCCAAGATTCTGATGTAAGCACTCCCAAAAGCGAGCCGTGAATTGCGGTCCTCTATCTGAAACAATGGATTTGGGTACACCATGGAGACGTACCACTTGTTGAAAGTAAATCTCAGCATAATTGTGCGGGTGATAGGTAGACTTGACCGGAATAAAGTGAGCGGATTTAGTTAGACGATCTATGATAACCCAGATGGAATCACAACCCTTTTTGGTAGTGGGTAATCCAATAATGAAATCCATAACAATTTCTTCCCACTTCCAGCCAGGAATAGAGAGTGGCTGCAATAATCCGGGCCTCATGTGAATAGCCTTAACTCTGCAACAGTTATCACACCTTGCCACGTAAGCTGCGATTTCTTTCTTCATCTTAGTCCACCAATAATACAGCTTGAGATCTTGATACATTTTGCTGCTACCAGGATGGATGGACAATTTAGAAGAATGGGCTTCAGCCATAATTTGATTTCTAAGTTCTTTGTCTTTGGGTACCACAAGCCTATCATTAAACCAGAGAATTCCTTTGTCATTGACCCTAAAGTGCTTGGTCTCTTTCTCTTTCATCTTCCGCTTGATGTGAAACACACCCACATCAGTCTTCTGGAGTTCGATAATTCGACTTCTAAGAGAGCAATTCACAATGATATTGTGAAGTACTACATGATGAAGAAGGTGTGCTAGATGAAAGTCTTCACTAACTAAGGAATTGCAATGGGCCTTTCTGCTTAAGGCATCAGCAACCACATTTGCCTTACTAGGATGGTAGTGCACTTGAAGGTTGTAGTCCTTGATTAATTCTAACCATCATCGTTGACGCATGTTCAACTCGGGTTGAGTAAAGATGTACTTGAGACTTTTATGGTCTGTATAGATGTTGCACACATTACCTAGCAAGTAATGTCTCCAAATCTTCAGGGCATGAACAACCGTGGCTAGCTCTAAGTCATGGGTAGGATAATTGACTTCATGTTTTCGAAGCTGGCGCGAAGCACAAGCAATGACCCGGCCCTCCTGCATAAGAACACACCCCAAACTGGTGCCACATGCATCACAGTAGACATCAAAAGGCTTCTCGATGTCAGGTTGTGCCAATACAGGAGCAGAGGTTAGTAAGGTCCATAAAGTGTGGAAAGCCTCTTCACACTTCGGAGTCCACACAAACTTCTCATCTTTTTGAAGTAGTCGAGTCATGGGCTTGGTGATTTTTGAGAAATCCAGGATAAAGCGATGATAGTAGCCAGCCAAACCTAGGAAACTTCGGACTTCTGTGACCGTAGTAGGTGCCTTCCACTCTAGGACTTCTTGCACCTTAGTAGGGTCAACCGAAATTCCATCTCTAGATAACACATGACCTAGAAAAGGTATCTTGTTCAACCAGAATTCGCACTTGCTGAACTTAGCATAAAGCTAGTTGTCACGTAACCGAGTTAAAACAATTCTCAGATGTTTAGCATACTCTTCTTCATTCTAAGAATATACAAGGATATCATCAATGAACACGACGACAAACTTGTCCAATTCCGGCATGAATACTGAATTCATCCGGAACATAAAGTGTGCCGGAGCATTTGTCAACCCAAAGGACATGACAAGGTATTCGAACAAGCCATAACGAGTAGAGAAAGCTGTCTTAGGTATATCTTCAGGACATATTTTGATCTGATGGTAGCCAGACCTCAAATCGATCTTGGAGAATATCTTAGCTTTGGAGAGCTGATCAAACAGAATATCGATGCGAGGAAGAGGGTATTTATTCTTGATGGTAACAGCATTAAGGGGGCGATAATCCACGCACATGCGTAGAGACTCGTCCTTCTTCTTCACAAATATAGCCAGACAACCCCAAGGAGAAGAACTAGGCCGAATCAAACCTTTCTTTAATAGCTCATTTAACTGACTCTTCAGCTCAGCCAACTCATTGGGTAGCATTCTATAGGGCCTTCGAGAAATAGGAGCCATACCCAGAATGAGTTCTATCTTGAATTCTACATCACGGTCCGGAGGTAGTCTAGGCAAGTCATCAGGGAAGACATCTGGAAACTCATAGACAACCGGTATAGCTTCAATGGCTTTGGCTAGGGTAGCATTGGCTGTATTGTGGATAGCGATATCACAAGGTAACTGCACTAGAAAACCCTTCTTATCCACAGGATCTCTCAACATTACCACACGAGTTGATGTATCGATCAACACTCCATTCCCGCTCATCCACTTCATCCCTAGGATTACATCGATTCCTACCCCCGGCAGAACTACAAGATCCGTAAGGAACTCTCGATCCCCAATCTCAATCTTTACATCTTTAACTACTTGGTTAGTCATGATATTATTTCCAGCGGCACTAATACAATAACCACCCTTACAATTGTAATCACATTCATCTTATGCATAGATGCAAAAGTAGAACTCACAAAGGAATGCGAAGCACCCGAATCAAAGAGCACAACTGTAGGGTGATCATTAACAAGGAACTTACCAGTGGTGACCACTTCACCAGTAGAAATTTCCTCCATAGTAGTGTAGTGAACACACCCCTGGCAGACGTTTCCCTGAGCATTCTGCTTGGAAGGATAGGGACACGTATTAGCCCAATGACCAGGCTGGTTACAGTTCCAGCACGACTTGTTTGCTGGTGGGACATTGGAGCTGCCCTACCTAGAGGTATTCTTTGGCAAGGAAATTGTGTACCCCTTGCGGAAACCAGTTTTAGCTTGATTCTTCTTTTGAGGTGGGCGGTACCGGACATTAGCATTGGGTGGATGATACTGGGTCTTGGATACCACTAGTGCTTTAGACTAAGAAGCACATGCCTCAAAGTTTCTTTTACGGGTCTTGGAAGCAGCATATACCTTATCATTATTCTCCTGAGTCAGGGTGTCACTGATAAACTCATTGAAGGTGACACACTTGCAGTTGCCCATAGACTTCATCAGTTTTGGGTAAAGTCCCCTCTTGAAGCTAGCTATCTTCTTGGCATCAGTATCCACGAACTCAGGAGCATACCTTGCCAGGTTGTTGAATGCCTGGAGGTATTCATTAAGACTCTTGTTACCTTGGGTTAGCTTCATAAACTTGGTATGCTTAATGGCCATGAGACCAGGAGGGATAAAATGTCCCCTAAAAGCTATCTGGAACTGGTCCCAAACTATCTCAACGTTTGCAGGGAAGGTGGTCCTAAGATGGGTCCACCAGATGCCTGTAGGGCCTTAGAGCTGGTGTCCTGCATACGTGGCCTTCATACCTTCTGTCAATCAGAGCAATCCAAACCTTTGCTCTATCGTACTCAACCATTCATCAGCTTGTAATGGTTCTTTTGCCTCTCTAAAGATAGGAGGCTTTGTGTCCATGAAGTCCTTAAAGCTGCTGTACTGGTTCGGCTCGGGTCCCTGGCGGACATGTCGATCATCGCGGTTAGCCATATGGCGCATAGCCTCAGCTAGCATGCGCTGACTTTCAACGACTGTCTGCATTAGCTCAGCTGGTGTGGGCGGTGGAGGAGGTGGTTGTTCCTCATCTCCCATGCTACGACCACGACGAAGGTTATAAGCCATCTGCAAAATGTATAGCCAATGAGCACTGACGATGTGGAAATTTTTGTAGATGAATTGTATAATTATGCCAAACTGATTCCATGGAGAGAATGCATTTATATAATCAACAGAGGCACAATCCTTCATCAGAATCACACAACTCATCAAGCGCATCAATTGACATAGTAATGCGATGAACTTAACCAACAATGAGATCTATAGACCGCAAAGACGAAATTTAACAAAGGCTCACATACGTGGTGCATAACACGTTTGATAGGTTACATCCAAGCCATAATGGTTCCAAACTTTCATCCAAAATAACATAGGGTCCGATATTACATCCCAATGATTAACTTATTACAAAGCTACTCGTTCATGCATGAGGATCAACAAAAGACTAGCTCTAGCGCATTAGCTAAGTAGTAAGCTAAACTACACATCGTCCTCGGAGTCAGTGTCAAGGATCTCTCCTCCATCTTCATCACTAGCAGGCTCTAACTCCTCATCTTCCTCCTCTTCAGGTGGAACGTCCTCAGGTCCATTGACCTCCATGCCCTCATCACCTTCAGCCATGATGACACCAGAGCCCATCTCATCCTCATCATCAGGGGGCAGGAGAGGGTGAAGTTGATTGTGTAATAGGTGAACCTCCTCATGGAGATGGTCATTGTACTCTTCAGCAACTGCCAACTGCTACTCTAGCTCCACCTATCGTGCTCTCAACACATTCTCTTTGTGCCAGGCTTCATTCCGTTGGTTCATCACGTGAATCAACATACGTTCACAGTTGCGGTGAGCAACTATCAACCTCTGAACCTCCAGGGTCTCTTGATCCCGTTCCTGTGTTACTTGCTCCAAACGGTGCTGAGCCACATTCCTCTCAGCAGTCACCCGAGCCAGCTCTGCCCTCAGCCTTTCCACCTTAGTAGGCTCAGGACGGGGCTCACGAGGAGCTAACCGATGACGAGGCGCCCTGCCTCTAGCGGACTTGTGAGCAGTGAGTTTCGTGCACGCCATCTGTAGCAAAAAGTTGCAACGTAAGGGGAGAATCATTTAAGGGATACAAAATTTAATTAGTTGAGACCATCAATTTTAAAGGAGGGAGTAATGCAAAAATGCTATATATGCTTGAACATGATGCATGCACAATCCGTACGTCCTCACAAACCTAGAAAAATTTAAAGGCTAGCAAAATATACGGTGGCATACATACATTCTCTCATATACGGTAGCTAGTCGATCTACAACGATACGTTGTTAGTGTACCTGCAGAAAATTTCATTTCAGCCCAATAATTTCCCAAAAAGGCATGTAAAGTAAGCAGTAAACTAAATACTTTCATACATGCATCCCCCGATGTATATATTCTAGTATCACAGCTACCCGATAGAGATACCCACATTTAAGTACTCTCATAGATACATGATCGAACATGTAAGTATGCGAGCAACCACAACTACTCTCCCCTAGACCGACGGTTGGACGGTCATGCTCTCACAACCCCCACTTACCAGAGCGTAGAGGTATTTGATCCATACATTACCACCCAAACGGATGGCATCCATACAATAGCACGCCGTATGGACGACGAAACAAAAACAAGCAGGAACCCCCAAGTTAGTACTTTAATAAGCCACCTAAGAGTCCTTATTTGGGCATAAGGGATATGACCACTGGCAATACTTAGTATTTAATTTAGGATTTTCACAAATACTTTTGTTTTAAATACACAAATGACATGTTTAGTGTCGAATCTTGCTCTGATGCCAGCTGTAATAGAACCGACCAAATCATAAGAACGTAAGTACAAAAACAATCACCGAAGTGATCAAATTCCTATACTTAAGCTCCCATAATCCCGGTAGTCTGGAAATCACGAAGGATTTCAACCAACTCTCGACATACAAACCAAGACCGTAGTGATTCAACACAACACATCATTTGTTACAACATTTCACAAGTAGCATTCGGATTACATCTATCAGAGTTCAAATAAAAATATTACAAACCAAGTTCAAATTCGCGGAAGCAACATAATTTAGTACATAACTTCATAGTTTCAAATAGAGTAAATTGCACCCTGGGTACTTAAACTATTGGGGCATTACCATCTAGGTACTCGAACTGAAAAAGCTACCACCTGGGTACTTAAACTATGGGGGCATTACCATCTGGGTACTCGAACTAAAAAACCTCCCACTTGGGTACTTAAACTATTGGGCCATTACCATCTGGGTACCGTCGCCGCCGCTGCAAAGTGAACAGGAGCGCGGGAAAATGAATTTTGATTCTTTTTCTTTTTCTGAAAATGGATGAATAGTGCTAGAATTTGTTATTTTTGTAAAAAAATAATTAGAGCTCCAAACATTCTAAAAATTTTTGTGCAGCCTCTATATGATGTACTCTACCTAGGAAAAATATGAAACTTCGAAAATGAATAGTTTTTGTATGTTTAAAAATTACCTCTTTTAATTAATAAATGAACTTCCATAAATTTTATAATTAAAATAAATAAATGTCAAAAAGAGGTGGCCTAACTGTGTGCGAGCGAGCAGGCGAGCACAGGTAGGCCGCCTCTTTTTGGACATTTATTTATTTTAATTATAAAATTTATGGAAGTTCATTTATTAATTAAAAGAGGTAATTTTTAAACATACAAAAACTATTCATTTTCCAAGTTTCATATTTTTCCTAGGTAGAGTACATCATATAGAGGCTACACAAAAAATTTTAGAATGTTTGGAGCTCTAATTATTTTTTTACAAAAATAACAAATTCTAGCACTATTCATCCATTTTTAGAAAAAGAAAAAGAATCAAAATTCATTTTCCCGCGCTCCTATTCACTCTGCAGTGGCGGCGACGGTACCCAGATGGTAATGGCCCAATAGTTTAAGTACCCAAGTGGGAGGTTTTTTAGTTTGAGTACCCAGATGGTAATGCCCCCATAGTTTAAGTACCTAGGTGATAGCTTTTTCAGTTTGAGTACCTAGATGGTAATGCCCCAATAGTTTAAATACCCAGGGTGCAATTTACTCTTTCAAATACATTGCCAGACATCAGTCATGTCCCATAAAAGCATCATCAGATACGAGAACTATGAGAGACCACGCCCAACGGTCTAGTCTTCATCCCCAACCGAGAGAAGGCAATACTTGCAACAACCAAAGTAGAACTGGTCATCTGCAACAGGTGGGAGATAAACCCTGAGTACGAGAAGGTACTCAGCTAGACTTACCCATCAAAATCAGAAATAAAAGACACCAAGGGTCATGCAAGGCTTATGAGGTGGGCTAGCTTGACACAGTTGCATAAAAGAGCTTATGATTATAGTAACCAATTTAAACTTCGCATCAAGCTTATCATCAATTACCTATCCACTAGATTTGCACCTATACTAGAGCACTCACTTATTAGGAGCAATCAATATTAACCATAGCAGGTATAATAAGGCTGTCATCATCATATCATCATTCCGAACCATTAGGTTATTAGTGTATCTACTTTGGAGATAAGCCCATCAAGTTCTCACTAACCGGGAGAGACGACGACTCAAATCGAATTACAACTCAGCTGAGGGGGTATTCCTAACTCTCACCCTGGCATACTTAGCAAGGGTAGCCGTGGGTCACCTTTGGAACAACTTAGGAACCAAATTCGCGGGTTCGATCAGCACCAGCACTCTCAGGGATTACCCTTCTGCCAGGACGATCAGGACTTTTAAATCACCTGCCCTTGGACTCACGCCTACGGCTCCCTTCCGAGGCACACTTTATACTTATCGACTCCCGGCCTGAGGTGAGCTACTCGGCTTCGTGGTCGGTCTTTGGACACGGCCAACTAAGAGAGAGGCATGCGTTCAACATGATAGAAAAGGCTCCAAGATTTAGTCCTTAAGCGACACAGACGGAGTCACTACAAACTGACAAGCCTCCATCCGGTCTTCATTTCATATTAAGACTGGTTCTTTTCCACGATAGCAAATATAGCCAACCGTGCCATATGTATCTTCCTATATCTCGTAGGTGACAGGAAATCACCTGACTTCTACCGTGTTTAAGCAGGGCTAAGCACTACACGAGCCTGAGCTACATAGGATTCAGGGTATCAATATCTGGACAAGGATTGGATAACCAATGCAGCAAGTGTTTGCATCCAACACCTAAACTTAATGCAACAATATATATGTAACAATAATACTTTAACTGCATTTCGGAAATTAGGAGGCTTACTATGCTCCAGGGCTTGCCTTTCACAAAGTTGCATGGACGGTGATCCGGGCACTCAACGGCGACCTCGTCTGGCACTTCTCCTGAAGGCTGCACCTCCTGAACCTCCGGTGTTGGCTGCTGCTGCTCGCTCGGTTCCTCGAATTCCAGTAGTGTCACACCCTCCGGTACACCTATTGCATGCCAATGCACAAGATAAATATCATGGATGCATAAGGAATGACATGATGCTCATGATGAATGAATCACAGTAAGTGTTTAACGAAAACATCACTGGACACTCGTTTACCGATTAAGAATAGCTCTATTCAATTCACTTTAAAACATGTATCTAACTTAACTTGAAGAACAAGATCCACTTACCTAACTTGCATAACCTAAGATAAAGATGCTCATCTTCAGTTAAAGGCCTAACACCTAGGAACATTACCACAAACTTAGAAATAGTAAAGGCATACTTAAATTAACATTTAAAGTTTCATATGCACACAAGTAGTCCCTTAATTCAATCACAACAAGAGTTCTACAAATCAAAATGACTTGCGTGAGGACATTCTGGAAAGCTTATGAAATTCTCTACAAATCATTTGTAAACATCAAAGCATGATTATTACGTTAACCAAATCGAATTCAAGTAAACCTAGAATCTGTCCAGAAATGATAGGGTTACTAAATTAAATATTTAGTGATGATGCAAAAGCATAATTGGACCAAACCAAGTTTATCAACTTGTTGTGCATACCAGAGGAACATTAGAAAGTATAGTGCCAACTTCTAAATAAATTATTTAATATCCTTTTCAAATTTATTTAGTTAATTAGGTGATTAAAGCAATATATAGTAAAACTATTTAGAAAAATCTACAAAATTTATAGTAGCTATGTCATGCTTCACATAGACTACCATAAAATTTCAAGCCCATTGGGCAAGCAGAACTTGCTGTATCCAAAATACCAGGTGGCATGTCTATTTTTAGCATAATTAGGAAACCCTATAGAAAAGTGTCAAGCAATAGATTTCTAATTTTTCCTAGCATCATTCTAGTATAAGAACAGCACTCACCAAATTTTACCCTTACTAGATCTATAGAAAAATTATGCAAATTCACACAAGATCCATCCATGCAAACAAGAGAATTTTCTATCTCCTACATACAGTGTCCAAAATATATGAAAATTTAACTACAAGCTATTCATGATATGAGCAGTACACCATAAAAATTTCATGCCATTTGGAGCTACATAGAAAAAGATATAATTACCCCTATTTCTTTCATGATTAAAAGAGATAATTAGCAACTCCAATTTTCATAACAGAACATAGCATAAATTATATTTTTAATAAAAACTAGACATTATCATGAACTCAGAAAAATTGGAACCACATCATTTGAATCTACCAACTAGGAGATACATATTTTTGAATCTATACACAAATCTATGAAAAGAATAAAACAAAACAATTTGAAACCCTAATGACTACTGCTGGGCAGGCCCGAACAGACCCGGCGGCCGACGCAACACGCGCTGGCGTGGCCCAGACACGGCGTGGCCCAGGCTGGCTCCTGCCTCTGCAGCAGCGACTGACAAAGGGGACCCGCGCGACAGTGACACAGGCAGGGGAAGGAAGGAAGACGACGGCGTAGCTCGTCGCCGGTGGCCTCTCTGGCGAGTCCAGCGGTACTACGGTGCTCTCCTCGCCCGTGCGCATCTAGCGGTGCCCTCAATTGAAGCTATTGCTGTGGCTACTGGCAATGGCGACGGCCATGGCGGCGCACGGCCATAGCTCGGCCGGCTCTGGCGAGACGACGGCGTCGCAGCCCTAATGGGTGACCCTACGAGCATCAGTGGTATTCACAGGACCTAGCGCAAGGGAGAGAAGGGATGGGAAGGTTGCGGTGACCGTTGGCCATGGGGAGCGCCAACTCCGGCGAGGTCCCGCCATGGTGGCGGTGGAAGAAATGACGAATTTGCGCTTACCAAGACTCAAACAACCCGACTGAGAGGTGGAGGGGGTAGAGGGGATCACGGCGAGGCTATTGACAAACTGGGCAACGCGTTTTTGCAGTGGCGAGCGCGCAAGGCGACGGCGACGCGTGGTCAGAACTGAAGAAGCTGTTGCGGCTCGGCGCTACGCACGGTGAAGGCAAAAGAGAAGCAAATGGAGTAGGCGAGTGCGTCGGGCAGGCGCTGGCCTTCTTCTGGAGCGCGGACGCACGGCGTGGAGGCATCGGCAGAGCATGCGCACCACGCAGCGAGCAGCTCCTGCGCCGGTCGGCCACGGTGAACTCTGACCGTTTTCTGAAATTTCCGATTCAGAGATCAACGACGATGACTGACAGCGCGACTTCAACGATCCGTAGCTCCCAAACGGTGGCGATCTGGTTCATGGCATAGTTAACAAAATTGAAGACCTAAGTGAGTACTACAACTTCTTCAATTGGAGCTCAAGTTGGTTCAGCCTGGTTAGGGAGATACATGCCCCCAAACACTGGTACACGAAATTGTAACTCGGCTTAAGGACTTAGAAAAATTCTAAGTATGAAATCAGCAGGGAAATTTGACTTGTGGGCCTTGTTTGACCATGTTCCACACATTTTCATGAGTTGGTCATAAAATAACTTTTGTTCCTTGGTAAATTAGCTACAACTTTGGTAAAGAGTGCACAGTCATGCAAAGTCTCTAAGTTGGTCTTTTGAATCAGTCAAACAGTGGCACTCTAAGGGTCAATTCAAGTCAAACCTCCACTTGAGGGCATTTTTGTCATTTTGATCCACATGAACAATGTTCCAACAATTACCCTAAGTGTAGTTAATGTGTATTAGACCATAATCAACCACTTTACACAAATGCTATACCCATGTCAAATGATCACATGTGATGAAACAACAAAACAAGCAATTCACCCAAATGTTGCAATTCAATGTTTCACATGTTTCATGACTTTGTTGTTATTTTATACTTGTCACATTACTACCATGTTTCCATGTTTCAAGGTATGAGAAATTCATGTTGCATTCACATGTTGCACTACTACCCTTCATAAGCAATCAAGTATGAAACAACAGAATTTGCGAATGTTGCATGTGTATGTTTTAGTGACAATGGCATGATGACATAGATGATGCATATGTTTATGAATGAAATGCAATTATGTGGAAGCCAAACACCTAGGGTGTTACAAACTCATCTAACAGAACTTCCTTGCAGGATGTTGAATCCAATCCCCCAAATGTGGATAGAAAAGAGCATGTCATAGAATATTATCCACCATGTTCAATCTCAAGAATGGGATCAACTGCACCCACACTAAAGAAACTGATGAAAACCCAAGCTGCCCCTATAATTATAACATATCAATCTTCAAAATGCAAGGCAGCCCAAGGAGTAACCCAGAAAACCATTACTGGGAAAAGACTTCGCAGAACGAGACCATCAACAGCTCAGGTAAAACAATTCACCCTCTTCCCAAAATGATATCCAATTTTTGATTCTGATTCTTTTCTCACAGTTATCAACCATTGCATCCCAATCTGCTCTAGGTGCTAAACTATTATCCTAGGCATTTGGATCAGCACCAACCAGACCTTCATTGGCTGACCTCCCAACGGAGCCAATTATGATTGAAACAACCGATGCTTCTAAAACAATAGAAAATCCTTCCACTTCACCTTTTGATGCTACCAAGGTATCTCCTCAAAATTCTCAATTTTTCATTCAACTTTCATCTCTTCTCTAACCATTTACCATGTCAGACACTCCCTAAAGAGACATTCATGCAAGAGCAGAAGTCTGACAGCCCACCAGTTGAAAATAATCCTATTGATGTTGACACCCAGACTGTCGAATCTCTAGTCTAGCAAATAGTTGATGGTAAGAAAGTCATATACCTAGTTTATCTTCCTACAACCAACATAATCTTCTGAACAATTTCCCTAATGTCTGCACATACCATCACTAAAAGTTTAGAGCTGATTCAACCAGATACCATTGGTGCATCATTAGCTATTCCTTCTCCTTAGATAGAAACTACCCCAGAAAAGGTATTGTATCTCCTCATTCTTCTTATTTTCAAACAACTTGTTATTTCTTAAAAAAAATTCCTTACCCACCTGCAGGCACTTAACTCACCAGCTCTAAGCTACTCTTTCAATTTCAAAGAGTATATAGATGAAGGTGAGATCAGCTCATCAGCTATCTCTTCCCAAGAAGCCTTGTCAGAGGAAACCAAAAATCAGCTAAAAGACATGCTGCCAATGCTCAAAAAATATATAGCCAATTTGATCCAGGATGTAGATCCGGTTAGAAGAATTTTCTTAGCCATTAAGGGTAACTTGCATCCAAATCTTGCTGAGGTTCTAACACCTTTGTCCAACATTGAGGATCAAGCTCCAAGAGTCAAAAGGGTTTAGAGAAACCTAGCTAATCTCTAAGCTTTATTAGCCAAGAAGAACTCCAACAAACAGGAGGCCAAATAGCTGGCACAGCTAATCGATAACTTAAAGAACTCCTCCCTCAGGATTGAACCAGAGCTGAACCAACTAAAAACCAAGCGTGCAGAACTTGAGAAGGAATTGGAGAACGTGAAGGCTGCCATCGATCGCCATGAGTACAATTTGGCTCAAATACCCAATGCCATTAATCAGAAGAAACAGGAAATGCTGACCAAGGTCAAATAAGGTAAAGCCATCCACAGCAACCTTGAGAATATCCCTGGATCAGCCGAAGAAGACAAGCAACAAATCACATAAGTCGATGCTATCCGGTTCAAAGCATTGAAAGTAATCTAGGATGTTCTAAACTTGTAATCTACATACCAACATTTGTAACATATATTTTGTGTGGATAGAATGATAACCACAATTTCTGCTGATCTATTCTATCTCTTATCTTGGCTAAAGAGCCAATTTGAAAATAGCCAATTCCAGACCTCTAACTTTAATCCAATTAAGTCTGAAAACATGGCCTCCACTAAGAAAACTCCTCAATCTTCCATTCTCAGTTATCAATGCCGCATTCTCTTCGGCATTAGTGGGGCAATGCTTCGCCTTCTATTAATTGTGATTACCTTTTGCACATCCCGAGATATTCGCCACTTCGCCTCATGGCAATAGATACCAGCCAAGGGCCCTAGCCTCAAACCCACTTCTCACAACTGCTTTTGTTCTCTGTGCTTCTCTGCCTTCACAAACCCTATAGCAATTCCTTTCTCCTTTCACAATCTAAACCAGCACCCATGGTAGGAGAGGATCACCGCAGCAAGCACGCAGCAGAAGATATCCCGGAGGAGGTCCTAGTTGGCCAGCGGCTTCGCCGCATGAGGTAAGACTGAATGCTCCCATCCATAGCAAGAATCATCTATTAATGCATCTATAGGTTTGTCCTCAATGACAGCCTCTGGCCACTTCCTTCCAAGGCCAATGAGCCTTCTACCACTGCGTCTGCTGCTGCCTCGGTGCTAGATTCATCATCGGACTCCTACGACTCTTACAACAGCGATGCCACCCGGTGCTTCCTCCGGGAGTGGAGGACGGCCAAGGACCGTTACTCCGAGGCAACTCAGGAGAATGGTCAGCTTGAGAGCCGCCTCGAGGCCTCTCAAGCCTCCCTCCTCACCACCAAGGAAGAGGCCAATATTATCTGGGCGCGGTTGGCCAAATTTGATGCCATGGTGGCGGGTAAGATGATCTTCAAGAAAACCTCCGTTCTCACTCCCTCTGCTTCTGTTCTGACAACCCGTTTATTCCTGTAATTGCCAGCCCTGATAGTCCAGTTGGAGAACCTCCAACTGGCGGCGAACGTGGCTATGGTGGCCGCTAATGCTCGGGGTGTAGCAGAACCGACCAATTTATAAGAGCACAAGTACAATGGCAACCCGCAAGCAGTCGCACTGTCATACTTGAGCCCATATAAACCTGGTAGTCCGTCGAGTACCACGACGGGTCTAGATTACCCATCAACATACAACCAAGATCATACATGATTCAACATACATGTCACACGTTACATAAAGTTCACAAATATAGTTCATCCATCAGAGTATGACTTAAGGTTATTACAAACCAAGTTCAGTGAATTATCATCATGAAATTATCAACTGAACCAAAACTATACATGCAGCCAACTAGTTGCACTATAAAGCAATAATTAACTAGTTGCATACAACCCATTGCTTTTAAGCCTAACTAATAACATCAACAGATCCTATGCATCCCAAGCACCACAAAAAAATTATGGTTAAACATAACTAAATTATTTATATCCATTTATTAATTTCCTTAGATAATAAGGTGATTTAAAGGATAAATATTTATAGTGCTTAATAAATTCTTATAAAATTACAATAGCCTACAAATGACCTCAATAGTCTACTATACAAATTTCATGCCATTTGGATAATTACAACTACCTCTACAAAAATGACAAGTTGCATAGGCTTATTTTAGCAAAAATAGTTAGCATAGTGAAAAGTGTCAACCAATAGATTTAATATTTTTCTTACATTCCTCCATGCATAAGAATACTGCGTAGAAAATTGCATGATCATATGTTATGTATTTTTACGCCAATTAATTTAACTAGAAGCTAACAATTAATTAGGATTAAATATGAAGACCATACTCGAAGTATGAACACTACAAGTTTAGTATTTTTCCTACCTAGAGCATGTCAACACAAGACTAGAAAAATTCGAATCACAATTTTATCATCTATCTATCTCAAGTTATGCAATTTACAAGGTAGAAACCATTTCAAAATCATTTATCTAGCTACATTTTATTCTCCTAGAAAAATACAATAAACAGTTCATCTCATATTTTTTATCAAATACTACACTTCAAGATGAAACTAACAAAATTTTGTTCCCCAAAATTGGACACTCCTAGCTTGAGATATGAATTTTTGAAGCATGCATTCAAATCTGTGAAATAAATCTAGAAAATCAAATAACATACACACTGACAGTCAGGGCCCACGATCAACGGGGACCCACCCGTCAGCGAGACAAAATAGAGGATGGCGCTGACCGGCGAGAACTCACCGACGGTGAGGTCTCTGACGGTAGCATCTTCACCATTGTACTCTCCTCAACCACGCGCATCGAATGGTAGGCCTAGTTGGCCCGATGGTTTGTCGGAGCAAGCTCGACGGCGGCCATGGTGACGGCGGAGGTCGACGGTGGTATGCCGTCCATCTCCGGCTATGGCACACTTAGGCAAGGATGGCTACTCCCTCCTGGTGACCTAGTGGAGCTACACGGCACAGGTGAGGGCTCTAGGTGGTGTCGGTGAGCTTGGCCACGTGCATGGCCATGTGGCGGCCCACGGAGCACGGCGGTGCTCATGCTATTCTGGCTAAATGACGGCAAAAGGCGGGTCTCCATCATGCCACTAGCAAGGGCTAGGGTTACTCGACCTAAGGTGCACGAGAAAGGAGGGAGACGGTGAACCAACTCGATGGCGGTGATCTCGAGTGCCACAGCGGCCATGGCAGGCGCGAGCGGAGCGGTGACTCGTTCCGACGTCATCAAGTGGTGGTGTCATCCCTAACTCTAGCCTAAGCTTCTAGACTCTATCGCAGTGCTAGACCAGAGGAGATGGGAGCATGTGGTGAGGTGAAACGGTGGGGCCACGGTGAGCCGCGAGCGTGGCGGCGCTCCGGTGATGGCGGCGGCTGCGGCGAGGCGAAATGCTGCTCTACCTGTGGTTGGTAGGTGGTGCTGGTGGCTCAAGGAGATGGTGGTGATGGCGTAGCAGCTGTGGCTGAGATGAATCGGCCGGTGAGGCTATGTCGGTGGCGAGTGGCTGCGGTGGTGCTATGGTGGTGATGCGGCGGTGCTTGGTGCGGCGCTGTGGAGAGGAAGAGCGAGCAGGAGCGGGTGAGAGTGGACGAGTGGATGGAGTGGCGGGTGCACAGTGCTTAAGTGTGCGCTCAGGCCTGACCGGCCGGGCCAACGCCGGCGTGCTACCACCACGCGGTGGCCACGGCTTGTGGCCGGTCGGACACGACACCACGCGCGGGCACGGGTTCAGGCGCCGCCATCAACGACTGATAGTGCAAATTAACGATGCTTGATGGCGGGGAAACGGGCGGCTATGATCCGCCTCCGCGTCAGCAGAGACAAATTTAGTTTTGGTTAAATTTAATTGGGACAAAAGGAAAAGAATAGGTATTGCAAGTCTATACTTCCATAATTCTTATATTTGCATAAAAATTATGTTAATTACGTCTCCGTAGAGAACACCCCTGATTAAGAGTTCCAACATGAGTACATGAAAAATAAGATTACATCATATGGCTTCCTATTACAAACTACAAAAAGAAAACAAAGTCTTTAGTCTTGTAGTCTCGGATGGATGCATGAGTATGTTTTGCATTTGGCGATGGTCATTTCTTGGATAAATAGTGCATCGTATCGTGTATGCACGTGGTTAACTTTTGAAGACTAAGTTTGACATAGTCTCATCAGGCCATGCAAAACTCTAGATCGACGTGTTTGATATATGTGGATGCACTCGACATATGGTGCGATATTTTATATGGGCATTTGTCAAGGTTCAGGAAGATATGTTGTTGAGCCAAACCTAGACGGGACGCACGGAGTTGATTTGTTTTATCAAAATTAGCTTACATGCTCATGACATGGTATTTGACCAAGGATACATGTATTATGTTATTTAATTTAATTTGATTTAAATTGATGATCCGGTTAGACGTAACCTTATACGGATGCAGTCTAACTAAGGTGCAATATTTGATTTACCCATTACGCTCGGCACCTGGAAGGCCTATGCTGGGCATGTATGGCATATTGATCTAAAATAATTGGGAATTATGATGAATGTGGCCAAGCCTATATGACTTGGCTAAGCTCCCACTAATGTTGGTAACATTTTGGTTATTTTTACTATGGTGCCGTAGCAGGTTGATTAGCATAGGCAATCATGACATGGGACTTGATATGATATGAAGAAATCCATTTAGTTTATTTAATATGGTCTGGCCGTAATTTAAACAGCCTGATTTTATCTAATGCATGATGGAGAATACTTGATTCCATGGCAGCATGAATGCACTAGCAGGCAGTATGTGGTGAACCAACGTGTTTTTATGCATGTATAGTATAATTTCTTTTATTTTAATTATATACTTCTATTTACATGCCGATGGCCGAAACATGGTGCTATGGATGAGTACACCTGTGACCCAATATCACAGTTTATTTATTTGATTGAAATGCACTAATAACCATAACATATTCATTATGTGGAGAAGTGCAATATGGCAAAGTTTTGTTTATTTATTCACGCTACAAAGGGGCCTATATGCAGGACCATTAGCATGTAGCATTAAGCTAGCAAATCTATTTATTTTCATGCATGTTGCCTGATTTAGTCACGAAATTTCAGTAAGGGAGTTGTGAAACGCAAGGGTGCCTACCAGGACGTAACCTGCGCAACCCTTTGTTTTATTTGGTAATTTGGTTAAGATATAAACCGTGGATACTATTTTGGCACAGGATACATGACGGCCGTGCTGTATGCAAGCTTTTGTGTACTTGTACATGACCATTTTTCATGGAGGGTTGCTGATGCATGAACGTAAAATGAGCTGTAGGACTGAAATATGCAGTACGTAGCTAATGTCTTATCTTTGATATAATTTCATTTGCACTACGAACGATTGTTTCCTTGATTTGATAGAAACTCATGCATGATCTTTCTTCATGGCAGTAGCATGCGAGTTCTTTATTTTCTTTGATGCATGATACGAACGGGCCGGCGTTGCCGTGGCCGGCCAAAACACATGTAGATTTGTTTACATATGGAGCGGAGTCACGTCCATATTAAATTTACCATGAACCGGGTGGAGCGCGTCCACCAATTTTGTGCCATGAACCTTTAACCAGGTTGGAACCAAGATCGCGTCCAACCGAATTTCACCGAGCCATATTTGTTGGCCTTTCACACCTTTACCAGGGCATATCGCCAGTGCGCAAAGCGCGGTCGTGGCACTGTTGGCCGACTTTTAACCGGGGTTGCAGCCCATGCGCATGTTGAAGAATAAGGCATTTTCATATTTATTTTAATCCATAAAAATGACGCAATAAAAATAAGAGTGACGTCATGAATAAAATGACAGAAACAATTCATGACAAGTGTTAACATGATGATAAGGCAAATTATAGAACCGAAACATATGTGAAACATTGTTTTACACAGCTGAAGCATCACAGACATAATCATAAATATAAAAGATGTGTTCTCAAATATCAAGATCATGATGATCACAAAATTAAAAGGAACCAGAAAAACAGTACTAGCATAATCATCCAAATCAACCAAACAGAGCATGCTGAATATGAAAGCAGTATTGCCTAGAAACATCATGATATTGATAATGAAACTCAGAAGAGGGTGAAGGAGATTATACCCTGCGGCGGAGCCGCTCGTACCAGGAAAGGCCATGGTGGTGCTTTGTTGCTGTAGTCGTCCCGCTCGATGCAGTGCAGAAAAGGACGCCGTGAAGACGCACCGCTACAGGTTCACCAGCGAGTAGTCGTGCCACCACCAACACTCCCTAAAAACGTAATCGCCCGTCTTCACCCGAGCAGGTGAAGCCCACGACGGAGACGCGTTCCGAAGGCCTACTCTTCCATCTCTGGTGCTCGTCGGAGGTGGAGCGGGAAAAGCTTGCGCTGCTGGAAAGTGGTGTACTTCGCCAAGAGAACTTAACCGAGAGGGGAGGATTTGTCTTATAGGCGGAGGCCAGAAGAGGAGAAGTCGGCGGCACCGAGGGGTCACACCTCCCCTATGGCAGGAGAGACGGAGACGGAGAGCCAGAAGTCACGGGAGTTAACAGAAACTCCACCAATCAATTCGTCACGGGAGTTAACAGAAACTCCTCCAATCAATTCCATCAAAGGAAACTGAGTGACAAAAATAAAGGCCTCGCCCGCCCGTCCGCTCGCTCGCCGCCGCCGCCGCCTGCCTGCCTGCCTGCCTCGCCACGCCCATGCGCACGCGCACGTGCACGGGCTCAGGCCAGGCCGGGCGACGGCGGCGGCGGCACGCGCGCGCGTGTGGCATCCAGGTGATTCACTTTTACTTCTCAAATAGATCGGTCAATGATCAAGTATTTAAGTAGAGTCGCCTCTCGATTAAATTCCCATATGGTATAAAAACCATTAATGCACATGTACGGACCATAGAGTTTAATAGAGATATTAAATAAATGGGCCAAGCCCATAATATCTAACAATCCCCACCAAACTCTAGGGTACGTAGTTTGGAGTTCTCAGAACCACATTCCTTTTATATACCAGTGTTTCGATGGAGACTGTTAAGTTGAACATCCATCTAGAAAGCTAGCTACACTCATCGACAACTGAACAATGGACAGAACCTTGAATTGACAGTTTTGTGCGAGATGAGTTTCACATAACCTCTTGACTGATACTAGGCTGCCAAGTGCCTTCCCTCTGTTTTGAAGCATATAAGTCACACTTTGAGGCCTTTTCATGAGCATCTAGAGATTACCCACATCTCATAGATTGTGACTAGCAATCGAGCTCATATAGGTGTGTTCCTTATAGGATGTTCTGTAGGACAACATCCCCGCTATACCAAGCCGCTCGGCTCACATTAAGAACTTAATCATCCTGCCTAACAGTATTGGAGAGACGGTGCATCTCCAACGAACTGAGCTATAATCTAAGGGGTCTCTCCCTCAGTCAATCAACAGCTTGTTTCGCCATCCTAATTCACAGGATCTCCGATCACATAGGATAGGTTACCACTATTGATGGCTCTATGTGGGTCTCAAACCCAGTTCCCTCGACGCACCTTCTATCACATTGCGTGACAGACCCTTAGTGAATTGATCTGCCAGATTATTTGATGTATGGACATAGTCCAATGCAATTACTCCAGAGTTTCTCAGTTTTTTGACAGTCTTCAAACGTCTCTTCACATGCTTTGTGGACTTCATATTATCCTTAGAACTGTTTACCTTAGTGATCACAGTTTGATTATCACAGTTCATGGAAATTGCCGGGATTGGTTTCTCAACAATCAGCAAATCCATTAGGAGATCACGGAGCCACTCTGCCTCAGCACTAGCGGTATCCAATACGGTCAGTTCTGTTTCCATTGTAGACTTCGTTAAGATAGTCTACTTGCAAGACTTCCAAGAAACAGCACCACCTCCAAGTAGGAACACGTATCCACTCATGGCATACAGCTGATTCGCATCAGAAATCCAATTAGCATCACAATAACCCTCTAGTACCCTCGGATACTCGGAAAAGTGAATGCCGTAACTCATTGTCCCTTTCAAATAGCGCAGCACTCTCTCAAGAGCATTCCAGTGAGTATCTCCCGAATTTGACACAAACCGGCTCAGTTTGCTTACAGCGAACGAGATATCAGGCCTGGTTGCGCTAGCTAGGTACATGAGAGAACCAATTATCTATGAATATCTCAATTGGTCTCTTGCAATTCTATGATTCTTCCTCAAATGAACGCTTGGATCGTACGAAGTAGGAGCAGGCGTACACTCACTGTACCCAAATCGGTTCAAGACCTTTTCCACATAGTGAGACTGCATAAGAGTTACCCCACCATTTCCTTCCTCCCTTGAAAGCTTAATGTTGAGAATAACATCAGCCTCACCCAAGTCTTTCATCTCAAAGTTACTCGACAAAAAATCTTTTACTTCTTTGATCACATTTAGATTGTTGCCAAATATTAATATATCATCCACATATAGGCATAGTATCACACCATCACCACCACAAAACCGATAATATACACATTTATCAGCTTCATTCACAACAAAGCCGGCTAATGTTAAAGTTTTATCAAACTTCTCATGCCACTGCTTGGGGGCTTGCTTTAGGCCGTACAGGGACTTCAATAACTTACAAACTTTACCCTCCTGACCATTTGCAATAAACCCATCAGGCTGATCCATGTAGATCTCTTCCTCAAGCTCTCCATTTAGGAAAGTTGTCTTAACATCCATCTGATGAATGAAAAGATCATGTGAGGCAGCCAGGGATAGCAACACACGAATGGTCGTCAGTCGAGCAACAGGTGAGTAAGTATCAAAGTAATCTTCACCTTCCTTCTATGTATAACCCTTAGCAACAAGCCTAGCTTTGTACTTCTCAATTGTACCATCAGGCCTCAGCTTCTTTTTAAACACCCATTTGCAGCCCACAGGTTTGCAACCAAATGGACGGTCAACCACTTCCCACGTCCCATTGGACATAATGGAGTCCATCTCACTTTGCACTGCCTCCTTCCACATGTCAGAATCAGGAGAAGAGTATGCCTTAGAAACAGTTATGGGAGTGTCATCCACGAGATATATAATAAAGTCTTCTCCAAAGGATTTTGCAACTCTTTGCCTCTTACTCCTTCGAGTGACAGTATTATCATCCTCCTCAGGATTTTGCTCAAGCTCATGGGTGTTATCATCAGCGTGTATATTCGATTCATGAAATTCAGGAACAGAATCATGACTAGACATGCTAGGTGCACCTATTTTCATTGGAAATTCATTCTCAAAGAACATGGCATCTCTAGACTCCATGACCGTTCCAACAGCCATATCAGGAGCACTAGAATTTATTATTAAAAACCGATAGCCCACACTATGAATGGCATAGCCGAGGAAAACACAATCTACAGTTTTTGGTCCAAGCTTTCGCTTTTTGTTTATTGGCACGTTCACTTTGGCCAAACAACCCCAAACGCGAAGATAAGAAATATTTAACCTCTTTTTCTCCCATTCCTCAAATGGAGTGATTTCTTTGTTCTTTGTGGGCACTCTATTTAGGACATGATTCGCAGTTAAAATTGCCTCACCCCACCATTCCTTAGATAAATCAGCTGTCTCCAACATGGCATTCACCAAGTCAGTTAGAGTGCGGTTCTTTCTCTCAGCAATCCCATTGGATTGTGCTGAGTATGGAGGTGTCCTCTCATGGATTATACCGTGCACCGTGCAAAACTCAGAAAATTCATTAGAGAAATATTCTCCCCCACGATCAGACCGCAACCGTTTGATTTTCTTTTCAAGTTGATTCTCAACCTCAGCTTTAAAGATTTTAAAATAATGTAATGCCTCATCTTTTGTTTTAATTAGGTACACATAGCAATATCGAGTGCAATCATCTATGAACGTTATGAAGTATCTCTTACCACCTTTTGTCAAAATTCCGTTCATTTCACAAATATCGGAATGGATGAGTTCAAGTGGTGCCAACTCTCTCGCCGCAACTGCCTTGTGAGGCTTGCGAGGTTCTTTTGCCTCAACGCATGTATGGCATTTGGAACTTTTGGCAATGTCAAATTTAGGAATTAAATTCAAACCAGCTAAGCGGGACATGCAACCAAAATTAACATGACATAATCGAGAATGCCAAACATTCATCTCAACATTAATGTTATTAACGACATTATTCACTGCAAGAGGTAAAGTATCAACCAACGACAAGTGGAACAAGCCTCCGCTCTCATAGCCTTTTCCAACAAAGGTTCCATACTTCGACATAACACATTTATTCGACTCAAACACAAGTTTAAAACCGTCTCAACATAGCAGAGAGCCACTAATAAGATTTTTCCTTATTGAGGGGACATGATGCACGTTCTTGAGTTGCACGGTCTTCCCCGAAGTAAGCTTTAGATCCACCGTACCAACACCATGAACACCAGCACGCGCGCCATTCCCCATCGGCAAGGCTCCACTCCTCCCGACCTGGTAAAAAGAAAACAAGGACTTATCAGCACACACATGTACATTTGCACCTGTATCAACCCACCAATCAGGTGAGGAACAAACTGTAAATGCAGATAAATTACCGTACCCAGAAGCGTCTGCATCAGTCTCAATGGTGTTGACTGTCTTCGCCTTTGGTGGGGGCTTCCACTTAGCCTTAGGACACCCTCTAGAGAAGTGCCCAGTGTTTCCACAAGTGAAGCAGTTCATCTTTGCCTTGTCTAATCACATCTTCTTATTATTACCTTTCTTGAAGGAGGTAGTGGGTTTCTGCTTAAGCTCCTGCTGGGGCTTCTTCTTTTGTGGCTTAGGACGAAACTTTTGCACCACATGTGCACTAGTAGTCGCCTCACCATTCCCGCCCTTGCTCTTTCCCTTGACATCCTTTGCTCTTGCCTTGTCCTCAACATCAAGAGTGCCAAAAAGTTCAGCAATGCTAAACTGTTGCCTCTTGTGTTTCAAGGTAGTAGCAAAATCAGTCCAGGAAGGTGGCAGCTTAGCAATAATGCATCCTGCCACGAACCTGTCAGGGAGAGGACAGCCGTACAGCTCCAATTCCTTCACCAGTCCCTGTATCTCATGAGCCTGTTCGACTACAGGACGGTTATCAACCATCTTGTAGTCATGGAACTGCTCCATGATGTACAACTCAGAACCGGCGTCAGAAAGACCATACCGGGCCTCAAGAGCCTCCCACACAGCTCTGCCAGTCGGGAGTGGTACGTAGGCATCAACCAGAGAGTCACTGATGATGCTCAACAGTGCAGCCTTGCACATGGTCTCAGCATGTCCCCAAGCCTGCTCATCCTCATCGGATCTCACAGTAGCAGGCTGCTCATTGAGCACATGACCACAGCGCATGGCCGACAACCACAGAAGGGCTTTCTCACGCCACCTCTTGTAGTGAGTGCCCTCAAACGGCGTAGGCTTTAGCATACCCGCAAAGCCAACAGATGAAAATGGCCTGAAATTACGTTTTTGGAATGTTGAAGAATAAGGCATTTTCATATTTATTTTAATCCATAAAAATGACGCAATAAAAATAAGAGTGACGTCATGAATAAAATGACAGAAACAATTCATGACAAGTGTTAACATGATGATAAGGCAAATTATAGAACCGAAACATATGTGAAACATTGTTTTACACAGCTGAAGCATCACAGACATGATCATAAATATAAAAGATGTGTTCTCAAATATCAAGATCATGATGATCGCAAAATTAAAAGGAACCAGAAAAACAGTACTAGCATAATCATCCAAATCAACCAAACAGAGCATGCTGAATATGAAAGCAGTATTGCCTAGGAACATCATGATATTGATAATGAAACTCAGAAGAGGGTGAAGGAGATTATACCCTGCGGCGGAGCCGCTCGCACCAGGAAAGGCCATGGTGGTGCTTTGTTGCTGTAGTCGTCCCGCTCGATGCAGTGCAGAAAAGGACGCCGTGAAGACGCACCGCTACAGGTTCACCAGCGAGTAGTCATGCCACCACCGACACTCCCCAAAAACGTAATCGCCCGTCTTCACCCGAGCAGGTGAAGCCCACGACGGAGACGCGTTCCGGAGGCCTACTCTTCCATCTCTGGTGCTCGCCGGAGGTGGAGCGGGAAAAGCTTGCGCTGCTGGAAAGTGGTGTACTTCGCCAAGAGAACTTAACCGAGAGGGGAGGATTTGTCTTATAGGCGGAGGCCAGAACAGGAGAAGCCGGCGGCACCAAGGGGTCACACCTCCCCCTGCGGCGGGAGAGACGGAGACGGAGAGCCAGAAGTCACGGGAGTTAACAGAAACTCCACCAATCAATTCGTCACGGGAGTTAACAGAAACTCCTCCAATCAATTCCATCAAAGGAAACTGAGTGACAAAAATCAGAAACTCCACCAATCAATTCGTCACGGGAGTTAACAGAAACTCCTCCAATCAATTCCATCAAAGGAAACTGAGTGACAAAAATAAAGGCCTCGCCCGTCCGCTCGCTCGCCGCCGCCTGCCTGCCACGCGCACGGGCTCGGGTCGGGCGGCGGCGGCGGCGCGCGCGCGCGCGTGTGGCATCCAGGTGATTCACTTTTACTTCTCAAATAGATCGGTCAATGATCAAGTATTTAAGTAGAGTCGCCTCTCGATTAAATTCCCATATGGTATAAAAACTATTAATGCACATGTACGGACCATATAGTTTAATAGAGATATTAAATAAATGGGCCAAGCCCATAATATCTAACAGCGCATAGCGCGGCCATTTGGCCCTTATACCTTTACCAAGGCATGATGCCCATGTGCGGAGCACCGTCGTCACTGGCCCTGTTTATACCAGAATAGAGGACGCAAGGCTCGCCGATGGAGTTGCCGATGACGACGCTTGTGGATGAAGTGATCGGAGATGAGAAGCAGGATGGGAGGGGGTAGGATCAGAGAAGCGCCATACGGCCTCACCTTCTTCAGCACCTCGGACAAAGCAGCAGCTCTTTATCTCTCCTACGGCAGCCTGACGGCACTTTGGATCGGAGAGAGCAACGCGGCAGGTATTTTCTTTTCTGACGAGGGAGCGGGTGTATGTGTGTGTGTGTAGAGGAGCAATGCAACAGCCTGGTGCTTGCTTCTCTGATCAAGGAGCAGGTGTATGTATGTGTGTGTGGAAGAGCAACGCAACAGCCCAGTGCTTGCTTCTCTGATCAAGGAGCAGGTGTGTATGTGTATGTGCGGGGGCCTTGAACGTTTGCACTAGCCTGCTACTTATAGACAAGCAACCAGCGGTTATTAGACTTGGCACTCCTTTCCATTTAATTATGCGGCGCGGGCGCCCTTGTTTAAATTGTTGAGCACACCAATCATGCAACCGTGTGTGGACTTGGTCACGGCAGCGACCAGACGTGGCCATCTTTTGACTACGTTTGAATAGGCCAGGCGCGTACATGAGTTTTTTTTTCCTGCCGTTGGGATGATTTACTATTTATTTATTTATTTATTACTTTTTTTACTTGTGGTAATTAAGAAAATATGATAACACTTATTTACTCCCGAGGCGCCGTATGAGAGTATCCATGGTCTGGCTTGTTCCGTACGTGCATATACATTTGCATAAGTCATTATCTTTTTCTTTCTCCTTTTGAATAATCACCACGTCACTTATATGATAGATTATGCTGCCAACGCCCTTTAGAATTCAGAACCGTATATAGGTATACACCCTCGCTCATCGTGCATATTTGTATGCACTATATTTCATGGCCAACCTCATATATATATACATACATTAGTTTCATTTCCTTTCCAGGCGTGAGCACGTTCATGCATATATTCACATGTGTGTCTCCTTTTTCTTTTTGCTCCATCTTCTTTTCCTCTTTAGCGATGTTATATTATTCCTTATTTGCCTATATCATATTCATATAAAACTTGATCATCTATACCATTTTATTTAATATGGTATAAATATTTTCACACATTTTGGGTATGCCAAAATTGGTGTCAACAATGCTATACTTCCTAATCCGTTCGTTCACTGCAAAAACTTCCTTAATGAAAGTTGTAGACCTACATGAGATCTCCAACTTTGCTTTAAGAACCATCATCTAATTCTCACTAGTTTACAAACTACATTGCTCCAAAGTGAGGTACTTTGAAACTGAAAACCGTTTCTATAAATTTTTGCAAGTCTCAAAACAACATTTTGTTGATACTTGTGAGCTGTTTTTGAGCATGCTATGCTCTGAATTAGACCTTGACCCAAAAATAAAAGTTGTTACCCTAGTCAAATACTACAACTTTTATTTAGGTCACACAGCCATGCAAACACTCTAGCTACTGTTCAACTTTAGTCAAACTAGCATTATGAAAATGGCATTTCAAATGAAACCAACACTTAGAAGCAAAATTGGCCTAGGTCATGAATACAAACATTGTTCCATTTACCATCCTAGATGTGTCTAAGGGGTTTTCATGACCTCACAACCATTTCATATGTTGGTCATACATGATTGCAAGCATAAACATATATATAAATCAACATTTCATGTGATAACGCATAAGAAGGAGATGAATTTTCATATGCTCTTGTTCATGATGCTTGGATGATGCTTGTGCTCATGAAAAGCAAGTGCCAATTGCAATGCTTAACACAGAGGTGTTACACGGGGCCCTCTCCTCAACAACCGTCTGCACGACGTCTCGGTGCGTGTCCAGGAGATTGCCCTTCACGACGTTCGCCGCGGCGTGCTGGTGGCCCTAGCCGTAGCGCAAGTCCAGACTGGGCATGACCTTCTGTTTACACCAAAATTTGGGAGAAGAGCGTGGGAACTCGCAGGCTTCCAAGATTGTGTCAATCAAGGAGTCGATTGCATAAGGATTGATATCAGCCGGTTCAGATGCGATACTAGGATCGGTTCTCTTTGAATGACGTCTGTAACGTCCCGCCTCTACAAGGCCAGGCACGCTTACATCTGGCAGCTTTTCTAGGACATAGATAGCCCTCATAGACCCACACAAGTCTTTTCTGCGCACTTTATCCTCACTCATGCGCACCCAGGAAGGACTTCCTAGTCGGCCACCCATCCTAAAATTACTCTAGACCAAGCACGCTTAACCTCAAAGTTCTTTAGAGATGGGCTTCCAGAAAAGAAGTTGCAACTTGTTGGTATGAGTATCCTATTAATTTTGTTAAGCCCTGAGCGGGGATGTTACATCCTCACCCCCTTAAGAGACTGACGTCCTCGTCGGTCAATCCCAAGCTAGGAGCATCCCATCTTGGCCACATCCGTGTGTCCAGTGCCAGCGCATGTGCCATGCTGTGTGACCACTCTAGAACCACTCCAGCCATGCGCACAATGCCTGCGCAACTACGACACACGCGCTTGTGAAACCGTGAGCGTCGGCTCCGATACCATTCTATAACATCCCGCCTCCATGAGGTCGGGCCCGCTTACATCTGGTAGCTTTTCTATGACATAGACTACCCTCACAGACCCACATAAGTCTTTTCTGCACACTTTGTCCCCACTCGTGCGCACCCGGGAAAGACTTCCCGATCGGTCACCCATCTTGAAATTGCTCTAGGCCAAGCACGCTTAACCTCAGAGTTCTTTACAAATGGGCTTCCGGAAAAGAAGTTGCAACTTGTTGGTATGAGTATCCTATTAATCCTGTTAAGCCCTGGGCCAGGATGTTACAACGTCAGCAGATAACGATGATGAGATATGATTGGCGTCGGGAAGATACATGTCGGACTCTACAAAAGGGGAAAGATTAGGGTCCAAGTTATCTTAAAATAGGAATGTTTTCTTCGTACCAAAGATTGTATTAAGTCGTACTCGAGTATGATTCATTTTTAGGCTCCGGGTATAAATATCAAACCCCGGCTATTGTAAGAGACACACAATCAATCCAATACAAGTTACTTACTTTTTTCGGCTCCGGCCACCCCTTAGGAGTAGGAGTAGAGTAGATCTCGGTGAGTTCTTCAGCGAGTACGGCTGCATCGATCCAGTCGACCTCCACTGCTTGTCTGTAAGTACCGTCATGGCTTATACTTCTGTTCGTACGGCTGCATCGATCCGGTCGACCTCCGTTGTGACTCTGGTATAAGTTAGTTATCGATTCTTGTCTAGTTCAAGTAAGGCTGCATCGATCCGGTCGACCTCCACATCTCGAACTAGATTAAGGTCAAGTTATCGGCTCTATCTAAGGGTGGCATTCCTTCGGATAGATTCATTAAGTTACCGATATTGCTTATTGCTTCCATTATTTATTTAATTACAGCAATATCACTTCGCCCGATTGGGATTGATCTAGATCAGCCTTATATCTTGTTTAACCCATCATTTATTAATCTAAACTGATCGAATCTACACTTTAAACGACGGGTTATGTTTTATCGGCTGTTTTATATCAATCTTGATCGTGCATAGCGTGCAGTTAAGGCATGTCTGATATAGAGTAGATCTATTGGCTAGCGAAAACCATTCCATGGCCCGTTATCATGGCCTGTGTGATTCTGCCTCACACCCCACTATTAGCACCGTGGAGTGGGATCGTTATTTCATTGATCTGTTCCTGATAGGGCATGACCTTAACTGTGCGCTATGCCTGAATCAGTTGTTTTAGCCAATATCGAATGCTTCCACGAACAGTTCACGTCACGAGACCGTTGAAGTAGGGATAGGTTGAAAGATGTGTTAGACCCATGATCTTATTATTGTATTACGGCCTGCATGATTCTGCCTCATGCCCCACTGATATTAGTAATAAGTTAGGGTCGTTGAGTCTATTGTTGTTTCTACAGCCTACATGATTCTGCCTCATGCCCCACTGGTCATAGCGATAGATGAGATCTAATATGTTCATTAGATTTATCTTTATTAAATGGTTGAATGATGATGAGCTATTTCTTTTATATAAAAAGGAGTTCAATTACTTGCAGTCATTGGCTTAGCATAAATTAATCATTGTTGACATCCTTTTGCCATTGACCAATATTTGTCTAAATAATGATATTCATCCTGAATAATAACCGATTCTTCTTACACAACCCCACGAGCTTTAACTGATTTATTCTTATGAATATGCTGGAATCGACTATTTAGTCGATCTCCTTCCATATCGGCTCTCAGAGCCGCACATTCGAGACTATCTGGCAACACCGGCATGTTCCGCCTTAAATTACTGATTAGCTTTCATTCCTTGTCAATTGCAGGGTCAAATTGACTAGCACATCTCAGGAGGACTGTGCAGGATCGACCATCCCTATGCTGAAGCTAGGTGAATCTCCAGCTCCATCGAGCGGACCCTTCTGGCTTGCTTGTGTGCCCTCAGCACGGGACGAAATTTTGTGCCGACACCTTCGCACCATGGAGCCAAGCTTCCCAATGACCAATGACCCCAACATGCACGAGGACCTGATCGAGGACTTCGACAACGCTGCAGCGGCCATCATGGACATCACCTCTGCCCAGGATGTTATAAACAAAGTTTTTGAGTACTTTATACTAGGAACAAACTATGAATAAAGTCCTGCCTTCTTCATGAACTCATCTTTGAGACTACCATAATGAGGATTGTCTTTGCTTGTTTTTGCCCTATAGGCGATACATACTATATCGGCTTTCACCCCTTTGGGTTAATTTTTTGAACTAAAGGCGATACCCTTCTGGTACCGGCTATTAGAAATGATGACTGAACAAATCGGCTGTCAAGCATTAACCTAGACGCTAGGATAATACTTTTTTTAGATATTTTCCATTGATCGCTCTATCAAATTCTTCTCTCCCTTCTAGCATTTCCAGAATGTAAACATTGTCAGGCGCATAATGACTAATCCGATGAGGACCTTCCCAATTAGGTGACCATTTGCCAAACTTGTTGTCCTTAGACCCAATCGGTAATTTTACTTTCCAGACTAATTCTCCTTCACTAAACTGCTTGTTCTTGACCTTTTTGTTATAATTCCAAGCAACCCTTAACTTATTGGCTTCAATATTCTCAAGAGCACGCAACCGATGACAACTTAAGTCCTCTAAATCATCCATCATTAGATTCTTGTAGACATCTGCTATCAAATCATTCTGTAATGTAACACGTCTTGATCCAGTCTGGATTTCCCAAGGAAGAACTACATTATGCCCATATACTAACTCTGAAGGTGATGATTTAATCGATCCATGGCAAGCCATCCTGTATGCCCATAATGCCTCATTGTGTTAAGTACCACTTCCTTGGTTGCTCCTCGATTTTCTTCTTAATCAATTTAATCATAATTTGATTGAATGCCTCTGCCTGGCCATTAGCCTGAGCATAGTAAGGAGAAGAATTTAATAACTTAATTCCCGTGCTGGCAGCAAAATCTCTAAACTCTTTTGATGTGAACATTGTCCCCTAATTAGTAGTAATAGTTTGAGGAATTCCAAAACGATATACAATATGTTCCTTGACAAAATCAACCATATTCTTCGAGGTTACCGTCTTCTAAGGAATTGCCTCAACCCATTTGGTAAAGTAATCTATTGCTACCAATATGAACTTATATCCTTTACTTGATGGTGGAAAAATCTGGCCAATTAAATCAATTCCCCAACCTCGAAACGGCCATGGTTTAATAATTGGATTCATAGCCAATGCAGGCGATTTCTAAATATTACCAAAACATTGACAATCCTGACACCCCTTGTAATATTCAAAACAATCTTCTAGTATTGTTGGCCAAAAATATCCAGACCTGCGAATAATCCATTTCATCTTATAAGCCGATTGATGAGCTCCACATATCCCTTCATGTACTTCACCCATCAACACTTTAGCTTCTTCTTGATTTAAGCATTTAAGCAACACCCCATCGACTGTTTTGTAATATAGCTGGTCATCTAACAAAACAAACTTAATCGATTTATACCTTAGTTTCCTAGCAACCTTCTATGATGGATTCTTAAGGTAATCGGCTATTTCAACTCTCCAATCATTAGTCAAGGTTTCACTGCTTAAGATCTCTTGAAACACTCGATAACTTGACACACTCTGAGCCAATCGATTAGCCTCTTGATTCTGTGCTCTTGGAATATGCTAAAGAGAAATATGGGGAAACTCCTCGAGTAACCTCTGGCATTCATCATAGTATCCCCTTAGAATATCATCTTTACATTCATATAGGTCGATCAACTGATTAATAACCAACTGTGAATCTCCAATACTTCAATTAACTCAGCCTTTATTTCATGGAGAAGTTGAAGTCCCTTAAGAATAACTTCATATTCTGCTTGATTGTTGGTAGTCACTGGTTTAATTGGAAAAGCAAACTCAAAACTTGCCCCCGGAGGTGAAATAATAACAATACCAATGCCACCACCTTGCTTGCACGATGATCCATCAAAGAACAATGTCCAAGGTATCAGTTCTATATAGCCAATACTTTGTTTATGATGCTGAGTAATAAAATTGGCTATTACTTGCACCTTAACTACTTTAGCCGATTCGTACCTCAAGTCAAATTCCCATAATGCAAGAATCCACTTTCCCATTCTCCCATTTAATATTGACGTTGATAACATATGCTTGATCACATCAGCCCTAGAAACAGCTGTACACTCAGCCGATAATAAGTAATGTCGCAACTTAGTGCAAGAGAAATATAAGCATAAGCATAACTTTTCAAAAGGAGAATATCTTGTTTCTAAATCCAAAAGCCTTCTACTTAAATAGAAAATAACTCGTTATTTTCCTTCAAACTCTTGCATTAAGGCCGATCCAATTGTTTGGCTATCGGCCAATACGTACAACTTAAAAGGTTTACCTTGCTGAGGAGGGACCAGCACAGGTGGACACTTCATATATTATTTTATCTCCTCAAACGCCTTTTGTTGTACGTCACCCCATTTAAATTCTTGATCATTTTTCAACTTCAACAAAGGAGAAAATGGGAGAACCCTTTCTGACAAATTTGAAATAAACCTTCTCAAAAAATTAATCTTACCAAGCAAAGATTGTAACTCTGTTTTAGTAGTCGGGGGTACTGCCTCATCAGTTGCTTTCATACTTTTTTGACCAATTTCAATTCCTCTCTCGTGGACCATAAAACCTAAAAATTGTCCAGTTGATACTCCAAAGGCACACTTATTAGGATTCATCTTTAAACCATGTTTTCTTGTGCACTCCATAGTCTCCCGCAAATCAGCTAGATGTTCTTTATACCTTTTGGATTTCACCACCACATCATCAATGTAGATTTCAACAATTCTGCCAATCAACTTATGAAAAATATAATCCATCGCCCTCTGATAAGTTGCACCAGCACTCTTCAAACAAAAAGTCATCACAACCCATTCAAATAAGCCGATTGTGCCAAGGCACCTAAAAGTCATTTTTGTTATGTCTTCCTCAGCCATAAAAATTTGATTATATCCTGCATTGCCGTTCATAAAACTAATAATCTTGTGCTCGGCTGCTGCATCTACCAACATATCAGCTATTGGCATCGGATAACCATCCATGGGTGTAGCCTTGTTCAGTTCTTTGAAATCGATGCAAACTCTTAACTTCCCATTTTTCTTATACACACGAACAACACTCGATATCCACTCTGCAAAACGGCACGGTCAGATAAATTTTGCTTCTAGTAATCTTTCAGTCTCCTTTTTTATATCATCAAGAACATTTGGGTTAAATCTCCTCAGAGCTTGTTTAAATGGTCGATATCCAGGTTTGATTGGCAACCGATGTTCAACAATTGATCGATCTAGACCAGGCATATCATAATATTCCCAAGCAAAACAATCTTTAAATTCCTTTAATAAATCTATCAATTCTCGCTTATACTTAGGCTCCAACTTAGCACTTACATATGTCGTCCTAGGCCTATCTCCAGGACCAATATCTATCTCCTCTAATTTATCAACCGATGTAAAGCCATGTCCTAGTTTACCATCTGTACCATCTATTGGATTATCCATTAAAATAAACTCTCAGTGCTGACTGCTTGGATCGGTTGTTGGCTTTCATCATTGATTTTAATGAAGCCTCCTTCCCATCACTTACTAGAAAAACACTCGAAATCTTCTAGTTCCCAATACATTGGATCAGCTATTGCTATACTCACAGAATCATCAGCATGAACCAGCTCAACATCATCTCCGTGCCACTGAATCAAGCATTGATGCATGGTCGATGGTATACAACAATTTGCATGAATCCAATCACGACCAAGGAGTTGTAAAACCCTAAAATTTGCATTCTTTTAAAATAGATAAATTTGATTTATCTATGTAATTATGTGTGCATTCAAATATAGGAAAAATAATAATTTTTGTGCAATTAAAATCAATCTTAAGGATAGATACATGTTGATGCACTCATGTTGTAGCATTTTATTTATTGGGTTGAGTGGTTTGATCCAAAACTCAAAATGATTCCAAAAACTATTTGAAAATGAAGTTGGAAAATTGTTTTGGAAAAAGAAAAGCCAATTCTTTGTCCCTCCCTCTCTTTCTCTCATTCGGCCTGCTGGACCATTTCCCCCCGCCGGCCTGTTTGCCCACCTTCCCTTCCTTCCCCTTCTCCCCTTTCTCTTCCTAGGCCGGCCCAACCCGGGCGAGCAACCGCTGCCGTTGTGCCCTCCCCTCCTTCTCTCCCCACTGACGCCCTAGGCCCGCATGTCGGTGCGGTCCTCTCCCTCCGTTCCCACTTTGTACGCGGACGCAACCGCCGATGCCGCACCCACGTCGTGTCGTGGGAGCGCCCTCCCCGCACCCCGGCCTCTATAAAAGAAGCCAAGCCTGTCACCGCTCTCCCTGCTGCCTCCCCTGCTCCACTCTCGCATTCGCCCAAGCACGCGGAAGTCGCAACCGCAGCGCCATGGTCCATCGTCCTCCCTTCGTCTCCGCCTCCAATTATCACCGTGGTGAGTTTTGCCGTGCTCTCCTCTCTCTCCCCAACCTTTTCCCATGGCAAATGGTGGCTAGTATGGCCATTTTTTAGTGCGCCGGTGAGCTCTCGCCGCCGGCCATGGCCACCACCGCGTCAGCCATGTCCTCCAGCCGTGTTCTCGGCCTAGGCGAGATCGCCTTCACCTCCTCTCTCTCTCTCTCCCAGCGCCCTCGGTTCGTCAAACCGTGGCCCGAAGGCCTTGTTTCCCGCTCGCCAATGACCTCCTCGCCGTAGGCCATGGTGCCCCGCCCTACCAGAGCACTGTTTCGGCCACCGGCTTTCCTCTCTCCCCCTTTCTCCTAATCTGAGCCATCCATCCTTGATCCAATGGCCTAGGATGGCCGATACCCCTTCGCGTGGTAGAATTGCTTAAGAGCCCCTCGGCTTTATTCTTTTTTACACCCGCAGTCCTCGGCCAGATGAAAATCCTGATTTTTTTTTATTTATTTAAATTCAAAAATAGTTCATTCTATTTATAGAAATGCACTGCACTGTTTTGCTTATAAAATCGTCGTTTTAGCTCCGAATCGACACGTTCAAATTGCGTTAGGTTCGTAATTAAGTTCTCTACATGTTAATACCACTATCAAACATGTTTGAAACATTTAAATTTTGAGGTTAGATTTAATTAAATAAATTGCTATAGGAAACCCGTTTAAATAAAGTATGGATGCCCCAACGATGCTCCTGTTATCACCTGGCGGGAATTCAAGGACAATTTCCGGTCATATCATATCCTCGATGGACTAGTGGAGCTGAATCAGGAGGAATTCAGGTCCCTTAAGGAAGGATCCATGTCTGTGGCGGAGTATCATGACAAGTTTGCTCAACTATCACGCTATGCTCCAAATGATGTAGCTGAGGATAGTGAGAAGCAACGCCGCTTCCTCAAGGGACTTTATGATGGCCTGCAGCTCCAGCTTATGTCCAACACATACCCTAACTTTCAGTCATTGGTGAACCGTGCTATTGTGATTGACAATAAGCGCAAAGAGATGGAAGCCAAGAAGAGGAGGCTTCAAGGGCAAGCTTCTGGAAGCAACACCCGCCCACATGCCTATCCCCAGCAGGGTTTTTAGCAGAGGAATCAAGGACCATCTAACTAGGGAATTCGTGGTCAGTATCCTCAGCATACCAATTCTAGCAACGCCCTCAGTACCAACAACAGTTTGGTAATCAGCGTCCCCAGCAACAGACTGGCAATCCGGCATCACGCCAGGGAATGCCCAACAATGCTCCTATGAAGAGTGGTGCACCCAATAACCCCAACGCATGCTACCGCTGTGGAGAAGTAGGTCACTATGTTCATTAGTATCCTAAGAAGCAAAACCAGCAAGCTCCACAGAACCAGAATGGCAATCCAAAGTTCAATGCCCAACCACCTCACACTACAAAAGTGAACTATGTGTCATCTAATATAGCTCAGGAGACGCCCAAGGTCATGTTGGGTACGTTCATTGTCAACTCTATCTCTGCTATAGTACTTTTTGATTCAGGTGCTTCGCATTCATTTATTTCCCAAGCTTTTGTTAGAATGCATAGCATACCTTTATGTGCCATGAAAAACCCCATACTAGTAAATTCACCAGGAGGTAGCATGCCAGCTTCTTATTGGAGTCCATCAGCTAGCCTTTCCTTAAGGGGGTAGACTTCAAAGTGAAACCTATTGTGTTGAGAACAACAGGAAATGATCTTATCCTGGGTATGGATTGGATGAAACAACATCGGGCAGTGATTTAGTGTCAGGAGAGATCTGGTGTTGTGACATCACCCAATGGACATAGAATCTGTGTAGAAGCGGTAATGCAAGCTCAGCCAACAACCACTGTGAACCAGCTAGATGGTGATGCCAATAAACAAGATCGTGTTGTGAAGGAGTTCCTGGATGTTTTCCCCGATGACTTGCCAGGTATGCCACCTGACCGTGACATTGAATTCATTATTGAATTATTACCTAGAACTGCACCAATAACTAAACGTCCATATAGAATGGGGGTTAATGAATTAGAAGAGCTTAAGAAACAACTAAAAGAGTTGTAAGAAAAAGGTTTCATACGCCCTAGTTCTTCCCCATGGGGGGCACCTATGATCTTTGTGGATAAGAAGGATGGTACCCAACGGATGTGTGTGGATTACCGTTCACTTAATGAGGTTACTATCAAGAATAAATAGCCTTTGCCAAGGATTGATGATTTGTTTGATCAATTGAGAGGTGCCTGTGTGTTCTCCAAGATTGATCTCCGCTCAGGTTACCATTAGCTAAAGATTCGAAACTCGGACATACCCAAGACAACATTCACTACATGGTATGGCTTGTATGAGTATACTGTTATGTCTTTTGGATTGACCAATGCACCTGCATACTTCATGTATCTGATGAATAAGGTGTTCATGGAGTTTCTTGATAAATTTGTGGTGGTATTCATTGATGACATACTAATATTCTCCAAGACTGAAGAAGAACATGCTAAACATATAAGGTCAGTCTTGCAAAAGCTTAGAGAACATAAGTTGTACGCTAAGCGGAGCAGGTGTGAGTTTTGGTTGAAGGAGGTCTTTTTTCTGGGTCATGTTGTCTATAATGGTGGAATAATAGTGGATCCAAGCAAAGTGCAAGATGTATTGAATTGGAAACCACCATCCAATGTAAGTGAGATTCATAGCTTTTTGGGATTGGCTGGATACTAGAGGAGGTTCATTGAAGGTTTTTCCAAGCTTGCTAAGCCTATGACAGCTCTATTGGAAAAGAATGCTAAATTTGTATGGTCTGATAAATGCCAAGCAAACTTTGATGAGCTAAAGAAGAGATTGACTACAGCTCCAGTGTTGATTTTGCCAGATTTAAGCAAGAACTTCTCTATATATTGTGATGCATCTCGTCTAGGCCTTGGATGTGTTCTTATGCAAGAAGGAAGAGTGGTGGCATATGCATCTAGATAATTGAGGAAGCATGAGTTGAACTACCCTAGTCATGACTTGGAATTGGCAGCTGTGGTTCATGCTTTGAAAATCTAGAGACATTATCTAATTGGGCATAAGAGTGATATCTATAGAGATCACAAGAGTTTGAAGTATATCTTTACCCAGTTAGATCTGAATCTAAGACAACGTCGTTGGTTAGAATTGATCAAAGACTATGAATTGGATGTGTATTATCATCCGGGAAAAGCAAATGTCGTAGCTGATGCACTTAGCAGGAAGAGTTATGCCAATGGACTTCGGATGACATTTATGCCAGCAGAGTTGTGTGCTGAAATGGAGCATCTCAACTTGAGCTTTGTCACTAATGCAATGGAATTGGCGATAGAGCCTACCTTGGAGCAAGAGATACGCAAAGGTCAATTGGAGGATGAAAAACTTAAGGAGATAGCGGAGAATATAGTGCTTGGAAAGGCACTAGGATTCAGGATGGATGAGAATGGTACTCTTGGGTTTGGGAAAAGGATATGTGTACCTGAAGTGAAGGCTATTCGTGATGCGGTTCTACAAGAGGCACCTGAGTCTACTTATTCTATACATCCTGGAAGTACCAAGATGTATTTGGATCTCAAAGAGAAGTATTGGTGGTATGGTTTGAAGAGAGATGTGGCAGAGTATGTGGCTTTGTGTGACACTTGTCAAAGGGTGAAAGCTAAGCATCAAAGACCTGTAGGGTTGCTACAACCAATGAAGATTCCTAAATGGAAATGGGAAGAAATTGGTATGGATTTTATCGTAGGTTTGCCCTGCACTCAAAGAGGTTATGATTCAATATGGGTAATAGTGGATCGACTCACCAAGGTTGCTCACTTTCTACTAGTCAAGACTACCTATATAGGTGCAAGGCTAGAAGAATTGTACATGGAAAGGATAGTGTGCTTACATGGTGTTCCCAAGAAAATTGTGTCTGATAGAGGAACTCAGTTTACATCGTAATTCTGGTAGAAAGTACATAGATCTTTGGGGACAAAGTTGAATTTTAGTTCTGCTTACCACCCACAAACTGATGGACAGACTGAAAGGATCAACTAGATTTTGGAAGATATGTTGAGAGCTTGTGCACTGCAATATGGTACAAGCTGGGATAAGAGTTTGCCATATGTTGAGTTCTCGTACAACAACAGTTACTAGAAGAGTCTCAAGATGGCACCTTTTGAGGCGCTGTATAGGCGTAAATGTAGAACGCCTTTGTTCTGGAATCAGACTGGTGAAACTCAAGTGTTTGGACCCGATGTCCTTAGAGATGCAGAAGAACAAGTAAGAATGATTAGAGATAACTTGAGAGTGGCTCAGTCCTGACAGAAGAGTTACGCTGATACCCGCAGAAGAGAGCTGACTTTCGAAGTTGGAGATTATGTGTACTTGAAGGTGTCACTAATGAGAAGTGTGAAAAGATTCAATATGAAGGGAAAGTTGGCACCAAGGTATATTGGACCTTTCAAGATCCTAGAGAGACGTGGAGAAGTAGCCTATCAGTTGGAACTGCCTGAGAGTTTGTCAGGTGTGCACGATGTGTTTCATGTTTCTCAATTAAAGAAGTGTTTGTGAGTACCAGAAGAGCAGATTCCTTTAGAAGAACTTGCTGTTAAGGAAGATCTCACATATGAAGAGTATCCAATAAAGATCTTATAGATGGCAAAAAGAGTTACAAGGAGCCGAGTTATAAAAATGTGCAAGGTACAGTGGAATCGGTATACAGAGGATGATGCTACTTGGGAAAGAGAAGAGGATTTGTGAAAGTCTTATCCACAATTGTTTGAGTAAGCAATCATCTGAATCTCGAGGTCAAGATTCATCTTAAGGGGGGTAGAATTGTAGCACCCTAAAATTTGCATTCTTTTAAAATAGTTAAATTTGATTTATTTATGTAATTATGTGTGCATTAAAATATAGGAAAAATAATATTTTTTGTGTAATTAAAATCAATCTTAAGGATAGATACATGTTGATGCACTCATGCTGCAGCATTTTATTTATTAGGTTGAGTGGTTTGATCCAAAACTCAAAATGATTCCAAAAACTATTTGAAAATGAAGTTGGAAAATTGTTTTGGAAAAAGAAAAGCCAATTCTTTGTCCCTCCCTCTCTTTCTCTCATTCGGCCTGCTGGCCCATTTCCCCCCGCTGGCCTGTTCGCCCACCTTCCCTTCCTTCCCCTTCTCCCATTTCTCTTCCTAGGCTGGCCCAGCTCGAGCGAGCAACCGCCGCCGCCGTGCCCTCCCCTCCTTCTCTCCCCACTGACGCCCTGGGCCCGCATGTCGGCGTCGTCCTCTCCCTCCGTTCCCACTTCGCACGCGGACGCAACCGCCAACGCCGCACCCACGTCGTGTCATGGGAGCGCCCTCCCCGCGCCCCGGCCTCTATAAAAGAAGCCGAGCCCATCACCGCTCTCCCTGCTGCCTCCCCTGCTCCACTCTCGCATTCGCCCGAGCACATGGAAGTTGCAATCGCAGCGCTGTGGTCCGTCGTTCTCCCTTCATCTCTGCCTTCGATTATCACCGTGGTGAGTTTCACCGTGCTCTCCTCTCTCTCCCCGACCTTTTCCCATGGAAAATGGTGGCTAGTATGGCCATTTTCGAGTGCGCCGGTGAGCTCTCGCCGCCGGCCATGGCCACCACTGCGTCAGCCGTGTCCTCCGGCCGCGTTCTCGGCCTTGGCGAGATCGCCTTCACCTCCTCTCTCTCTCTCTCTCTCCCGGCGCCCTTAGTTTGTCGAACCATGGCCCGAAGGCCTTGTTTCCCGCTCACCGATGACCTCCTCACCATAGGCCTTGTTTCCTCTCTCCCCCTTTCTCCTAATCTGAGCCGTCCATCCTTGATCCAATGGCCCAGGATGGTCGATACCCCTTCGCGTGGTAGAATTGCTTAAGAGCCCCTCGGCTTTATTCTTTTTTACACCCGTAGTCCTCGGCCAGATGAAAATCATGATTTTTTTGATTTATTTAAATTCAAAAATAGTTCATTATATTTACATAAATGCCACTACATTGTTTTGCTTATAAAATCGTCGTTTTAGCTCCGAATTGACCCATTCAAATTGCGTTAGGTTCGTAATTAAGTTCTCTACATGTTAATACCACTGTAAAACATGTTTGCAACATTTAAATTTTGAGGTTAGATTTAATTAAATAAATTGCTATAGGAAACCCGTTTAATTCATAACTTTCATGTTTTAGCTCTGTTTTCGTGAACTTCGCATCTATGTGATCGTAGAGAGACGTAGATTCTTTTTAAGAACCTTTTTATCTTGTTTTTATGCCCTGGTGTGCTGTTCTAATCCCATAATTGTTTGCTTTGCATGAATGCCTTTGGAATGCTTGTATGTTGCTTTGTTGATCGAGTTCAGACAGTGAGGAGAACGTTGGAGACCAAGAGTTCTTTGACGACTAGCAGGAGCAGCCCGAGTTCGTTGAGCAAGGCAAGTATAGCATGGGATCTACCTTGATGTCCTATTCACCATTTATTAATTCCTCATTTGCATGTGTCTAATTTTGATACCCGTAAGGACATCCTAGTGATTGAGTATCCTGTTTCCTTGTCTCCTACGGGTTATATGCATATGGGTAGTTTGCTAGCGCTCAATGTAACTATACATGATCTACATAATGACTAATGGTTCTATAGAACGAAAAGGTAAAATTTGTTTTAAACAACTGAATTATAGGGCAAAGGAGCAAATGACTTTTGATCATGATGCTCTTGGCCCTCCATAAGGACTTATCTGTCGGTAAAAGCTAGGACTGACAATGCAACCGTGAGGCTCACATGGCTCTGACTTTAGCTCAGCAATAGGACATTTTCTAGCTTGTTAGAGGTTACCTTTATGGCGCAAAAGGGGCTTGCCACGTTGGGTATAGGGCTGCCTCTGTTCCTATGTGTATAGCCGCGATGGAGATGTGCCATAAGAAAGGGGTGTCCCTACATCTGCCTGCTGAGGAAACCTAGTGGCCCTAACTTGTTAGAGAACCCTATGAAATGGCTTCATAGTGTACCCCCGCCCGCTCACCTTGGCAGTGTTATGGGAGTAATTAACCCGGGCATATGGGAATCACGACTCACGGTGAAAGTGCACAACCTCTGCAGAGTGTTACAAACTGTTATAACAGCCATGCTCACGGTCACGAGTGGACCAGAAAACTCATAGAATAAATGGTTACTTATTGTTGTTCATTTATGATGTTCTACGAAGATAATATGATTCAATTGTTTCTGATATCTGATCATGTGGGTTTAATTGGAGCTTAACCATAACTTGATAATAGTTGATGCTAAAATCTTGACTTACTAAAAGTGCTAACCGCAGTAAACCAGAGTCACCCTTTTTGAGCTTTTATAAGCCCATGTTATCTTGTTAAGTACGGCAAGTACTTATGCTTGTTTACTTTCAATATTGGACAAAAATCCTAGATGGGTAACAGATGTCAACGGATATGAGGTGTTTCCAGAGGACTTTTAGGCTTGTGGTCAACCAGTTGACCATCCCTGTGTTGGAGCTACCACGAGAGAGTTACCTTTTTATTTTCCGATGTGTTGTGTAAGACTATGTGATGGTATTAATCGTGATGTAAGATACACCGTGATGATACTTTTTGTAATTTGTCAACTTATGTGTGTGACTGATCCCTGGGCACACATGAGTTTTATGCATTCAATTTTATCCTTAAAATTGGGTGTGACAGGAGTAAACTGCATGAACCCTTTCCATTAATGACAAAGAATGTAGTAAGCAAAGTCTTACTTCCAATTGTCTGTTCAATGTTTATTGCCCCCCTGGTCTTGGATGCATTACCCCCAAAATCATTAAGCATCATGTCAGAGTCAATCAAATCTCCTGGTCCTTTACCAAGCTTGTGAAAAGTAGTATAAGGCATAAGATTAACAGAAGCACCTCCATCCACCAACATTTTGCTCATCGGCTTCCCATCAACAAAACCTTTCACATATAAAGCCTTCAAGTGTCGATGCTTAACTAGCTTATCAAATATAGCTTGCTGTATCACTGTCAATTTGGCAACCATCTCCTCATATTTTGATTCATTAAAATCTGAATAGACTTCTTGATCTGCTGGAGCTCTAAATTCTTATGGCAAAAGAAAAGCCATTTGAATATTAGCCGATGGTTGACCCTTATTGGCTATTTGTTTAGCACGCCATACTTGAGGTTTACTAGATTTCTGAGCATGTTCTAGCTCTCTATTCCTTAGGCGTTGTACCCTTCTTTTCTGACTTCTGGTTAAACCTCCTGGACACCATTGCTCTTCCTATCAAATATATTCTTCCTCATCACCTTCTTCATAATCAGCCCAATTTTGGTCAACAACTCGCTTCCCTAGCCGATCATGAACACTTCTTTTTTTAAACGCCGATCCATATTATCATGATGATACTCAATTCGAGCATGGATAGACCGGCGATTGGCTTGAGATTGCCTAAACTCCCAATATTGTTCACTACACTCTGGGCAATTATTTCTAGTAGGCAATTTAAAACCTTCATTCCAACAATGTCTGAAAAAAGGACAATTTTAATGTAATTCAGCTTGTTCTCTTTCATACCTCTCCTCTTCTTTTTGACACTGATATTCTTTCTCTTCTAACCAACGCTGATAATCCTTTTCTTTCTGTCGTTGCCATTTATTCAACAAAATTCTAGATGTAACACGCGGCCTTATCGCCCCATTTCTGGACGTCTCTCCCTGCTCATATCGGCTCTTCTATTGGTCATGATGCCTTTTAATGTCTCTATATTCATCAGCTAATATTTGTATTTGTGGATCAACTGTTCTAGTTTCTTTGGCCCTAGTTGATGTTAGAACTTTAGTCTTCCCTTTGAGCAACTTAGTATCAACCATATTCTGATCTTTTGGGAAAGGATTATCATCAACTTTCATCTTCCAAGGTGTATCAAATTCAAGCTTCCCTTGCTGAATAGCCCTCTGTATATGTTGCCGGAAAATTCTGCACTCATTAGTAGAATGAGAAGTAGTGTTATGAAATTTGTAGAACTTTTTATTCTTCAACTAGTCAGGAGGTAATATAATATGATTAGCGGGCAATTTGATCTGTCCTTTCTCAAGCTAGAAATCAAAGAGCTTGTCTGATTTCGTGACGTCAAAATCATAACTTTCTTCAACTTCCTTTCCTGAAGGATTGGGAATCATTACTATCTTTTTACCCTAATTCCATTCAGCTACAGCAATCTCCTCTTCTTCATCATCCTCACTATCATCATCAACTAAATATGGATTATAAGCTTCAGCAATTGTAGTATTCTTCTGGAACTGGGTATCTCTGTGCATGTTCTAGAATTGGCTATTAAGTGCTACCACCCATTGAGCCAATTGACCTAAATTGTCAAAGTCTTGCCCAAGTAGTTTTTCTCTCCATGTTGGCAACATTCCTTGAACAGCCAAAGCAGCTAGCGGATCATCAGTCAGATTCAATGAAAAGCATAGATTTCTTGTTTCTCAAAACCTCTAAAGAAACTCAGCACCCGATTCATTAGTTCTTTGCCTTATAGTCATCAAATCTATGATTTTCTTTACTCTTGTCCCAATATAGAAATATGTATGAAATTTCTTCTCTAGGTCAATCTAATTGGTAATAGAATTAACTAGTAATGATGAAAACTAGGTGAAAGCTGGTCGTGATAGGGACAAAGAGAAGAAATAAACTCGATGAGCTTCTTCAATGGATGCTTCACCCAACTAAGTAAGATATCGACTGACATGTTCTATTGTACTTGTACTATCTTGACTAGTGAACTTAGCAAATTCTGGAAGCATGTAGTTCGTAGAAAGAGCAACCAAATCATACCACTCTGGATATGGATGTTTGTACGAAAAGGTCTACCCTTTTGGTTTTAAACCGAACTGATTCTTCACCAGTTTAGTTACTCTGAGCAATAACTCATCAACATTTAAATTTGGATTTCTTTGCAATTGCTGACCCATCTACAGATTAAAATTTTGGGTACATTGATACCCTGGATTTGGAATCATATGAAGGGTATTATAATCTGTGCCATAATGATATCCTTGTGGAATCTCTATCTGTTGAGTCCTTTGCTGATTTGCTACTTAAAGTCTCTGATTGTAAATGTTGGGATCTATATCTCTATGAATCCTTTGAACTGATGGTGTTATTTTTTGAGCTGACAGCAGTATTTGGCCTGATGTGCCAAAATTAACCATTTGATTCTGAACTTGCCCTATCGATCGTTGCACATGCTGCACTGATGATCCAGGATTATACTGTATTTGATTAGTAGTAGTACCCTGAACTTGCTCAGATGAGCTCTGAACTGCCTGGACATCATCATTGCCAGCTAGTGCCACTTCTTGATGGCTAGTACCGGCTTGATTAGTCCCCTGAGTTGATGGATGTGGGATGTTGTAATAAGCTGGTCCAATCTGATCAATTGGATATCCATGAAACACCTCTTTCATGGTATTGTGGGATGTGTTCAAGAAAGCTGTATTATTATTCAACATGGCATCATGAACAGATTTGTTGACAGCATCTACAAAGAAACGCCTATCATCAGCTTCATCTGTATCTGACTACCCATGTATCAAAACTCTTGGAAGTGGATATTTCTGAGCAACTTTATTGTCACGTGTCTTTGTGTAGGACAACAAACACTTGTTCTGAAACTCCTCTATAGCTTTACTAATGACATCTTTGTCCTCATCAGGTAAGTCTTCATAAGGCACCATAAGAATGTCCTTGTTGTTGTGAGCCACCATGGTGATTGTGGTCCCACTGGGCATGCCAAAACGTGTGTCGACTCAAAAATATGGCAATGCACCTGACAAACTGCAAGCCGGATGATCTGAGCGGAGTCAACCCGGAGATCTACTTGGCTTCAACACAGGACCAGTTGATCCTAAAAATCCTGAAAGCATGCCAGTCAATTTGACCTACAATTGACAAGGAGAGAAAGTTTTATCAGTAATTTAGGGTGGAACATGCCGGTGTTACCCAGACAGTTCCGAGTATGCTGCTTCGAGAGTAGCCAAACAGGGGAATCGACTAGATAGCCGATACAAAGAGAAATCAACTGTTAAGGATTGTGATGCTTCTGGGTCATGATTGATTTATGATAATAAATATAATGCATCTAGATATAAGTAACATCATCTGCTAAATGAATATAACCAGTGTAAAGCATTGAGCCGATAAGTAAAACTAGAAAAGATATAACATGTGAACAAATCGAATGTCTAGTACAAATGAATCTACAAACAACACTCTGAATCTAATTTGTTACCATCAACAATGAGGTTCAACCAGATTGATACAGCTATGATAATGATAACAAACTAAAGCCAAAGAATCCATAAAACCATCTGTATATTGACAGGTTCATGAAAAACATGCTATATGTGTGAAGGCACAGGCAAATCGGCTAAAATAGCTGATGCATGCATAGCAAACAAACAGAGTACATATCTCAATCGTGAACAAAGCCACTAATCGATGATCTCTAATCCAAAGTCTTACCAGTGAGGTTCGACCGGGTCGATGCAGCTATGGGGGTGTCATTAGATTAGATCTCATTAACTAGTGAATTTTTTCAAGATTGAAACATGTCTTCGAATGCATACTATGTTTGATTATAATAGAGATAAAACAGCCGATCGAGCAGAATTAAGCCATCAATTATGAGATTCGTAGGGTTGCTACAACCAATTATGAGATTCGTAGGGTTGCTACAACCAATCATTGTCAAAGGGTGAAAGCTAAGCATCAAAGACCTGTAGGGTTGCTACAACCAATGAAGATTCCTAAATGGAAATGGGAAGAAATTGGTATGGATTTTATCGTAGGTTTGCCCTGCACTCAAAGAGGTTATGATTCAATATGGGTAATAGTGGATCGACTCACCAAGGTTGCTCACTTTCTACTAGTCAAGACTACCTATATAGGTGCAAGGCTAGAAGAATTGTACATGGAAAGGATAGTGTGCTTACATGGTGTTCCCAAGAAAATTGTGTCTGATAGAGGAACTCAGTTTACATCGTAATTCTGGCAGAAAGTACATAGATCTTTGGGGACAAAGTTGAATTTTAGTTCTACTTACCACCCACAAACTGATGGACAGACTGAAAGGATCAACTAGATTTTGGAAGATATGTTGAGAGCTTGTGCACTGCAATATGGTACAAGCTGGGATAAGAGTTTGCCATATGTTGAGTTCTCGTACAACAACAGTTACTAGAAGAGTCTCAAGATGGCACCTTTTGAGGCGCTGTATAGGCGTAAATGTAGAATGCCTTTATTCTGGAATCAGACTGGTGAAACTCAAGTGTTTGGACCCGATGTCCTTAGAGATGCAGAAGAACAAGTAAGAATGATTAGAGATAACTTGAGAGTGGCTCAGTCCTGACAGAAGAGTTACGCTGATACCCGCAGAAGAGAGCTGACTTTCGAAGTTGGAGATTATGTGTACTTGAAGGTGTCACTAATGAGAAGTGTGAAAAGATTCAATATGAAGGGAAAGTTGGCACCAAGGTATATTGGACCTTTCAAGATCCTAGAGAGACGTGGAGAAGTAGCCTATCAGTTGGAACTGCCTGAGAGTTTGTTAGGTGTGCATGATGTGTTTCATGTTTCTCAATTAAAGAAGTGTTTGTGAGTACCAGAAGAGCAGATTCCTTTAGAAGAACTTGCTGTTAAGGAAGATCTCACATATGAAGAGTATCCAATAAAGATCTTATAGATGGCAGAAAGAGTTACAAGGAGCCGAGTTATAAAAATGTGCAAGGTACAGTGGAATCGGTATACAGAGGATGATGCTACTTGGGAAAGAGAAGAGGATTTGTGAAAGTCTTATCCACAATTGTTTGAGTAAGCAATCATCTGAATCTCGAGGTCAAGATTCATCTTAAGGGGGGTAGAATTGTAGCACCCTAAAATTTGCATTCTTTTAAAATAGTTAAATTTGATTTATTTATGTAATTATGTGTGCATTAAAATATAGGAAAAATAATATTTTTTGTGTAATTAAAATCAATCTTAAGGATAGATACATGTTGATGCACTCATGCTGCAGCATTTTATTTATTAGGTTGAGTGGTTTGATCCAAAACTCAAAATGATTCCAAAAACTATTTGAAAATGAAGTTGGAAAATTGTTTTGGAAAAAGAAAAGCCAATTCTTTGTCCCTCCCTCTCTTTCTCTCATTCGGCCTGCTGGCCCATTTCCCCCCGCTGGCCTGTTCGCCCACCTTCCCTTCCTTCCCCTTCTCCCATTTCTCTTCCTAGGCTGGCCCAGCTCGAGCGAGCAACCGCCGCCGCCGTGCCCTCCCCTCCTTCTCTCCCCACTGACGCCCTGGGCCCGCATGTCGGCGTCGTCCTCTCCCTCCGTTCCCACTTCGCACGCGGACGCAACCGCCAACGCCGCACCCACGTCGTGTCATGGGAGCGCCCTCCCCGCGCCCCGGCCTCTATAAAAGAAGCCGAGCCCATCACCGCTCTCCCTGCTGCCTCCCCCGCTCCACTCTCGCATTCGCCCGAGCACATGGAAGTCGCAATCGCAGCGCTGTGGTCCGTCGTTCTCCCTTCATCTCCGCCTTCGATTATCACCGTGGTGAGTTTCGCCGTGCTCTCCTCTCTCTCCCCGACCTTTTCCCATGGAAAATGGTGGCTAGTATGGCCATTTTCGAGTGCGCCGGTGAGCTCTCGCCGCCGGCCATGGCCACCACTGCGTCAGCCGTGTCCTCCGGCCGCGTTCTCGGCCTTGGCGAGATCGCCTTCACCTCCTCTCTCTCTCTCTCTCTCCCGGCGCCCTTAGTTTGTCGAACCATGGCCCGAAGGCCTTGTTTCCCGCTCACCGATGACCTCCTCACCATAGGCCATGGTGCCCCACCCTGCCAGAGCACTGTTCCGGCCACTGGCTTTCCTCTCTCCCCCTTTCTCCTAATCTGAGCCGTCCATCCTTGATCCAATGGCCCAGGATGGTCGATACCCCTTCGCGTGGTAGAATTGCTTAAGAGCCCCTCGGCTTTATTCTTTTTTACACCCGTAGTCCTCGGCCAGATGAAAATCATGATTTTTTTGATTTATTTAAATTCAAAAATAGTTCATTATATTTACATAAATGCCACTACATTGTTTTGCTTATAAAATCGTCGTTTTAGCTCCGAATTGACCCATTCAAATTGCGTTAGGTTCGTAATTAAGTTCTCTACATGTTAATACCACTGTAAAACATGTTTGCAACATTTAAATTTTGAGGTTAGATTTAATTAAATAAATTGCTATAGGAAACCCGTTTAATTCATAACTTTCATGTTTTAGCTCTGTTTTTGTGAACTTCGCATCTATGTGATCGTAGAGAGACGTAGATTCTTTTTAAGAACCTTTTTATCTTGTTTTTATGCCCTGGTGTGCTGTTCTAATCCCATAATTGTTTGCTTTGCATGAATGCCTTTGGAATGCTTGTATGTTGCTTTGTTGATCGAGTTCAGACAGTGAGGAGAACGTTGGAGACCAAGAGTTCTTTGACGACTAGCAGGAGCAGCCCGAGTTCGTTGAGCAAGGCAAGTATAGCATGGGATCTACCTTGATGTCCTATTCACCATTTATTAATTCCTCATTTGCATGTGTCTAATTTTGATACCCGTAAGGACATCCTAGTGATTGAGTATCCTGTTTCCTTGTCTCCTACGGGTTATATGCATATGGGTAGTTTGCTAGCGCTCAATGTAACTATACATGATCTACATAATGACTAATGGTTCTATAGAACGAAAAGGTAAAATTTGTTTTAAACAACTGAATTATAGGGCAAAGGAGCAAATGACTTTTGATCATGATGCTCTTGGCCCTCCATAAGGACTTATCTGTCGGTAAAAGCTAGGACTGACAATGCAACCGTGAGGCTCACATGGCTCTGACTTTAGCTCAGCAATAGGACATTTTCTAGCTTGTTAGAGGTTACCTTTATGGCGCAAAAGGGGCTTGCCACGTTGGGTATAGGGCTGCCTCTGTTCCTATGTGTATAGCCACGATGGAGATGTGCCATAAGAAAGGGGTGTCCCTACATCTGCCTGCTGAGGAAACCTAGTGGCCCTAACTTGTTAGAGAACCCTATGAAATGGCTTCATAGTGTACCCCGCCCGCTCACCTTGGCAGTGTTATGGGAGTAATTAACCCGGGCATATGGGAATCATGACTCACGGTGAAAGTGCACAACCTCTGCAGAGTGTTACAAACTGTTATAACAGCCATGCTCACGGTCACGAGTGGACCAGAAAACTCATAGAATAAATGGTTACTTATTGTTGTTCATTTATGATGTTCTACGAAGATAATATGATTCAATTGTTTCTGATATCTGATCATGTGGGTTTAATTGGAGCTTAACCATAACTTGATAATAGTTGATGCTAAAATCTTGACTTACTAAAAGTGCTAACCGCAGTCAACCAGAGTCACCCTTTTTGAGCTTTTATAAGCCCATGTTATCTTGTTAAGTACGGCAAGTACTTATGCTTGTTTACTTTCAATATTGGATAAAAATCCTAGATGGGTAACAGATGTCAACGGATATGAGGTGTTTCCAGAGGACTTTTAGGCTTGTGGTCAACCAGTTGACCATCCCTGTGTTGGAGCTACCACGAGAGAGTTACCTTTTTATTTTCCGCTGTGTTGTGTAAGACTATGTGATGGTATTAATCGTGATGTAAGATACACCGTGATGATACTTTTTGTAATTTGTCAACTTATGTGTGTGACTGATCCCTGGGCACACATGAGTTTTATGCATTCAATTTTATCCTTAAAATTGGGTGTGACAGGAGTAAACTGCATGAACCCTTTCCATTAATGACAAAGAATGTAGTAAGCAAAGTCTTACTTCCAATTGTCTGTTCAATGTTTATTGCCCCCCTGGTCTTGGATGCATTACCCCCAAAATCATTAAGCATCATGTCAGAGTCAATCAAATCTCCTGGTCCTTTACCAAGCTTGTGAAAAGTAGTATAAGGCATAAGATTAACAGAAGCACCTCCATCCACCAACATTTTGCTCATCGGCTTCCCATCAACAAAACCTTTCACATATAAAGCCTTCAAGTGTCGATGCTTAACTAGCTTATCAAATATAGCTTGCTGTATCACTGTCAATTTGGCAACCATCTCCTCATATTTTGATTCATTAAAATCTAAATAGACTTCTTGATCTGCTGGAGCTCTAAATTCTTATGGCAAAAGAAAAGCCATTTGAATATTAGCCGATGGTTGACCCTTATTGGCTATTTGTTTAGCACGCCATACTTGAGGTTTACTAGATTTCTGAGCATGTTCTAGCTCTCTATTCCTTAGGCGTTGTACCCTTCTTTTCTGACTTCTGGTTAAACCTCCTGGACACCATTGCTCTTCCTATCAAATATATTCTTCCTCATCACCTTCTTCATAATCAGCCCAATTTTGGTCAACAACTCGCTTCCCTAGCCGATCATGAACACTTCTTTTTTTAAACGCCGATCCATATTATCATGATGATACTCAATTCGAGCATGGATAGACCGGCGATTGGCTTGAGATTGCCTAAACTCCCAATATTGTTCACTACACTCTGGGCAATTATTTCTAGTAGGCAATTTAAAACCTTCATTCCAACAATGTCTGAAAAAAGGACAATTTTAATGTAATTCAGCTTGTTCTCTTTCATACCTCTCCTCTTCTTTTTGACACTGATATTCTTTCTCTTCTAACCAACGCTGATAATCCTTTTCTTTCTGTCGTTGCCATTTATTCAACAAAATTCTAGATGTAACACGCGGCCTTATCGCCCCATTTCTGGACGTCTCTCCCTGCTCATATCGGCTCTTCTATTGGTCATGATGCCTTTTAATGTCTCTATATTCATCAGCTAATATTTGTATTTGTGGATCAACTGTTCTAGTTTCTTTGGCCCTAGTTGATGTTAGAACTTTAGTCTTCCCTTTGAGCAACTTAGTATCAACCATATTCTGATCTTTTGGGAAAGGATTATCATCAACTTTCATCTTCCAAGGTGTATCAAATTCAAGCTTCCCTTGCTGAATAGCCCTCTGTATATGTTGCCAGAAAATTCTGCACTCATTAGTAGAATGAGAAGTAGTGTTATGAAATTTGTAGAACTTTTTATTCTTCAACTAGTCAGGAGGTAATATAATATGATTAGCGGGCAATTTGATCTGTCCTTTCTCAAGCTAGAAATCAAAGAGCTTGTCTGATTTCGTGACGTCAAAATCATAACTTTCTTCAACTTCCTTTCCCGAAGGATTGGGAATCATTACTATCTTTTTACCCTAATTCCATTCAGCTACAGCAATCTCCTCTTCTTCATCATCCTCACTATCATCATCAACTAAATATGGATTATAAGCTTCAGTAATTGCGGTATTCTTCTGGAACTGGGTATCTCTGTGCATGTTCTAGAATTGGCTATTAAGTGCTACCACCCATTGAGCCAATTGACCTAAATTGTCAAAGTCTTGCCCAAGTAGTTTTTCTCTCCATGTTGGCAACATTCCTTGAACAGCCAAAGCAGCTAGCGGATCATCAGTCAGATTCAATGAAAAGCACAGATTTCTTGTTTCTCGAAACCTCTAAAGAAACTCAGCACCCGATTCATTAGTTCTTTGCCTTATAGTCATCAAATCTATGATTTTCTTTACTCTTGTCCCAATATAGAAATATGTATGAAATTTCTTCTCTAGGTCAATCTAATTGGTAATAGAATTAACTAGTAATGATGAAAACTAGGTGAAAGCTGGTCGTGATAGGGACAAAGAGAAGAAATAAACTCGATGAGCTTCTTCAATGGATGCTTCACCCAACTAAGTAAGATATCGACTGACATGTTCTATTGTACTTGTACTATCTTGACTAGTGAACTTAGCAAATTCTGGAAGCCTGTAGTTCGTAGAAAGAGCAACCAAATCATACCACTCTGGATATGGATGTTTGTACGAAAAGGTCTACCCTTTTGGTTTTAAACCGAACTGATTCTTCACCAGTTTAGTTACTCTGAGCAATAACTCATCAACATTTAAATTTGGATTTCTTTGCAATTGCTGACCCATCTACAGATTAAAATTTTGGGTACATTGATACCCTGGATTTGGAATCATATGAAGGGTATTATAATCTGTGCCATAATGATATCCTTGTGGAATCTCTATCTGTTGAGTCCTTTGCTGATTTGCTGCTTAAAGTCTCTGATTGTAAATGTTGGGATCTATATCTCTATGAATCCTTTGAACTGATGGTGTTATTTTTTGAGCTGACGGCAGTATTTGGCCTGATGTGCCAAAATTAACCATTTGATTCTGAACTTGCCCTATCGATCGTTGCACATGCTGCACTGATGATCCAGGATTATACTGTATTTGATTAGTAGTAGTACCCTGAACTTGCTCAGATGAGCTCTGAACTGCCTGGACATCATCATTGCTAGCTAGTGCCACTTCTTGATGGCTAGTACCGGCTTGATTAGTCCCCTGAGTTGATGGATGTGGGATGTTGTAATAAGCTGGTCCAATCTGATCAATTGGATATCCATGAAACACCTCTTTCATGGTATTGTGGGATGTGTTCAAGAAAGCTGTATTATTATTCAACATGGCATCATGAACAGATTTGTTGACAGCATCTACAAAGAAACGCCTATCATTAGCTTCATCTGTATCTGACTACCCATGTATCAAAACTCTTGGAAGTGGATATTTCTGGGCAACTTTATTGTCACGTGTCTTTGTGTAGGACAACAAACACTTGTTCTGAAACTCCTCTATAGCTTTACTAATGACATCTTTGTCCTCATCAGGTAAGTCTTCATAAGGCACCATAAGAATGTCCTTGTTGTTGTGAGCCACCATGGTGATTGTGGTCCCACTGGGCATGCCAAAACGTGTGTCGACTCAAAAATATGGCAATGCACCTGACAAACTGCAAGCCGGATGATCTGAGCGGAGTCAACCCGGAGATCTACTTGGCTTCAACACAGGACCAGTTGATCCTAAAAATCCTGAAAGCATGCCAGTCAATTTGACCTACAATTGACAAGGAGAGAAAGTTTTATCAGTAATTTAGGGTGGAACATGCCGGTGTTACCCAGACAGTTCCGAGTATGCTGCTTCGAGAGTAGCCAAACAGGGGAATCGACTAGATAGCCGATACAAAGAGAAATCAACTGTTAAGGATTGTGATGCTTCTGGGTCATGATTGATTTATGATAATAAATACAATGCATCTAGATATAAGTAACATCATCTACTAAATGAATATAACCAGTGTAAAGCATTGAGCCGATAAGTAAAACTAGAAAAGATATAACATGTGAACAAATCAAATGTCTAGTACAAATGAATCTACAAACAACACTCTGAATCTAATTTGTTACCATCAACAATGAGGTTCGACCAGATTGATACAGCTATGATAATGATAACAAACTAAAGCCAAAGAATCCATAAAACCATCTGTATATTGACAGGTTCATGAAAAACATGCTATATGTGTGAAGGCACAGGCAAATCGGCTAAAATAGCTGATGCATGCATAGCAAACAAACAGAGTACATATCTCAATCGTGAACAAAGCCACTAATCGATGATCTCTAATCCAAAGTCTTACCAGTGAGGTTCGACCGGGTCGATGCAGCTATGGGGGTGTCATTAGATTAGATCTCATTAACTAGTGAATTTTTTCAAGATTGAAACATGTCTTCGAATGCATACTATGTTTGATTATAATAGAGATAAAACAGCCGATCGAGCAGAATTAAGCCATCAATTATGAGATTCGTAGCATGACCAGACTAAAAGACGACCAATTATGATGATATGATGCCGATCTATCTCTATCTCAATCAGATGATTTGTTATGATTAATGGAACATTAATAATAACAAGATCGATAACTGATGAATCAACCAAAAACAGCAAGGAAAAACTTACTAATCTTAGCAGATTCGATAACTGGTGATATTGTATTAAACAACAAGTTATTTAACACAAGATCAATAACTTTGATCTATATTATGATTCACAAGAGATCGTTCAGCTGATGTAGCCTTACAAATAATGATACAGATCGATAACTAACCTATATTATACTCATAAAAGATCAATCAGCTGATGCAGCTTTACAAGTATGATACAAGTCATGACGGTACTCATAGACAAGCCAAAGGTCGATCAGTCCATGCAGCCCTGCTTGTTGAAGAACTCGTCAAGATCTACAGTACTCCAACTCCTAAGGGTTGGCGTGAAGCCAAAAAGTAATTGTATTGATTGATTGTGTGATATCCTTTTACAATAACCGGGGTCCAATATTTATAACCAGAACCTAAACATGAATCCTACTCAAATATGACTCATTACAATTCTTGGAACAAAAGAAAACATTCCTAACTTAAGATAACTTGGACCCTAATCTTTTCCTTTTTTGTAGAGTTCGACATATTTTTCCCCGACACCATCCATACGTAGTCCATTGATGTTATCTGCTGATGTCATCCAAAAAGAGCCGATCCCAGTACCGCATCTGAATTAGTTGATATCGATTCACATCTGATCGATTCCTTGAGGGTACAATCTTAGAAGCTTCAAGTTTTTGCGTTCTCTCTGCTAAATTTTAGTGTAAACACATGCCCCCTAATTTTGGGATAAAAATGATTTTATTCCAAAATTTCATTCATTCGTTCACCATGTTGCAACCACCTATTCTGAAACAAACGTGTGACTCCTGACTTTTCGGGCCAAACTTTATATAGCATCCCAATCATATCACCTTCAATCCACTCGGCCGATTTACTTTCCCCTTCTTCGAGCAAGCCTCAATAACCAAAGCCGCCACCACCAGAGCTCCAACCCTAGCAGTTTCTCTACTTTGCTCAAGCTATTTTTCAAGTCACTCCTCTGCAACCCTTTCTTAGATTCAGATCTATTCCAACTAAAATGGTGACCAGCGACTTCATCCCTGAGATACATTTCCAAGTTTCTGCCTCTCAACTATCAGCCGCTGCTCTGTATCTTTACTTTTCCTTAAGTTTATCTCATCTAGCTTTCCAGGGAATGGAAAATGAAATTTTGATCCCTTCGTCTATTGTTTCAAATGCTTATTACCTTGGACCCATGGGTGATACTAATCCTTTGGATTTTATCAACCAAGAAACTAATCAAATTCCTTTCAGGCAGTCCTTGGTAGATCTATCTTCTTGGAACACCAAAAATCCCTTTAGGAATTGGCCCAAAATGCCTAAGGGATGGAGAGACTGGTTCCGAAGAGTGTCAGACAAAAAGGGCGAAGATTGGGAAGTTTATGATTTAAGCCAATGCCTAACACTTTCACTGTCTGGGATGGAAAGAAATGATTCACACCTAACTGTCGCTTCTTACTTCTGGTCCAACACTTTGAATGCTTTTATCGTTGGTCACGGTCCAATGACTATCACCTTGCTTGATGTTTATATGTTGACTAGCCTTAGAATAATAGGACCAATGCAGCCATAAGAACTCTTAGGTGCTGGGTTTTCATCAGTTTCTTTAGTGTGGGTGCATAATGGAATGGAGAGTCTGGTGATCGAACTGGCATCCTCTCCCTTCTAGGTCTGACCTTATCCCTTATTGTCAGTGTTTCAGATCACCAGCTAGTAAATTTGTATCTGTGTGTCTAGCCTGGATGGTGTGCTTGCAGAACACAAGGATTTATACTGGTTCGGGCAAAATGTCCCTACATCCAGTCTGCTGCTACTCATGTTACCAGCAGTGGTTTGTAGTAGGGGTTACAAATGAGCGAGACAAGGAGAAGTTCCCAAGTCTCTAGTGAAAAGATCAAATGGAGTTGAGTCTTGCTGAGCTTGTTCAGCCGTGTGCTCGTTAGTTGTCTCACCCAGCCATGTGCTCCTGCTTCCCCTTTTATAGGTGAAGGGAAGGCGCATGTTATAGAGAGAGAAAAGGAGAAAAGTGAGGGAGAAGAAAGCCTCCAGGGCCATCGCATCCTTCTTCTCCTTCACATGGGTCCCATCGATGCTGTAGATGGTGATGGGGATAGCTCTATGTCAGGCTCCTATTCACTACTAGTGCCATGCCTCGATGTCATCAGCTAGTCATGGCGTCCCATCCCATCCTGGTGGACGGAGTGGTGAACTGACATGCCCATCAGTGGCCATATGGGGAGTAGGCAGCACAACAACCACGCACCTATCACTGTTGGCGATGTGAACCCCTGGGCGTGGCCTCACGTGGCCATGGGTCACGTCAAGAAGTGCGTACTTCCCTCCCGATGTCAGAAGTTTGACCCTGGGTGATAAGGATATGAGCTCCATGCATACGACCATGCTTGGAGATAGAGGATGAGGAGATTAGCGAGGGTGACCTAATCGAGAAGGAGGCCCGAAGCTCATCCGGTTCGAGTCACCAAGGTGGAGGCCCAAATCAAGTTTGAGCCCATCTCGGGTTCCACGACCAGTCTGTCATCAAATTGGTCACACGGGCGCGTCTAGGCTCCGTTTTCGATGATCCACATATGGATAGAAAGCTAATTAGATAAGGAAGCCAATGCAAGTGGTCTCACATCAAAAGCCCTTCAGAATCAATAGGAATCATCGAAACAAGTTAGCATCCAGAATCTGCTAGGGTGTTGGACACCGTCTTTTGGTCCGTTGGGCCTTGTATCATCTTAGAGCCCATTATGGGGCGCGTCTAGGGGTGGTGACATCCATAGCTCTATAATTAGCAGCCATCACTCTCCTTAGGGTTTAGGTTTTGTTTAGTTCTTGATTTCCTCATGAAACAAACGTCGTTTTACTACAACTGTGCCGCCAAGGCCGTTTGCTGTGAACCAGGGCCCTAGTTCTTGATCTTGTTCACCTATGGCGATTAGTCCGTTCGAATAAAGACTTGAACTCCTTCTTGTTATCATAAGCCTCATATTTATTTGTAATTTCATATTGCATTCATCCCGTTCTTGCTTGTGTTCTCAATTCGCTTACAGGAAAGCCTTCTCGGCGAGGTCAATCGCGTTCGCGTGGTTGATAACCAATGGAGTAGTAGTCTAATAGTTGCAAGGGTCTGAATTAGTCTTGGTTCAAAGCCTAGATCATGAACATCGAGTTTCCACCAATTGACGCTATGATACCTCTCGGAAGATCGGGCCTTGTCTACATCACTGAGGTCGTACCTTCTGACCCATAGTGGTTGGAGGCGGTACGGGTCCCCGTCGGGCGAGACAGAGCCCGCACCTTAGGGGTCGGGCGAGATGGAGCATGTCCCTCAAGGTCGGGCGAGACGGCTCTCATACCCTTGGGGTCGGGCGACATGGGGCCCATGCCTAACAGGTAGAGCGAGACGGAGCCCATGCCATTGGGGTCAGGTGACACGAGGCCATGCCCTTAGGGTCGGGCGAGATGGATCCTATAACCTCGAGGATGGTCGAGATTGAAATATGTCCTTGATTGTCTAGGAGAGTTGTCATCCGCTGTCCTCAGATCCCTTCTTTGGGTATCCCTAATATCGATACCCGATAGTACTCCCCGAGCCTACGTAGGAGTAGGATACTCCTTCGTAGGCTTTTTTGGATGGAGGGACTTCGAGGGCTTTGATCTTTTGCTGCCCAAAGGACGCCTTGGTGGGTTGTGATTCCCTTCTGTCACAATCGAACTCCTTGGGAACATGTAGCTATGGGATTTGGGGGGGGGCGGAAAAGCTTTCTCTTGATTCCGATCCCTGCCTAGGATCCAATCGATATGCCATCATCATGCGACCGCATATTCGGTCTCCTTGCGAGTCCAACTTCCCTTGAGCCCTCAGGCATAGCAAGGGTCTGGTCAAGGGGTTAGCTCGTCTTGTGATCGTCCTCCCTCAAGCGTTTTTCAATAAAACAGAGGGGCTGAGCCGTGCCATGTTTTCCTCGATGGATGAATCATGGTTCTTGGTGAGCTGTTAATGGGCTAGTCCGAGTGGGGCCCTGGCTTCCCATTCATGGGGGTCCAGCATGGGTTAGCTGGTGACCAACTCCAGATTCTTGGTGACCAATCCATGTAGTTCCTAGGTCTGTTCGATCGGTCCCAGGGGCTCGCTGCCTTTCTTTGAGGAAAACCATGGACTGTGAACCAACCAAGACTCGAACGCCTGGGTACTGGCCGCTAGTGGGCCCATCCCTTTCCACCCCTCACTCTAAAGGCACCCCGGAGTGGTTGTGAACCCGTCGGTGGGCCAACCTTCGAACTCCTAGGCCTAAATGGGCCGTGGGAGCATTTTCAGCTTGGTATCTCTCCTTACCTTTAGTGGTTCTGGGCCCATCAAATGGGGCAAACCATCATCCAGCGTGTCCTTCGAGGGAGCGGCCAGAGGTGGCATGCGCACATTTCTTGGAGAGGTGATGTGAAGCGGCACGGTGGGTGCATAGATCTAGGTAGATGGTTCGCCTCTCGCTTCACCCCACCTTATAAATAGCGGCCTCCCCCTCCACATTTCGGCACACAAAACCGCAACCTTGCCTTCTCTGCCTTTCCACCACCGTTGTTCGGATCTGCTGCCCTTGCTAATCCACCGCCAGCGCCCTAGATCCGTAGCCTTCGCTTCTCCACCATCGCCAAAAAATCCTTGCTCCTCCGTCTTCACTTTTAGTGGAGTTGTGATACCACTTCGACGTCACCCAAGAATGCATGGAGGGCCTAGTCAAGTGTGGTCTTCTCTATTGGAGGACCAACGCAGCAGAGCGGCGCCACCTGATGGCTACGTCATGTCCTTCACACCCTTCCATGATCGTGGACTCATGATTCCTCCCCATCTGTTCTTCCGGGGACTACTGCACCACTACTAGATTGAGCTATAGCATCTAAACCCCAACAGGATCTAGCACATCGCGGCCTTCATCGTGCTATGTGAGGGATACCTAGGGATCGAACCCCACTTCGAACTATCAAGGTACTTCTTCTCCGTCTCCCTACTTAAGAAGAAGGACAGATGCAGGGAGATCCCAGCGCTAATGGGATGCACGGGCATCCACCTCTGGGGGCAGTGGGCGGCCGAGTACATGCCCTGTTAGCCATCCAGATCCAATAAGGGGTGGCACGTATAGTGGTGCTACTTAAGGAACGACCCCGCCACCCCCTTGCTAGTCTTCACCGGGCACCTGATCGGAGAGGCGCCATCGACATGGCCGTGGGGGCCACCCATCATGGAAAAGAAGAGGATGCGTGACCTCCTCGATGCCGTCGCATCCCTAAGGAGCTATGGCCTTCGTAGGGCTGGTGCCATCGGGGCATACCATGCGAGGAGGGTGGCGCCATGGATGGCGCGCGCCCTCCTTCTATATGGGATGACGCCCGGCGCATAGCTCGATAGGATGGCGCTCACCTAGGGGCTGCTCCATGACAGTGAGGTCATGCAGCGCATCAAGGAGGCAACAGACGAGTCCGACGCCATGTTCCCAATACTAGGACATGACATGATGCGGCCAGAGCCAGGCTTTATCGAGCTGCCAGCGAACTTGGGCTTTTGAGCCTCCGTCACGTCACTGTTGGAGCATGCGGCCATGAGGGTGGTGCACCATGCCATAGATGAGCGGAGGAAGAAGGATAAGGATGACAAGGAGGGAAGGTGGTGGGCTAAGCAGCGTGCAAGGTTGAACCAAGGAAAGTAGCGGCAGGGTTTGGAGGAGGAAGAGGAAGAACAAGAAGAACAAGTCGATGGTTCCTGGTCGCCCATTCAATGGGATGAGCTGGGCAGCGAGGATGGCTTCGAGTCACTTGTCCAATGGGATGAGCTGGACGATGGGGATGAGGATCCATCTCTGCCATAGGTGGGGCCTTTCCCATGGCATGCCCCAGGGCAGGAGGGGGAGGACGCACCCCCAGAGCCGACGGAATCAAGCCATTCTGCCCCATATGGACCTCCCATGGCACCCCCAAAGTCGGCGGGAATTGACCGCCCTGCTCTGTCTAGACCAGGGAGGGCTCGAAGCGGCAATGTGCCGATGAGGAGGAGCCGAGGTCGAGCGGGCTAGCCCCAAAACGTCATCGTCTGATGGCATCTAGGTGAGTGGGAGTTTTTTTGTCCTTTTGTTCTAACAAATTTTTGCCATAAATTGACAGTCATGTCCTTTGCAGCGTCTAAGGACGTGGGACTCTCCTGAGGCTTGTGCCAAAGAATAGCCTCCTCCGATAGACGCGCTAGGAGCCGGCTGATGCCGTGCCAAAGATGAGCGGGAGTGGTGCTGGGGAGGCCACGGCGTTGACCGCGGAGGCACAGCCGATGGCTGTGTCCATGGGAGAGCAGACAGAGGAGGGCATGTCTAGGGCGCCCATCATGGGCATGGTCCAGCTGGGTGTGACCACGACGTCGCAGGCGGAAGCGACACAGATGGAGCCATCATCCGTGCGGGTGGCTGCCTCCCCAATAGGATGGATGGAGGGGGACATACCCAAGGTGTGCTTAGTGGATGTGGCGATGGGGCAGGCCTTTGCACCCATGTCACCTGCCCCCTCTACCATCGGAGGGTCCACTCCGGAGGAGTTGCTACCGCAAGAGGGGTGGCGCCCCTTCGGATCAGCATGGAGCCATCTCGGTCTCTGGTCTAGGTGGTTGCCCTTGATGACGCAATGGAGGAGAGGGAATGGGGGAGTGTCCACATGAAGGTTGGGACCATGGTTCATGCCCAGACCACCGTGCTGAGCTCGCTGCACGACATTGTTGCCCCGGTTGGCCAGGTATGATATGACCATGTTCTCGACCCTTATTTTCCCTTTCCGCGCCTCTAAGTCTTGTCCTCTCTGATGTCCCTTATGGTCCGCAACTAGGAGAAGTCCCAATTCCTTACTGAGGAGGCACGATGAAGTGAGGGGCTGGTCGCACAGCTCGCTGTCGCCCGTCAGGAGGTGGCTAAGCTAGCCCCCACCGCCCGAGAGCTAGCCAACCTCTGAGTTAGGCAGAAGGATGCTCGTGATGATGCCCACGAGGCTGGGGAGAAGCCCATGGCCCTGATTGAGAGGGCATGCGCGGACACCATGGAGGCCCAGTGGCTACAGAAGGAGTGGGACGATTTGCTCCATGTCATAGAACCAACCAATTTATAAGAGCATAAGTACAATGGTGGCCCGCAAGCGGTCGCACTATCATACTTGAGCCCATATAAACCTAGTAGTCTGTCAAGTACCATGATGGGTCTCGATAAATGATCCACATACAACCAAGATCGTACATGATTCAACATACATGTCACACGTTACATAAAGCTCACAGATACAGTTCATTCATCAGAGTACGAAATAGAGTTATTACAAACCAAGTTTGATAGATAGTAGCAGAAGCAAATTAAAGTTCAAAAGTAGCATTTGTCAACATAGTTCAAATACAGTGCCAACTCATGATCACAGTCCACAAAAGCATAGTAGAGAGATTATTAAAGATGCCTCCCTAAGGCTCACTCCTCATCCACGGCAAGATAGAAGCAGTTCTTGCAATAGCCGTGATAGACGGTACCATCTGCAACAATGGGAATAAAACCATGAGTATGAGAATGTACTCAGCTAGACTTACCCATCATAAACCAGAAATAAATTGACTCCAAGGATTATGCAAGGCTTTATAAATGGAGGTAGCTTGACAACATTTTGCATAAAAGCGATTAACTTAGTTATACAGTTGTACTTCAGTCATCAAGTTAATTATAGCTATTTAGATCTAGATTAGCAACTATCCTGTGCCAAACATGTGGTATATCATTTAAGAGCATACAATAGTAACCATAGCCGGTGTAGTAATTCCATATTTATCCGAACCATCACATTCCATAATACAATTACTACAATGTTGGGGCTAGCAAAGTTTCTCACTGTCCGGGAGAGACAGCGATTCAAATCAATTTCAACCAGCTATAAATTTATTCCTAACACAAACCCAGGCAGACCAGATCAACGATCACCTTAGGTCACCTTTGGTACAACTCAAGTCCATATTTCGTGGGTTCGCCCAGCGCCGCACAATCGGGGACAACCAGCTGCTAGGACGTTCAGGCTCGGCCTGCCCTTGGGCTCACGTCTAGCTCCCCACACATCTTTACTACCATCTAGAGTGTACACTCTAACAGAGCAGGGCCTAGCTTGAGTTGAGCTACTTGGCTTCATGGTCGAAATGAGTTATCCGGCTAGCTAAGTGATAGGCATGCGTTCAATCTTAACAAAAGTGCCAACAACGGTACGGTCTTTAATCGGCACAGATGGAATCACATGAGTCAACCTACACATAGACTCCACCTGGCCTCCATTTACATTACCCCATGGTTCTTTTCCACAATAGCAAATATAGCCAACCATGCTTTGGTATCCACCTATATCTCGCAGGTGATAGGAAATCACCCGACTTCTATCGGTCTAAGCATGGCTAAGCATATATTCGATCCTAGACCTACACAGGGTTAAAGGTGTATATATCTAGACAAGGTAGTTCCATACATCAAGTGTTTCCAGTCAACTCTTAAACCTAATGCATCAATCATAAAGGACTCAAGTAGTATTTTGTAAAACACTGGGAGACTTAGAATGCTCTGGGTTTGCCTTTGAGAAAAGAGGTGGGGCGGTGATCTGGGCACTTAGGTAGCTCTTCGGGAGTCTGCTCCTCTTCTCTTGGAGATGTGGCTTGAGGATTCTCCTGCTGATCCCCTTCCTCTTCTTCGTTGAATTCCGGCAATGTTATCTCCTAGGTCGATCCGATATGCATGCGCATGGAATAAGATATCGTGAATGCATGTATGATGACACGTATAATATGATAAAACATGATGAATGCATCCTCATAAGTATTTTCAACAGCATGTTGTTAAAGTAATAAATAGTGCATCCTATTCTACCGAGTAGGTGCATATCTCCTCTCTATTACTTAAGCAAACACTTCTGCAATTTATTTTACCGAACTACAAAATAGCAGCTACTTGTTTTAACCATAACTAGAGTTATATACATTGAAATTATATGGTCATGGACATTCTCGAAAGATTATGAAATTGTCTACAACTTTCTCTTAATACTCTTAAGGTGATTCAACAGTTATCTAGGTCAAACAATTCAGTTAATCAAATCTATCCAGAAAGTAAACATTTTTGGACAGCAAACTTCTAACAACCAAACCTCTTAAACCCTAAAGCCTATCACCATGAAAATTTAACACAAGGTATATTAGTAAGTTATCTACAACTTTGTTATTAACAAGTTTTACAGAAAAGGCAATTATCAACATGAAATCATCCACACAACCGAAACTATACATGCAACCACTTATTTGAATTATAAAGCAATAATTAATTAGTTGCACACCACTAATTGCTTCTAAGCCTTACTATTGACATCAAAAGTTCATATGCATCACAAGCACCACATAAAACATCATGGTCAACCACAATTTAATTATTTAAATGCCTTTATTAATTTAATTTGGTAATTAGGGGAAATAACAAACATATACTAAACGTGCACAATAATTTCTCATAAAATTACAGTAGCTTTCTAGTGCTCACAATAGGATACTGTGAAAATTTCATGCCATTTGGACATGTATAACATCCTATGCAAAAATGACAAGCTAGCAAGGTCTATTTTAGTGAAAATAGTTAACCATATAGAAAAGTGTCAAAAAATAGATTATGTTTTTTTCCTAGCTTCATTTTAGTGCCATACTACTATACAAAAATTTGCATAGCAATATGCTACATATTTTTATCCCTATAATTTTCCTTAGAAAATGCCATTTATTAATAGATAAATAGAAAGATCATATTTTAATCAAGTTTACAGCAAGATTATTATTTTTCCTTGCTAGAGCATGTCAACACAGGACTAGCAAAATTGGAATCATAATTTTATCACTTTTCTAGCTCAAGATATACAATTTACAAAATTGTAAACATTCAAAAAACATTTATATAAATACATTTTAATCACCAAAAATGGACATCTACACTTCATAAGGAACACAACAAAATTTGGTTCACCAAAAATGGACATCTACAACTCAACTTATGATTTTTTAAAGTTAGTACAAAAATTTGTAAACGAAATAGATGAAACCCTAACTAGCAGTCGCTGACAGAGGGGACCCACGAGTCAGCGAGGTCCACCCATCAGTGAGCCGAAGTAGGGGCACGGTGGTCAACCGGCGCTATCTCGCCGACGGCGAGCAATCTGGCGAAACTGACCACACCTACGTGCTCAGCTCACCAAGACGCGTCGATTGGTACCCATGGTGACCGCGCGGACGCACCGGAGCTACCTCGTCACTGGCCATGGCGGCACGGTGGTGCTGCAAGGAGGTGCGCTGGCCACTACAGGCCACGACAGTGCTCGGCGAGAAGCGCACGAGCTCTGCGGTGTCCGAATGAGTCTACCGAGGCTACTATGACTAGGTGAGATGTGCCGATGAGTCCTGCCCGCGTGCGCATTGGTGCGGCGGTGAGAGTGCGGTGGCGCTACGCGTCCTGTTTTGCGCTGGTGAGGCAACCAAACGCAGTAACATCATGCTACTAGCTAGTCTACATCCTGACCAAGCTCTAACATGACAAAGGCGAAGAAACGCGCGACGGAGCTGAGCAGCGGCGAGCTCGCCGTGGAGGCGGCCATGGGAGCTGAGCTCTCCGGCGAGGTCGGGAACGGTGATTTCGCCATCACTGTAGCTCGTCAGGCGCTGCAACCACATCGAGGAGGTAGAGGGGAACACAGCGAAGCTAGCTGCGAGATGGAGGCGGCAATGGTGCGGTGGAGTGGGCGCAAGGCGACGGCGGAGGGGTGCGGGTGCTTGGCGGCGCTCAGTTCTCCACGACGAGCGCGAGAGAAGGCAGTGGAGAGGGAGAGAGTGAGCGTGTGAATGTGAGAGGAGGCGCGTGGCTTCGCAGATAACGAGCGCTAGTGCACTACAGTGAGGGCCCGATGTCGGCCGGTAGCGGCCACACAACGGCCTGTCTCTGCCCGCGGTCGGACACCTTGGCGCGCGACGCGGCGTTCATCAGCGCCTGAATCTCGGCCTGACGATGATATTTCACGTTGATCAATCTCCTAATTCGTGACACATTAGCGAAATCCTCCTTAACCAAAGTTGCAGCCCTATATACAATCTTCAATTTCTCTTAAAGGATCAAGTCCTAATTCTCAATGAGTAAGGAGTAAAACCATCACAAAGTTGGGTACGTCAACACTGTCAGCGCAAAATTTCTAAGTGCTGAAAACTGTGAAATGTTGATTCTTGTGAGCTAAATTCAAACATGTTAAGAGCTGAACTAGCCTATGACCCAAAAATAAAAGTTGTTGCTCTCATCAAATACTACAACTTTGCTTTAGTGCACACATCCATGCAAAGGCTCTATGACATGGTTCAACCTAGGTCAAACATACCACTTTCACATGAGGACTTACACTAGAACTATGACTTAGAGACCAAACTAGCCCTAGTCATGAATACCAAAGTTATTCCTAAGGTCACACAAACATTTCATACATTGGTTACACATAATACTTCCTAGGTCAACAAGCATATCATCACATAGGAGCTTAATTAGATAAAGTGATCTACATGAACATTTTCCATTAGTCATCCTAAGTGTAGCTAAGGTGCTTTAGAGACCAATATCAACCACTTACACTTATTCACACATGATCATAAGCATACACATAAGAAAACATGAAATAACAAGGCATGTTTCACATGTTTCAGTTGTATGTTTCATATGTAAAAGCTCATATATGAATGCTTGATGATTATGCTCATGCAATGCAAGTGAAATTATGCAAGCCTAACAACTAGGGTGTTACACTCCAGGCCGTAGAGGGGCTCTGCACAGAGCATGATTTGGCTCATCAGGAGCACGCCAACGCCCAATAGCGGATCGACCTCCTCGAGGGTGAGCTTGAGGGGAAGAGGGACCTAAAGGTTGCGGTCGAGGGCGTGTCCGCCAGGTTTGCCACGGAGGTCGGTCAGCACTAGGAAGAGGTCCGGCACCTAGAGGCCAATGTAACCTAGAAGCACGAGCAGCGCAAGGAAGAGGTCTAGCACCTAGAGGCCAAGGTGACCTGGCGGCGTGATGAGGCACGCAGGCTTTGGGCGGACGTGGACGGTAAGCCTCCGGTTTCCCTTGTTGTCTTTCTCCCTGGAATCCATGGTAGGCCTATTGACATGGTCAGTATGTGGCTTGGACAAGTCTCAGTGACAAGCTTGGCGTGGAGGTGATGAAGACCCATGGCCTAGAGAAGGAGCTCGATGAGGTGAAGGCCTCCTTCCTGAAGGAGAGCGACACGCATGATTCCCTGCTCATCGTCGTTCAGCTAGTCTTCGACGACCTCAAACTGGCCCTAGAGCAGGAGATGAGCTCGTATGCAGTTCGCGCCATCCGAATTATGGATCAAGTGCGTGAGATCATGAGGGATGCGCTTCGCTTCAGCATTCACTAATCGTTTGCGATCGCCTATTCTCATTATGAGAACATCGATCTGGCGACAATGTGCTAGGGCTATAGGACACCAAAAAGGATGTGGCCCCTCTGGCACAAGACTTATCTACCAAGATAGAGGATGAGATCATCCCCCAAAGAATTAGTTAGTTAGATAGGCCAGGCGGTGAACTTGTAATAAGTGGACAAGTTCTTAACTTTTGTTATGGCCGAACAGACTTTTGGCTCTTCTCCCTTTTTTCGTATAAAAAAGGTTAATATGTTCTGACACTTTCTATTGTTAAGGCTGTAAAGCTTGAGGTGCGGGCAAAAAAACTCTGATCATGCTAGTGAGCAAAAATGTTGTAGCCACTGGGGCGTAGGTTTCTTGCAATCCGACCAATTTTACTCAGTGTTTGTTTCCGCAACCCTTGCTTCTAGATCTTAACATAGGAGAGGGTCCATAGATATACTCTTATTAGCCCCCCGAGTGAGGCTCGACCCCTTGCCATTGCTAGGGTCGGGTGTCACTAAAGATCAAGGAAACGATAGCAAAATCGATAAGAGAAAGTGTTTTTTGTTTCAGAAACGTCATTCTTAATTTTCATAAGTATACGCATAGATTTGGGGTAAAAGTGACGTAGTTGCTCGATGTCATAGGCATTGATGAAGACCTCACCGTCGATGGTCTTGAGCTTGTGGGTGCCTAGTCGGAGCACCCCCGCGACGACGTACGGTCCCTCCCACAACGGAGAGAGCTTGTGGCGATTCTTGTTGCTCCGAACGATGTGGAGCACCAAGTCCTAGATGTTGAAGGCCTGACCCCGCACCCGATGGCTATCGTACTAGCTCAATGCTTGCTGGTACATGGCTGAGTGGAGGAGGGCAATGTCACATGCTTCATCGAGCTGGTCCATGACATCCTCGAGGGATGCCTCGGCTCCCTACTCATCATACGCCCTGACCCTCGGTGCTCCATAGTCGAGGTCTATTGGGAGGATAGCCTCGGAACCATAGACCATTAAGAAGGGTGGGTAGCCGGTGGCCTGGCTGGGGGTTATCCTCAAGCTCTAGAGCACCACGGAGAGCTCTGTGACCCATTGTCCACCAAACTTGTTCAACCGGTTGAAGATCCTAGGCTTGAGGCCTTGTAGGACCATGCCATTCACGCGCTTGACCAGCCCATTCATGCAGGGGTGCGCCATGGTGGCCCAATCGATGCGGATGTGATATTCATCGTAGAATCGAAGGAACTTTTTCCTAGTGAACTATGTGTCGTTGTCCATGATAATGGAGTTTGGGACTCCAAAGCGATGGACGATGTCAAGTAAGAACAACACGGCTTGCTCGGACTTAATCATGGAGATTGATCGAGCCTCTATCCACTTTGTAAACTTGTCTATGGCGACAAGCAAGTGCATATAGCCCCCGGGTGCTCTCTTCAGAGGTCCAACCATATCGAGTCCCTAGACCACGAATGGCCATGTGATGGGGATCGTTTGGAGTGCTTGGGTCACCAGGTGGGTCTATCGAGCGTAGTATTGACACCCTTCGTAGGTGAGCACAATCTGTTCAGCGTTGGCTACTGTAGACGGCCAGTAGAAGCCCTGTCGGAACAGACTTCCGACTAGGGTCCTAGGTGCGGCATGGTGCCCACAGACCCCACCGTGGATATCTCTCAACAACTGCTTCCCTTGTTCGATGGGGATGCAGCGCTGTAGGATCTACGTGTGGCTTCACTTATAAAGCTCTCCCTCAATAACAACGAAGGACTTGGCACGATGCGTGAGCCACCGAGCCTCCATTTTGTCCGTCGGTAGTGCCTCACGGTGGAGGTAGTCGAGGTACGGCATTCTCTAGTCGGCTAGAGGGTCAGGCTCTACCGCTGGTTCTTTGTCAATCTCCATGACTTTAGTGTTTGAAGGAGCCGATGGTCAGTTAGCCCTCGAGCCCACAGCAGGTGGCCTGCCACTGGTCTATTCCAGCTCCTCATAGTAGACCAAGGGTTTGTACTGATCACTGGCAAAGATGCTCAATGGCACTAGCTCTCAATCAAACACCATATTTGCCAGCGCATCGGCTACTTCGTTGAGCCACCTCAGGATGTGATTGAGCTTGAGACCATCAAACTTGTCCTTTAGCTGGTGGACTTCTTGACAATACGTAGCCATTTTGGTGTTGTGGTAGCTTGACTCCTTCATGACTTGGTTGATGACCAGCTAGGAGTCACCCCAGGTGTCAAGCCATTGGATGCCCAACTCGACGGTGATGCGTAGGCCATTGATGAGTGCCTCATATTCAACCACAATATTGGAGGTAGGGAAATGGATGTGAACCATGTACCACATGCATACCTCGAGGGGTGAAACAAAGACTAGCCCCACGTCGGCGCCTTTCTTCATCAGTGATTCGTCGAAGTACATCTTCCAGTACTCTTGGTCGATGGCTGCTGGCAGCATTTGGATCTTGGTCCATTTTGCAATGAAATCGGCCAGCATTTGGGACTTGATGGCCGCCCGAAGGTCATATAAAATGCCCTGATCCATCAGCTCGAGTGCCCACTTCGCGATTCTTCCTGTGGCATCCTGATTTTGGATGACCTCGCCGAGAGGGAAGGACGTCACGACCGTCACTGGGTGTGACTCAAAGTAGTGACACAACTTCCTCTTGGCGATCAGGACAACGTATAGGACTTTCTAGATTTGGGGGTAGCGAGTCTTAGAATCAGACAAGACCTCGCTAACGAAGTACATGGGACGCTATACTTTGAGGGAGTGTCCCTCCACTTCCTGCTCTACCACCAGGGCAGCGCTGACCACTTGCGTGGTGGCCGCAATGTAGAACAAGAGTGGTTCCCCATTGGTCGGGGAACCAGGATTAGGGCCTTCGTCAGGAGCTACTTGACCTTGTCAAGCGCCTCCTAGAGGGGGAGACCTCATTCGCCAAGGCATGAGATAAAATGGCTGAGTGTGGTGAGGCACCCTGTAACTCGATGTACCCCCTTTATGTTCTAAATCAGGCCCATCCTCCGTGATGGCTGAGATCTTCTCCGGTTTGGCTTCAATGCCGTGCTCAGAGATGATAAAACCTAGTAGCATACCCCTCGGGACCCCAAAAACACATTTCTCAGGGTTGAGTTTGATGTTGTTTGCTCGAAGTTTCGCGAAGGTCTGCTCTAGGTCGGCTATGACTTGGTCAACCCATTTGGACTTGACCACGATGTCATCTACATAGGCCTTAATGGTTTGCCCGATGAGGTCCCCAAAACACTTGAGCATACAATGTTGATACATAGCCCCCACATTTTTAGACCAAACAGCATTGTGACATAGCAGAATGATCCGAATGGGGTGATCAAAGATGTCACAAGCTGGTCAGACTCTTTCATCATGATTTGATGGTACCCATAGTACGCATCAAGGAAGCAAAGGGTTTCACACCCTGAGGTCGGGTTGACTACTTGGTCTATGCGTGGCAAAGGAAACGGATCCTTTGGACACACTTTGTTGAGACCCGTGTAGTCAACACACATTCTCCATTTCCCACTCTTTTTCTTACAAGAATGGGACTAGCTAACCACTCAGGGTGATACATCTCCTTGATGAATCCAGCCACCAAAAGCTTCGCAATCTCCTCACTGATGGCCCTGCGTTTCTCCACGTCGAAGCGACGCAGCCGTTGCTTTACCGGCTTAGAGCCTGGCCTAATTTTCAAGGCATGCTCGGTGACTTCTCTTAGAATGCCTAGCATATCCAAGGGTCTCCACGCAAAGATGTCTCTATTGATGCAGAGGAAGTCAACGAGCGCGCTTTCCTATTTAGAGGAAAGCATGGTGCCGATGCGCACCACTTTGCCCTTAGAGCTACTGGGGTCTATGAGGACCTCCTTGGCACCTTCCATGGGCTCGAAAGACTCGGGCAACCGCTTGGTGTCAGGCGTTTCTTCGACGATCTCCTCCCTAATGGCCGCGAGCTCTTTGGAAGCGATAATCGCCGCAGCGTGTTCACAGCACTCGACCTCGTACTCATAGGTGCGCTAGAAGGAGGTACTAACGGTGATGACCCCGTGTGGACCCAGCATCTTCAACTTTAGATAGGTGTAGTTAGGGATGGCCATGAACTTTGAGTAGCATGGACATCCCAGGATGGTGTGGAAGGTCCCGTGGAACCCTACCACCTCAAAGGTAAGGGTCTTCATTCTATAATTGGTTGGATTCCCGAAGGTGACGGTCAAATCGATCTACTCGAGTGGCACGGCCTGCTTTCCAAGAACGAGGCCATGGAAAGGCACCCTGTGTAACACCCTAGGTGTTAGCTTTGCATGAATTGACTTGCATAGCATTAGCATGAGCATCAAGCATTCATATATAAACATTTACAATTGAAACATGAGATTGAAACATGTGCAACATTGCTTGTGATTTTATGTTTCTTAGTATATATGCATATAATCATGAGTCAATACATGTAGACGGTTGATATGAGTCACAAAAACATGTTAGCAACACTTAGGTTAGCAAATGGAACATTGTTCATGAATGTCACCTTTCATGATCAAGCACTTAAGTACTGTTACATGTGTTGACCTAGATAGCCCTATGTGTGACTAATACATGAAATGATTGTGTGACCTTGCTAATAGCTTAAACATGTTTAGAGTATCATTATGAACAACTTTGGTATTCATAGGTAAGGGCAATTTGGTCACTAAGCCCTAGTTTGAAGGTATACCATCATTTGAATGTAACATGTTTGACCAAGTTTGAACTATGTGCTAGAGACCTTGCATGGAGGTGGTCACTAAAGCAAAGTTGTAGTGTTTGGCAAGAGGAACAACTTTTATTTTTGGGTCATGGACTGGTTTAGCTCCTAACATGCTTGAATTAGGCTCACAAAAATCATCAAATAGCTGTTTTCAACACTTAGCACATTTTTTCCAAGTCAGTTAACTGACAGTCGGACAAGCCTGACTTTGGGAAGACATAAATCAAGATTGGTTAGGAATTAGGGCTTGAGTTCTAAACAAGAATTGGAGAGGGTACTTGGTTCTACCATTTTTGTTTTTGAGTCATTCGGTGAACTACTTTGTATCATGAGGAATTGCGCTGTCAAAACACGTCGTCAGGCTCAGCATAGTGTTCACTGACAAACTGAATCGCCAATGCGGTGGCCGACTGGCTTCAGAGCCCGTGCGCCGCCTGGAGCCGAGGCACGCCACGCGTTGCCGGCGCCCTACCCCATGCAGCCAAGCCAGGCCAGCGCGTGCCTTAACACCACCTGCGCCCGCCCGCACTGCCCCGCGCTCGCCATTTTCATTTTCTCGGCCTCCTTCTTCGCCGCAGCAGCAGCTGCAACACCGAGCGCTTGTCGCCGTCGCTGTTGCTGGTGCCAGCTCGCCTCGCTGCTCCTCCGTCACCACAGTCGCCTTGTCGTGCTCACATAGCCCCACCGCACCTGCTTTGCTAGCCTAAAGCACATAGTAAGCTTTCGTGCCATGCGCGGTCCTCACCGGTGTCCATCGCTGAGCTCCATCGACGCGGCCACACCACCTCCGACCGCCACTCGCCGCATTAGTCGATGAAATAGATTTGTTGTAGCTTGTATTTACTTGGTCGAACCCTATTTCGAGCCTTCATGGCCGGCTCCGGTGTATTGCCATCGTCCCGCCTCGCCACGCCATCATAGCCGTCTGCCATGGCCGCCGCCGTCCTTCGTTAGCGCCGACGAGGGGCCCAACCAAGTAGCTCAATTGGTGCGCTAGGTCACGAGGGTCACAGTAGTAGTGGTGTCGTCGCTGGTGAAGCTCGTCGTCGTCGAGCCGTGGCCGTGCGGTATCAAGCAACGCCGCTGCCTTGTTCTGAGTCACTAACGCGTGGGGTCCACTGTCAGGCGGGTCCCACCGGTCAGCGACAATAGAGAGTAGGATAGCTCATTTAATTCCAGATTTCATGCTGTTTTGTAAATTTTATATCTGGAGTTTGGGAGATCCAAAATTTGTAGTTCAAATTTGGTTAAGATCTTGGTGAAGTGTAGTATTTAGGAAAAATATGATATTAGCATTTTCAGTAAAGTATTTGGAAGATTTAAATTGAAACTTGAAATGTGTTTTTGAATACATGCAAAATTGTTTATTTTATATCTAGAGTTCCTGTGCTCCAAAAATTATGAACTTTTTGTGGTAAGCGATTCTTGACATGTATGAGCTCTCGTAAAAATTTGAGGATCAATGCATGTATATATTTGTAGTTATAGATTTTTATTTTATAAATAGGTAATTGTTGTATGATTTTTTATAAATTATTTATGAATCCAATATTCATGAAATTTGTTGGAGGTTATCCTAGTACCATATGGATGATAAGAAAAATATAAAATCTGTTGCTTGACACTTTTCACTAAGGTTTTCTATTTTTGCTATTATAGGCCTTTCTACCTTGTCATTTTTGTATAGAGTGTTCTACAAGGTAAAAGGGCATGAAACTTTTACAGTAGTCTTTTGGTAGCATTATTAAGGCACTGTAAATGTTTGAGAATTTATGATATACATTTAGTATATGTTTATTATTTAACCTAAGTATCTAAATAAAATAATAAAGGCATTTAAATAAATAGTTTGGGCTTTACCATTATGTTCTCTTGAGTGTATTTGGTATGCTTGCACTGTTGGTTGACTTTGTGTTGTAAAAATTTGAATACTTATATGAAGTAGAAGTATTGTTGCTTTATAATTCGAATAGAGCGGGTTTTCGGACAGATTTGGTAGTTTGGTATGTTGCTTGCTAAAATGGTGTTTTCTGTAAAAATGGTTAATAACAAAGTTGTAGAAAACTTCTTCATGTATCTTGTGTTAAAATTTCAGAGCAATAGGCCAAAGAGTTTAGGAGTTATGGCTGTTCAAAGTTAGTATTTCCGAATTGCTTGCTCTCTGGAAATTTCTGGACAGCACTAGATGGCTTGTCTATTTTGGTTAAGATAAATTGTGAATTAGCTTTTGGTGATTAAATAAGAGTTGTAGACAATTTTATAAGATTTCCAGAAAGTCCAAGGTCACCACATTTGGACAAGTAGAACTTCAGTTATGAATAAAATAAGTAGCTGCTGTTTTGTAGTGTAGTACATGAACCGCTGAAGTGTTTGATTGAGTAATTAAGAAGAGATATGCACATACTCAGTAAAACATGATACACTTGTTATTACTTCAGCACCATGATGTTAAGAATACTTACAAGAATGCATTCATCACTGATCATGCAACTATACTTGTCAACATATACGCATTCGCAATACCTTATATCATATTCATGCATCTAGGATCGGAGGAAGAAATAACGTTGCTGGAGTTCGACGAAGTAGAGGAAGGGGACTAGCAGGAGAATTCTCAAGCCATAGCTCCCAAAGGCGAGGAGTAGAACCCTAAAGAGCTTTCAGAGTGCCCTGATCACCGCCCCACGTCCTTTCTGAAAGGCAAGCCCCGGAGCATTCTAAGTCTCCCAGTATTTTACAAATGATTACTTAAGTTCTTATGATTGATGCATTAGGTTATAAGAATTGAATGGAACCACTTGATGCATATGAATTCCCTGCCCAGATATTTACACCGTAACCCTGTGTAGGTCTAGGATCAAATATATGCTTAGCCATGCTTAGACCAGTAGAAGTCGGGTGATTTCCTGTCACCTGCGAGATATAGGTGGATACCGGAGCACGGTTGGCTATATTTGCTATCATGGAACAGAACCATGGGGTGATGTAAATTGAGGCCGGACGGAGTCTATGTGTAGGTTGACTCATGTGATTCCGTCTGTGCTGGTTAAGGACCGTACTGTTGTTGGCACTTCTGACAAGATTGAACTCATGCCTATCACTTAGCTGGCCGGATAACTCGTTCCGACCACGAAGCCGAGTAGCTCAACTCAGGTCGGGCCCTGTTTTATTGTGCGCTCCTTGCAGGGAGCCAAACGGAGCCCAAGGGTAGGGTAGTCCTAAACGTCCTGGCATTTGGTGTCCCCGACTGTGCGGCGCGGTACGAACCCGCGAAATGTGGACTTGAGTTGTACCAAAGGTGACCTAAGGCGACTAATGATCTGGTTTGCCTGGGTTTGTGTTAGGAATAATTTCCCAGCTGGTTGAAATCGATTTGAATCACCGTCTCTCCCGGATAGTGAGAAACTTGGCTAGCCCCAACATCGTAGTAACTGTGTTATGGAACATGATGGTTCGAATGAATATGGAATTACAATATCGGCTATGGTTACTATTGTATGCTTTTAAAATGATATACCACATGTTTGGCATAGGTTAGTTGCTAATTTAGAGATGGATAGTTATAATTAACTTGATAACAGAATCATAATTGTATAACTGAGTTAATCGCTTTTATGCAAACTGTTGTCAAGCTATCTCCACTCATACAACCATGCATTATCCTTGGAGTCATTTTATTTTTGGTTTATGACGGGTAAGTCTAGCTGAGTACCTTCTCGTGCTCAGGGTTTTATTTCCCCATTATTGCAGATGGCACTGTGTATCATGGTTATTGCAAGAGTTACTTCTATCCTGTTGTGGATGAGGAGTAAGCCTTGGGTAGGCTTCTTTATTAATCCCTCTACTTGCTTTTGTGGACTATGATCGTATTTCGGCACTGTATTAAACTATGTTGGAAACTTTACCTTCAAAACTTAATTTGCTTCTGCTTTTATGTATCAAACTCAGTTTGTAATAACTTTGCTTCATACTTTGATGATGAAAATGTATCTGTGAACCTTATGTAATATGTGACATGTATGTTGAATCATGTACGATCTTGGTTGTTGTAAATCATTTTTTGAGACCCGTCATGGTACTCGACGGACTACCGGGTTTATATGGGTTCAAGTATGATAGTACGACCGCTCGCGGGCTGCCATTGTACTTGTACTCTTATAAATTGGTCAGTTCTGCGACAGCTGGCATCAGAGCAAGAGTCAACGTTAATTGTCACATGTGTATTTAAAACAAAAGTTTTTGTTTTCCTAAAACCCTTCTCTAGCAACTAATAGCTATATAAATAGGTATTTGAAATCTAAAGTGTGACAATGATCACTTTCCTTATGCCCAAAGTAAGGACTATTAGGTGGCTATTTAAGTACTAACATGGGGGGTTTTACTTTGTCGTCCATACGGCATGCTATTGTATGGATGCCATTCACTTGAATGGTAATGTATGGATCAAATGCCTCTATACCAAGGTAAGATGATGAGTGGCATGACCGCAAGGTGTGAGCGTGCGGTCGGGGAGAGTTAGCTTTGGTACGACTACGTATGCACGCTTGCGTGTGTATGTGGTGCGTATTTAATTGGGGGTTTAAACTTTTATCAGGTAGCTTGATATGGAAGTATATGTGTGGGTACACATATATGAAAGTATTTAGATTTACATTCTGCATATTTAATTATGGGTTTGGGCTGAAATAAAATTCTTATGCAGGTACACTAACAACGAAACATGTAGCTCGACTAGTTATGCTATATATGAGAGAACGTATGTATGCCACCGTGTCAACCGTTAGAAACAATTTTTTCCTAAGTTTGTGAGGACGTACGGAACGAGCATGCATCATGATAATTATCATTCAAATAATTACATTGTTCCTCCCCTTATAAATTTCTTACTCGGTTATGTAACTCTTATCCATTATGGCCTTGTCTCACAAAGTTGTACATGCTGATGGTACAGATGGCAGCACCAGTTGGATGTGAGAATTTCCTGATGGTTTTTGGAACACCTACCCTATTGTGGAGAGTTCTGCACTTTGCGGGGTACCATGAACCGCCCCTTTATCATTGGATTGAAGAGTACTTGGAAGGACAGCCATGGTATGACGTGCGGCTCACTATACCAGCCCGCACGCAACCGCCCTTCTGGCAGGAGTGGAAGGCAGAATCGGAAGGGAAGGCCCCTTGGGAGGCTGCCCAAGTTGTGGCCTTTGAGGTTTTGAGGCAAATCTGCCAATAGCATGGAGATGCACTCACTGCAGTGCAGCGAGTATGTTTCCTTGGGTGGATCCGTCCACCACAAATTGGGAACAACGTAACCAAAATGCATTGATTAGAGATCGGGATGAGCGAGCAAATAGCTCTAGCCCCTCCATGAGTGCAATGTTTGCGGTGATGAAGATGTTTTGTGCATGCCAGGACACCAGGGATTTCTGGCAGGAATCATACACCACTTGTATGGACAAACTCATGAGAGTTGAAGCCGCGCAGCATAAGCTCAAGAAGTGTGTGCACAAGCAAAAGAAGGCCGCAAGTAAAGCCTGATGGGAATCTTACCAAGCCTATGCAACTTTGGGCACTCTTCATGCCCAAATGAAACAAGTGGATCAGCAAAGGGCAGCAGCTCAAGAAGCTAGAGCTAATGATCAAGAAGTGCTTGTAGGACTACGGGAGCAGTTGGAGACCACCCATGCAGAGGTGTCCACAGCTAGACGTCAGCGTGATGCAGCAGAAAACCATGTCGCTACAATAAGGATAGAGCGAGATAGGCACCGCGACATGAGTAATGCCTAGGACCGTGCTGAAAGGGGCTTACGTCAGCAGCTTGCACAGGCTCAACTTCAAGTAATGAACCTTTAGCATGAAGTGCACTATTTGAACAACCAGCTGAACCCAGTCTTGGATGGGGAAGAAGATGGTCCAAATATGGAAGAAGATGACGATGAGGAAGAGGAAGAGGTGGAACCTAAGGATGGAGATGATCCTATCTCTGACCTCGATAGTGATCATGATGAGGATTAGATCACTTAGTACTTAGTAGAAGTGCTTAATGTATCATCGTTGGTTATGTAATGGACCTGTAGTTTGAATTTGATGTTGGTGAATTGAACTATCATGTAATATTGTTATTTGCATGACTATCGCACGTTTGGTTAAACGCTAATGCAAATTTCAGTTGACTTAACAGAGATCACGATTTGAACATTAATGTGTTATGAGTCCGATAAGCGATCAAATTGGTGGTGTCATGTTGCGAGAATGAATTGTTATGCCTCTGTTTTTATTGTAAATTTGAGATGGTCTCCAGTAATTTCAGTTTGGCATGATTATAAATTCATCTGCAATCTTGTGGCATCAACCAATAATCGCTTATTATTGCAACTTCGCAGATGACGCGCGCCCGTGCAGGCGCTAGTAGCAGCCATGATGGCAATGGTGATGACTTACCACCACCACCGCTGCCATCCGCTCAGGAGTTCTTTGCCCAATTCTTGGGGAGCCAAAGGACAATGGAGGAAGCTCTGCGCCTCATCGCGCAGAACACCGCTCGTGGCCACCCGCAGCAACAAGGGCCCGAGCCAAATCAGCACAGTACATTCAAGGAATTTCTGGATACAAAGCCTCCTATCTTCAAGGTGGCAGAGGAACCACTACAGGCTGATGAGTGGCTCAACACCATTGAGCAGAAGTTTTGTCTGCTAAGAGTCACCGAGCATCTGAAGGCTGAGTATGCTTCTCACCAGTTGCAAGGACCAGTAGGGATCTGGTGGACACATTTCTTGTCCTCTTTACCTGCAAATGCGCGAGTAACATGGGAGCAGTTCAAGTTGGCTTTTTAGGGGCATCATATTCCCCCAGGCCTAATGCGCATGAAAGTGGCTGAATTTATGAGGCTCACTCAAGGGACAAATACAGTCATAGAATATATGCACGCATTCAACAATGTGTCCAGGTATGCTCTAGGTTTCATGGATACCGAGGAGAAGAAGATAGAGAGCTTCAAGCGAGGTCTAGGCACCAAACTGATGAAGACCATGGCCAATTCTAAGTGCACCACTTACAATGAATTTATTAGTGATGCTTTGACCCAAGAAAACCATAATAACATGCATGCGGCCGCTAAGGGTCGCAAGAGGGCATTCGAGGCAGGTGCCTCCGGATCTTCATAGTCCCAAGCTCCTATCATAGCTAGGCCACAATTCCGTCCACCTACACCCAAGTTTAGGCCTCCACCGCCTAAAGCTCAGAACAGCAGGCCTCAGAAAGCATTCCGTAAGGTATTCACTATTGCCTTACCAAAAGGAAATGGCAGTTAGGGAAGCTCCCCCGGACTTAGGAGTAATCAGCCCTGTTTTAACTGCAACCAAGTGGGGCATTGGTCCAAGGAATGCCCCACCCAAAGAAGAATGGCAACCAGAATCAGAACAATCAGAGGTAGGTGAATACGAGGGCACATCTGGGATACGTGCATTATACAGCTGTTGAGGAAGTGCTCGCTGGAGAAGTTGTCACGGCTGGTATGTTTCTTGTCAACAAGTATCCCGCTGTTGTTTTATTTGATTCGGGAGCTTCTCATTCATTTATGAGTCAAGCATTTGCATCTAGACATGATTAGGAAATAATTGAAGTAAGCAAAGGGGATTATAATATAAGTTCAGCAGGGGCTACTATTTCTACAAATAAGATAGTAAAAAATGTGCTCATCTCTATACAAGGGAGGGAGTATACAATAGATTTGATAATATTGCCCAGGTTATCGATAAGTGTAATCTTAGGCATGAATTGGATGAAGGATCATGGTGTTCTCATTGATACTAGCACTCATACTATTATGTTGAGAGAACCCAAGGGAGAGAATGCTTTTCTAGTACCACTCTCCCGCAACTTTGAACTCCAACATTTAGCTTGTGCTATCCAAACCACTACCCTTTGTGATATCCCCGTGGTTTGTGAGTTTCTGGATGTATTTCCAGAGGAATTACTCGGCTTACCACCTGATAGGGATGTGGAATTTAAGATTGAGTTAGTGCTAGGTACGGCACCTATCTCAAGAAGGCCATATAGAATGCCACCAAATGAGTTAGCAAAACTTAAGATTCAGTTACAAGATCTGTTGGACAAGGGTCTTATCCAACCTAGCTCATCTCCTTGGGGATGTCCAGCATTGTTTGTGAAAAAGAAGGACAAGTCACTAAGAATGTGTGTAGATTATAGACCACTCAATGCGGTAACCATCAAGAACAAATACCCGTTGCCCCACATTGACATCTTGTTTGATTAGTTGGCAAAGGCAAAGGTATTCTCCAAAATTGACTTGAGATCAGGCTATCATCAGATAAAGATCAGGCCAGAGGACATACCTAAAACTGCTTTTTCTACTAGGTACGGCTTATATGAGTATTTGGTTGTCTTTTGGACTAACAAATGCTCCTGTCTACTTTATGTACCTGATGAATTTGGTATTCATGCCCAAACTCGACAAGTTCATGGTCGTGTTTATCGACGATATATTGATTTATTCAGAAAATGAGTCAGATAATGAAGAGCATCTGAGGATTGTTTTATCCAGACTAAGGGAGCACAAGCTATATGCAAAATTTAGCAAGTGTGAATTTTGGTTGAGCAAAGTACCTTTCTTAGGTCATATCTTATCAAGAGATGGAATCTCTGTAGACCCATCAAAAGTACAAGAGGTCATGGATTGGAAGGCCCCGACTTCGGTTCATGAAGTTCGGTGTTTTCTAGGGTTAGTAGGATATTATCGTCATTTCATTCCAGATTTCTCAAAGATAGCTAAGCCCATGACCAGACTACTTCAGAAGGATGAGAAGTACAAATGGACACCAGAATGTGAAGCAGCTTTTCACACCCTTAGAACTCTGTTAACTACAGCGCCTGTCTTAGCACAACCCGACATTGAGAAGCCTTTCAATGTATTTTGTGATGCATCAGGTATAGGTTTGGGGTGTGTGCTTATGCAAGAAGGAAGAGTTATTGCATATGCTTCTCGGCAGTTGAGAAAACATGAAGTCAACTACCCCACGCATGATTTAGAACTTGCAGCAGTTGTTCATGCATTAAAGATATAGAGACATTATTTGTTGGGCAATGTATGTCATATATATACTGACCACAAAAGTCTCAAGTATATCTTTACCCAACCAGAGATGAACATGAGGCAGCGAAGATGGATAGAGCTGATTAAGGACTACAATTTAGAAGTGCACTACCATCCGGGAAAAGCTAATGTGGTAGCAGATGCACTTAGTTGAAAGTCTCATTGTAACACTATGGAAGCATTGTTAGAAGATGGATTCAATTTGTTACATCCTATTGTACTGCACAATATCACGATCAGTTGTTCACTTGAGAGCAAAATCATAGAGCTGCAGCAGACAGATGTAGGTATAAGTCACATTAAGAGAAAAATGAAAGAGCAAGAAACTAAGCATTTCAGATTAGATGAAAAAGGTGTGCTATGGTTTGAGGACCGACTCATGGTACCAAAAGACCGTGAGCTTAGAAATCAAATTTTAGATGAAGCTCATTCGTCCAAATTGTCTATCCATCCGGGTAGTAGTAAGATGTACCAAGATTTGAAAACCTGTTTTTGGTGGACTAAGATGAAGAAAGAGATCGCAGCCTATGTCGCTAGGTGCGACAACTGCAGCAGAGTAAAAGCTATTCATATGAAATCTGCCGGATTACTTCAGCCATTGCCCATTCTAGGTTGGAAATGGGAAGAAATCAGTATGGACTTTATCACAGGCCTTCCGATGACACCGCAAGGTCACGATTCAATATGGGTTATTGTAGATCATCTCACCAAGTCAGCCCATTTTATACCAGTGAACACAAGGTATCATGTGGGGAAGTACACTGAGCTATATTTTTCTCAGATCGTGAGACTACATGGAGTACCTAGGACTATCATCTTAGATCGAGGACCATAGTTCATAGCTCATTTCTAGGAACACTTACACCAGGCTTTGGGAACTAAGCTAATCAGAAGTTCAGCATACCATCCACAGACTTCCGGACAGACGGAGCGAGTGAACCAAATCTTGGAAGATTTGCTAAGAGCTTGTGTTATATCTTCCAAAGGTTCATGGGAGAAGTGGTTACCTTTAGCTGAGTTCTCCTACAACAACAGTTATCAAGCAAGTATCAAGATGGCTCCATTTGAAGCTTTGTACGGCAGAAAATGTAGAACTCCGTTGAATTGGATTGAGCCCGGTGAAAGGAGATACTTTGGTATTGACTTTGTCAATGAAGCTGAAGAGCAAGTGCGTGTTATCCAACAGCATATGAAGGTAGCTCAATCGAGACAAAAGAGTTATGCTGACAAAAGAAGAAGACCACTGACTTTTGAAGTGGGTGACTATGTATACTTGAAGGTATCACCCATGAAAGGGGTGAAGAGATTTGGAATGAAAAAGAAGCTTTCGCCTAGATATGTAGGGCCATACAAGATTCTGGAATGAAAGGGGAATGTTGCTTATAAGTTACAGCTTCCACCAGAGATGAGTGCAATATTTGATGTCTTCCATGTTTCTTAGTTGAAGAAATGTCTTCGTGTACCTGAAGAAGCTATTGCACCCACCAACGTACAGCTTCACTCGGATTTGACCTATGAAGAAGAGCCAATCCGAGTATTAGAAGAGATGGATAGAGTAACATGGAGTAAGATCATTAAATTCTATAAGGTGGTGTGGAACAATCATAGTGAACAAGATGCTACGTGGGAACGAGAGGATTATTTACGAGAGGTTTATCCCGCCTTTTTCCAAGAATGGTAGGTCTTGCAAATCTCGGGATGAGATTTTTAGAAGGGGGAGGGGTTGTAACAACCTAGGTGTTAGCTTTGCATGAATTGACTTGCATAGCATAAGCATGAGCATCAAGCATTCATATATAAACATTTACAATTGAAACATGAGATTGAAACATGTGCAACATTGCTTGTGATTGTATGTTTCTTAGTATATATGCATATAATCATGAGTGAATACATGTAGATGGTTGATATGAGTCACAAAAACATGTTAGCAACACTTAGGTTAGCAAATGGAACATTGTTCATGAATGTCACCTTTCATGATCAAGCACTTAAGTAATGTTACATGTGTTGACCTGGATAGCCCTATGTGTGACTAATACATGAAATTATTGTGTGACCTTGCCAATAGCTTAAACATGTTTAGATTATCATTATGAACAACTTTGGTATTCATAGGTAAGGGCAATTTGGTCACTAAGCTCTAGTTTGAAGGTATACCATCATTTGAATGTAACATGTTTGACCAAGTTTGAACTATGTGCTAGAGACCTTGCATGGAGGTGGTCACTAAAGCAAAGTTGTAGTGTTTGGCAAGGGGAACAACTTTTATTTTTGGGTCATTGACTGGTTTAGCTCCTAACATGCTTGAATTAGGCTCACAAAAATCATCAAATAGCTGTTTTCAACACTTAGCACATTTTTGCCAAGTCAGTTAACTGACAGTCGGACAAGCCTGACTTTGGGAAGACATAAATCGAGATTGGTTGGGAATTAGGGCTTGAGTTCTAAACAAGAATTGGAGAGGGTACTTGGGTCTACCATTTTTGTTTTTGAGTCATTCGGTGAATTGCTTTGTATCATGAGGAATTACGCTGTCAAAACACGTCGTCAGGCTCGGCATAGTGTTCACTGACGAACTGAATCGCTGATGCGGTGGCCGACCGGCTTCAGAGCCCGTGCGCCGCGTGGAGCCGAGGCACGCCCTGCCCCATGCGGCCAAGCCAGGCCAGTGCGCGCCTTAACACCCCCTGCGCCCGCCCGCACTACCCCGTGCTCGCCATTTTCATTTTCTTGGCCTCCTTCTTCGCCGCAGCAGTAGCCGCAGCAATGAGCGCTTGCCGCCGTCGCCATTGTCGGCACCAGCTCGCCTCGCCGCTCCTCCATCACCACAGCCGCCCCGTCGTGCTTGCACAGCCCCACCACACCTGCCTTGCTAGCCTAAACCGCATGGTAAGCTTCCATGCCACGCGCGGTCCTCACCGGTGTCCACCACCAAGCTCCATCGACGCGGCCACACCACCTCCGACCGCCACTCGCCGCATTAGTCGATGAAATAGATTCGCTGTAGCTTGTATTTACTTGGCCGAACCCTATTTTGAGCCTTCACGGCCGGCTCCAGTGTATTGCCATTGTCCCAGCTCGCCGCGCCATCACAGCCGTCCGCCATGGCCGCCGCCGTCATCGTTAGCGCCGGTGAGAGGCCCAACCAAGTAGCTCAATCGGTGCGCCAGGTCACGAGGGTCACTGTAGTAGTGGTGCCATCGCCGGTGAAGCTCGCCGTCGACGAGCCATGGCCGCACGGTATCAAGCAGCGTCGCTGCCCTGTTTTGAGTCACTGACGCGTGGGGTCCACTGTCAGGTGGGTCCCACCGGTCAGCGACAGTGGAGAGTAGGATAGCTCATTCAACTCTAGATTTCATGCTGTTTTGTAAATTTTATATCTGGAGTTTGGGAGATCCAAAATTTGTAGTTCAAATTTGGTTAAGATCTTGGTGAAGTGTAGTATTTAGGAAAAAATATGATATTAGCATTTTCAGTAAAGTTTTTGGAAGATTTAAATTGAAACTTGAAATGTGTTTTTGAATACATGCAAAATTATTTATTTTATATCTAGAGTTCCTGTGCTCCAAAAATTATGAAATTTTTGTGGTAAGCTATTCTTGACATGTATGAGCTCTGGTAAAAATTTGAGGATCAGAGCATGTATATATTTGTAGTTATAGATTTTTATTTTATAAATAGGTAATTGTTGTATGAATTTTTATAAATTATTTATGAATCCAATATTCATGAAATTTGTTGGAGGCTATCCTAGTACCATATGGATGATAAGAAAAATATAAAATCTGTTGCTTGACACTTTTCACTAAGGTTTTCTATTTTTGCTATTATAGGCCTTTCTGCATTGTCATTTTTGTATAGAATGTTCTACTTGGTAAAAGGGCATGAACCTTTGACAGTAGTCTTTTGTTAGCATTAGTAAGGCACTGTAAATGTTTGAGAATTTATGATATACATTAAGTATATGTTTATTATTTAACCTAAGTATCTAAATAAAATAATAAAGGCATTTAAATAAATAGTTTGGGCTTTACCATTATGTTCTCTTGAGTGTATTTGGTATGCTTGCACTGTTGTTAGACTTTGTGTTGTAAAAATTTGAATACTTATATGAAGTAGAAGTATTGTTGCTTTATAATTCGAATTGAGCAGGTTTTCGGACAGATTTGGTAGTTTGGTATGTTGAATGGTAAAAATGGTCTTTGCTGTAAAAATGGTTAATAACAAAGTTGTAGAAAACTTCTTCATGTATCTTGTGTTAAAATTTCAGAGCAATACGCCAAAGAGTTTAGGAGTTATGGCTGTTAAAAGTTAGTATTTCTGAATTGCTTGCTCTCTGGAAATTTCTGGACAGCACTAGATGGCTTGTTTGTTTTGGCTAAGATAAATTGCGAATTAGCTTTTGGTGATTAAATAAGAGTTGTAGACAATTTTATAATCTTTCCATAAAGTCCAAGAGCACCACATTTGGACAAGTAGAACTTCAGTTATGAATAAAATAAGTAGCTGCTGTTTTGTAGTGTAGTACATGAACTGCTGAAGTGTTTGATTGAGTAATTAAGAAGAGATATGCACATACTCAGTAAAACACGATACACTTGTTATTACTTCAGCACCATGATGTTAAGAATACTTACAAGAATGCATTCATCACTGATCATGCAACTATACTTGTCAACATATACGCATTCGCAATACCTTATATCATATTCATGCATCTAGGATCGGAGGAAGAAATAACGTTGCTGGAGTTCGACGAAGTAGAGGAAGGGGACCAGCAGGAGAATCCTCAAGCTGTAGCTCCCGAAGGAGAGGAGCAGAACCCTAAAGAGCTTCCGGAGTGCCCTGATCACCACCCCACGTCCTTTCTGAAAGGCAAGCCCCGGAGCATTCTAAGTCTCCCAGTATTTTACAAATGATTACTTAAGTTCTTATGATTGATGCATTAGGTTATAAGAATTGAATGGAACCACTTGATGCATATGAATTCCCTGCCTAGATATTTACACCGTAACCCTATGTAGGTCCAGGATCGAATATATGCTTAGCCATGCTTAGACCGGTAGAAGTCAGGTGATTTCCTGTCACCTGCGAGATATAGGTGGATACCGGAGCACGGTTGGCTATATTTCCTATCGTGGAACAGAACCATGGGGTGATGTAAATTGAGGTCGGACGGAGTCTATGTGTAGGTTGACTCATGTGATTCCGTCTGTGTCGGTTAAGGACCGTACCGTTGTTGGCACTTCTGACAAGATTGAACGCATGCCTATCACTTAGCTGGCTGGATAACTCGTTCTGACCATGAAGCCGAGTAGCTCAGCTTAGGCCAGGCCTCGTTCTGTTGTGCGCTCCTTGCAGGGAGCCAAACTAAGCCCAAGGGCAGGGTAGTCCGGAACGTCCTGGCATTTGGTGTCCCCGACTGTGCGGCACGGTACGAACCCGCGAAATGTGGACCTGAGTTGTACCAAAGGTGACCTAAGTCGACTAATGATCTAGTCTGCCTGGGTTTGTGTTAGGAATAATTTCCTAGCTGGTTGAAATCGATTTGAATCGCCATCTCTCTCGGATAGTGAGAAACTTAGCTAGCCCCAACATCATAGTTACTGTGTTATGGAACATGATGGTTCGAGTGAATATGGAATTACAATACCGGCTATGGTTACTATTGTATGCTTTTAAAATGATATACCACATGTTTGGCACAGGTTAGTTGCTAATTTAGAGATGGATAGTTATAATTAACTTGATAACGGAATCATAATTGTATAACTGAGTTAATCGCTTTTACGCAAACTGTTGTCAAGCTATCTCTACTCATACAGCCTTGCATTATCCTTGGAGTCATTTTATTTCTGGTTTATGATGGGTAAGTCTAGCTGAGTACCTTCTTATACTCAGAGTTTTGTTTCCCCATTGTTGCAAATGGCACTGTGTATCATGGTTATTGCAAGAGTTGCTTCTATCCTGCTGTGGATGAGGAGTAAGCCTTGGGCAGGCTTCTTTATTAATCCCTCTACTTGCTTTTGTGGACTGTGATCGTATTTTGGCACTGTATTAAACTATGTTGGAAACTTGACCTTCAAAACTTAATTTGCTTCCGCTTTTATCTATCAAACTTGGTTTGTAATAACTTTGCTTCATACTCTGATGATGAAAATGTATCTATGAACTTTATGTAATATGTGACATGTATGTTGAATCATGTACGATCTTGGTTATTGTAAATCGTTTATCTAGACCCGTCGTGGTACTCGACGGACTACCAGGTTTATATGGGTTCAAGTAGGACAGTGCGACTGCTCGCGGGCTACCATTGTACTTGTACTCTTATAAATTGGTCGGTTCTGCGACACCCTGGTCGGCCGGATGTGTGACCGGTCGATGTTCATGGCGTTGAGCGTCTTAGCGTACATGATGTTGAGGCCGCTGCCTCCATCCATCAGCACCTTGGTGAGCCACTTTGTGCTAATGATTGGGTCGACCATGAGTGGGTATCTTCCCAGCTACAGGACACTTTCTAGGTGGTCAGTCTAATCAAAGGTGATGGCGGACTCTGATCATCGGAGGAAGGAAGGCGTGGCCAGCTCGGCCATATAGACCTCGCGGCATGCAAGCTTCTAGCGGCGCTTGGAGTCATAGGCCGCTAACCCTCTGAAGATCATGAGGCAGCCATTCAACATCAGAAAGTTGTTGTACTTCCCCTCGGGGTCGTCTACCGTTGGCTTGGGCTCCTTCCTATGCTCCCCCTTGTTGGAGTCACCGGACAGGAATCATTTCATGAGGGCACCATCTTTGAATAGGTGCTTGATGGGGAAGGCATGGTTCGGGCATGGCCCTTCGAGCAGCTTCTCAAAGTGGTCTAGGGTACCCTCGATGGGCTTCTGACCCCCTTGCAGTCGATAGTGGCCACGAGTGAGCCCTCGCACCGCTGCTTGTTCTTCTTCTTGTTGGGATGGTTGGAGGTGCCTTTGTCGGCGTCCTCGTCCTACTTCGCCTTGCCCTTGGGGTGGTCAAAAATCGCTCTAACCACCTCCTCGCCTGAGGCATCATTGGTGGCGATGTCGAGGAGCTCCTTGGTGGTTCATGGGCCCTTGCATCCCAGCTTGTGAACCAGGGACTCACAGGTGGTCCCAAACAGGAAGGCTCCTATAACGTCAGCGTCGGTGACATTAGGCAGCTCATTGCACTGCCGAGAGAAGCACTAGATGTACTCACAAAGAGTTTCCCTAGAATTCTATTGATAGTTTTTGAGATCCCATGGGTTCCCAGGATGCGCGTAGGTGCCCTAGAAGTTTCCCACGAAAATCTCCTTTAGGTCTGCTCATCTTTGAATCCGGCTGGGCAGAAGGTGCTCCAACCATGTTCGCGCTGAATCGACCTAGAAATATGGAAGGTTGTGGATAATGAAACTATCACTATCCACTCCACTGGCTTGGGAAGCAAGTCGATAATCCTCGAGCCACAGTCTGAGGTTCGTTTCCCCAAAGTATTTCGGGATGTTGGTCGGTGGTTCGTACCATGGCGAGAAGGCGGCGTTGAGGATGTGTCGGCTGAAGGCCTAAGGCCCTGGCATGTCAGGGCTTAGGCTCTGGTCCTTGCTACTATTGTAGCATCCATGGCGATGAGGGTCGTAGCCACGGCTGGCTTCCTCTCTCTTGTTGCTTCATCCACACCTACGGGCATCTAGGGTGTTACGTGCATCACGGTGGAGGCCGAGACGCTCATGCACCAGAGCTACGGCATGCCCCCTGCTACCATGTGGTGCCTAGTGGATAGACACTTCCCTAACATGTCATCCTAAGGGCGCATGCTGACTGGAGTCAAGCTCGCGTCGCCAAGACAGTGAGCTCTATGCCTGCTGCACCGCCACATGCTCGAGCAGCTTGTGGATCTCATGATGGGCCCGACGATCCTCAGGTGTTGTGGGCTTTGGGAGCCCTCAGAGCAATTGTGGGAGGGCTCCAGTTCACGTCACAGGCCATGGTGCACGCACGGCCACCCTCTCCGCGATGCTCGATCTCTTGCTCAAGCTTCGCGCGCTCCTGCTCTAGCTGGAGTCGTGCATCCTCGAGTTCCCTGTGCCACACCCTTAGCTACTCCACCCATAGGTGAGGCAGGGTCCCTGTGTCTCCCATGACCTCATAGTTGAGGTCGTTTGGTGCGGTAGCCCCTCCCTCGTGGACACTTTCGACGCATCCCTCTAGGGTACCTACCATAAAACATTCTCGTGAGGGGTGATGGCTAACCCTGCTGGAGTTAGAGCTAGAGGGTGACTCTAAATCTCCCACGAGAAGGTCATGGAAAGATTCCATGACATATTCGATCCTTCCCATGAACTCATTGTTTGTAGGGGATGGTTGCATGTGCTGTGCAATGAGGTGGCCAACGGTCCCTGCAGCATTGCGTAGACCAAACGGGAACGCTGTCAGGGCGCTCTGGATGAGATATTCTGGGGAGAGCAGTTCCCCTCCGACAAGCTATGTCATGACATTGGCAAATGAGAAGGTGAGGTAGCGCAGGTTCTCCCGAGACGGTCGGGGTCCTAGCAAAGCATCAAGCTAGTGCTCTAGCCTCCTATAATCGAACCCAAGGAGCTGGTCGCTCCTAGGGGAGCGAGCCTCCAACACGTGTAGCTATAGCTCCTCAAGTGCCTCGATGATCATGTCGAGGCCAGTGGACTGGAGAGGCTGGATGGTAGCGGAGGCCTGCGCCAACTCTCCCTCCATCGTGACGATGAAATCCAGGTTCTCAAAGTGCACAGGCACGCTCAAGATCTAGCTAACGTTGTGACTAGCCATCCAAGGCCTGATGTGGACGTCAAGATGCACAAAAAGCTCCTACCTAGTTCGGGCAGAATATCCCTACGTATTATCGGCATTGGTTTGTAGTAGGGGTTACAAACAAGCAGAACTATACTAGTTCGGGTGGATGGTGTGCTCAAAGGACACAAGGATTTATATTGGTTCAGGTAGAATGTCCCTACATCTAGTCTACTACTACTCGTGTTACTAGCACTGGTTTGTAGTAGGGGTTACAAACAAGCGAGACAGGGAAAAGTTCCCAAGTCTCTAGTGAAAAGATAGAATGGAGTTGAGTCTTGCTAAGCTTGTTCAGCCATGTGCTCATTAGCTGTCTCGCCTAGCCGTGTGCTCCTGGTTCCCCTTTTATAGGTGAAGGGGAAGGCACAGGTTACAGAGAGAGAAAAGGAGAAAAGCGAGGGAGTAGAAGGCCTCTAGGGCCGCCGCGACCTTCTTCTCCTTCATGTGGGTCCTACTAATGCTATAGATGGTGATGGGGATGGCTCTGCATTGGGCTCCTATTCACCACTAGTGCCATGCCTTGATGTCATCAGCTGGTCATGGCATCCCATCCCATCCCGGTGAACAACGTGGTGAACTGACATGCCCGTTAGTGGCCGTACGGGGAGTAGGCAGCACAGCGACCCCCGAACATGGCCTGATGTGGCCATGGATCATGTCGAGACATGCTTGTTTCCTACTCGGTGTCAGAAGTTTGCCTCCAAGGTCGTACCTTTTGACCTGTAGTGGTTGAAGGCGGTATGGGTCCCCGTCGGGCGAGACAGAGCCCACGCCCTAGGGGTTAGGCGAGACGGGGCTCGTATCCTCAGGGTTAGGTGAGACAGCTCTCGTACCCTTAGAGTCAGGCGACACAGGGCCCATGCCTAAGGGGTCAGGCAAGACGGAGCCCGTGCCTTTAGGGTCAGGCGACATGGGGCCCATGCCCTTAGGGTTGGGTGAGATGGCTCTTGTACCCTCACGGTCGGTTGATACTAAAATACATCCTTGATTGTCTAGGCGAGTTGTCATCCGCGGTCCTCAGATCCCTTCTTTGGTTATCCCTAATACCGATACCCGACACTTATATAATGAGATAGGTCAGGTCCATGGTGGTTTGAGGGTTCTAGTCTATGGTCTACGTGCGTCAAAGTCCAGGAGGGACTTGCAGCGGTGCACCTTGGACCATTGAGGTGTCTTGGAGCCGAAGAAGCCTAGGCATCATCCGGCTGCTCCGTTGTAACACTCTGCGTGTTAGAGGGTGTCGGCTTGGACCGGCCTCCCCAGGGTGAGACCTTCTAGAGTCTTCTTGGTGGCTAAGGAGGTTGGCTCCATGGGAAAACATGTGGGCCTAGAAGCCCTCGACCCTCGGAGGCTGCTATAACCTGTCTTCTTGTGTTACGCCCTAGACGTGACCCTGCAGAGGAGCAGTTGGTAGGGGCACACCTCGGGAGCAACGCCGAGGAGCCCCCGAGCATCGGTAGCCTCGGGCTTGTCTTCTTGTGCCCAGGACTTGGCTAGCATCATTAACCAGGCAAGAGCTAAGGGTCGGGCCTAGAGGTGTCGTAGATCGAGAGCCCAAGGCCTAGGGAAGCCCCTGAGCCCTAGGCGAAAGTTGTGGTTGAGTCAGGCTCGATCGGGTCTATTTACTAGAGGGTGCATGCAAGCATGCCCGATGGGTATAGCCCCTGAGCTCTCGGGCGATCCTGAAGGGGTTGGTCGGGGGGTCTTCTTCGTTCGGGAACCATTAGACCCAAGGCTTAACATACCTATATGTTAGGATCTCATCAGAGGTTGATCTCCTTCATCACCATGATCATCTTCTAGACATCTAGATGAGGCTCTTGTTGGTGTGGCTTGCCTTAAAGAAGTGGGCATGGCAGCAATGGAGCGATCACCGAATGACAGATAGCTTGGGTGAAGTAAGACTAGCTTGAGTGAATGGGGGTGATCTCTGGAGGAACGACGCTCAGTGCAAGCACATTGGGCTTCTTGTTTAGATCAAAACCATAGGGACGATCTGCTTGTTGTCCATGGGGACTAGAGAGGAGGAGAGCTTTGCTGCTGTTGGAGAGAGAAGGCTTTGATGGCATGGCTATGGAGGTAGGCATGGGCTCGCTTATATAGGGGCAACAACTTGTAGCAGGGGTCAAGATCTATCCATTAGAGGTTTCGTAACGAAAGAAAAATGAATGCATCGAAAAACTATGAGATTATGGAGAGGAAGGATCTAGAAGACACAAGAGAATCAACCGGGTGCGAGGGGGCTGACAGGTGGGCCGATCGGCCTATAGGTGGGGCCAGCCAGACCTACATGTCATCTTCTCGTGGGGTTTTTCTCGCAGCGGTTTCTAATCCCTATCTTATCCCAAAAAGTATATTTATCCGTTATGAAATGTAAAGAGGATGGCAGTGGTGTAAATCTATGGTAAAATCAGAAAATCTACCTTATCTAAATCCTCAGGTGGTTTTTCAGGTTCTAGAAAGATCTTGAGATGGTGGCCATTTACCTTGAATAACGTACCTTTGTCATTTTGAAGTGTTACCGTTCCATGCGACGAGGTGCTTATAACCTTGAATGGTCCTTCCCATTTGCTCCGAAGTTTTTCGTGCCTGAATAATTTCACCCTAGAATTAAAAAGTAATACCTTATCTTCGGGGGCGAACTCCTTCTTCTTGATACTCTTGTCATGCCATCTATTTGTCCTCTCCTTGTAAATCTTGGCGTTGAGATATGCTTTTTCACGCCATTCATCGAGCTCAGGGAGTTGCATCTTCCACTTAGTTCCTGCGCCTTCAAAGTCCATGTTCCATCGCTTGATGGCCTAGTGAGCCTTGAATTCTAGCTCCACAGGTAGATGACAGGTCTTCCCATAAATGAGTTGATATGGTGACATCCCAAGTGGTGTTTTATAGGTTGTTCTGTAAGCCCATAGTGCATCAGGAAGTCTATCCTTCCATGCAGTCCCCATCTCGTTGACCGTCATTTACAGAATGTTCTTGATTTGTTTATTTGATGTTTCTACTTGGCCACTTGTCTGAGGGTGGTATGGAGTAGCGACATTGTGATGGATCCCATGTTTTGACATGTAGTTGTGAAAGTTCTTGTCAGTGAAGTGAGTGCCTCCATCACTAATCACCATTCTCGGAATTTCGAATCGTGGAAATATTGTCTCTTCAAATATCTTCTTGGAGTTCTTTGCATTAGCAGCTCTTCATGGCATGGCTTCAACCCACTTGGATACATAGTCAACTGCCACCAGGATGTATTCATGGTTCTTTGACTTTGGAAAAGGTCCCATGTAGTCGATTCCCCAGACATTGAAAAGCTCGATCTAGAGGTTATTGGTGAGTGGCATGGCATCTCTTGAATTAATGTTCCCATGCCTCTGACATGCTCCACATCTGTTGATGAAGTCCTTCATGTCTTTATACATGGTTGGCCAGAAGAATCCACTTTGCCAGATCTTTGAATGAGTGCGGAATGCACCATAATGTCCTTCGTATGGTGATGAGTGGCATCGTTCGATGATCCTGATGCCTTCTTCTGCCAGTACACATCTTCTGAGCAGGCCGTCAGAGCAAACTCTGAAGAGGTACGGTTCATCCCATATGTGGAGACAACTTTCATAGATGAGCTTCCTTTTGTTCACCCCTAGTGGTATATAACCTGCAACCATAAAATTAACAATATTTGCGTACCAGGGGTCAGATTTTGTAACTTTGAAGAGCATGTCGTCCCGTAGCGAATCATTGATGGGCAGTTCTTGCGAATTCTCAAACTGTATTCTGGACAAGTGATCGGCAACAAAATTTTCTACTCCCTTTTTATCATTTATTTCTAAATCAAATTCTTAGAGTAACAAAATCCATCTTATAAGTCTAGGTTTAGCATCTTTCTTAGTGAGCAAGTATTTCAAAGCAGCATGATCAGTATAAACAATTACCTTAGCTCCTACTAAGTAAGATCTAAACTTATTAATAGCAAAAACAATAGTCAGGAGCTCTTTTTCAATTGTTGCATAATTAAGTTGAGGTCCTATCAGAGTTTTGCTAGCATAAGCAATTACATGATGCTTTTTATCTTCTATTTGTCTAAAAACTGCCCCCACAGCATAATCACTAGCATCACGCATGATTTCAAAAAGTAGTGACCAGTCAGGGGGTTGAATGATTGGTGCAGAGATGAGTGCTTTCTTAAGAATATTAAAAAATTTCAAGCATGCATCATCAAACTCAAAGGGAACATCCTTGGCCAAAAGATTTGTAAGTGGTCTAGCAATATGCGAAAAATCTTTTATGAAGCGGCGGTAAAAATCAGCATGACCAAAAAAATTATGGATCCCTCTAATATTTACAAGAGGAGGTACCTGTTCGATTACTTCAATTTTAGCTCTATCTACCTCAATCCCTCTTTCGCACACCAAGTGTCCAAGCACTATGCCTTCTCTAACCATGAAATGACATTTTTCCCAATTAAGGACTAAATGCTTTTCTTCACATCTTTGCAAAACCTTGTCTAAATTTTCAAGACAATCATCAAAAGTTTTTCCATAAACAAAAAAGTCATCCATGAAAACTTTCATGATTTTTTCAATCATATCAGAAAATATAGACATTATACATCTTTAGAAAGAAGCTGGAGCATTACATAGTCCAAAAGACATTCTACATTAAGCATAAGTTCCATATGGACATGTGAAGTGTAACAGCCCAGTGTTAAGCATTGCATTTAATGAGCACAAGCATCATCCAAGCATTCATGAGCATGAGCATATGAAGTTTTATTTCATTTATCTTCTCTTTATCACATGTGATGTTGCTCATATACTTAATTATGCTTGTGATCATATGTGACCAATGCATGAGATGGTTGTGAGGTCACTAGAATACCTTAGACACATCTAGAATGATATTTGGAACAATGTTTATATTTATGACTTAAGCCAATTTTGCTTCTAAGTGTTGGTTTACTTTGTAATGCTATTTTCATGATGCTAGTTTGACCAAAGTTGAACAGTGGCTTAGATTGTTTGCATGGCTATGTGACCTATATAAAAGTTGTAGTTCACATCATGGGTAACAAACTTTATTTAAGGGTCACGAGCTAATTTAGTGTCTAACATGGTCAAATAGAGCTCACAAGTTCCAACAAAATGCTGTTTTGTGATGTAAAATTTTTCTGTGTAGAATGCTGATTTCAGTTTCAAAGTAGCTCACTTTAGAGCTTTGTAGTTTGAAAACCATTGCGAATTAGACAATACTCTTTTAATTAATCTTGTAGCTTTCACGTAGCTCCACAATGTTTATTAAGGAAATTTTTGCTAAAGCGCCATGGATTAGGAGTAGTAATCGCTTGAATATGCTCCGTCAGTCGGCCTGATGGCCGATTCAGAGCGGCGCCATGCTGACCGTCGTGGCCAACCACACATAGGCAGCGGCCGCCACCTGGTGGTCGTCCGCCGATGATGGCCCCACCGGTCAGGACAGAGTAGGCATAAGTGGATGCCGAGCCACGCGCCTCTCACTCATGCTCACTCTCTGCCTCGCCTCTCTCTCTCGCTCTCACACGAGCTCGACGGAGGTCGGCGGCGACGATAGCGGCGCTGTGGTTCCGCTTCGGCGAGCGTGAGAGCGAGAGAGAGGTGAGGCAGAGAGTGAGCGTGAGTGAGAGGCGCATGGCTCGGCGTCCACTTATGCCCGCTCTGTCCTGATCGGCGGGCCTAAGTGGACGCCGAGCCACGCGCCTCTCACTCACGCTCACTCTCTGCCTCGCCTCTCTCTCTCACTCTCGCGCTCGCCGAAGTAGAACCGTAGTGCCACCATCGTCGCCGCCGACCTCCACCGAGCTCGCGCGCCACCACCGCCGCTCCAATAGCTTGCGCACACCGCTCGGCCATGAGCCGCTCCACCTCCCCGAATGGCCTGTGCCACCATCCGAGCTTAGGTGAGGCCACATTTCGCGTCGCCGTCATCGCCATAGTCACGGTGCACTGCTGAGCTCCAAGCTCGCCTATGGCCAGCCCTATCCACCATAGCTCCTACCTTCTTCTCTGTCAGTCCGTCATCGCCCTAGGTCGTAGGTGCTCACACCATATCCTAGTTCCCCGCTACCACCGCCATCACGCTAGAACATCACCATGCCGCCGATGTGCTTGCACCGCTGCGCCGCCATGCACACGGCCAAGCCTCACCACCGCTTCATAGTGTCTTGATCCACACCGTAGAGCTTCGCTAGGGCTCATGGATGTTGAAGCCACGCTCGCCTGGCCATGCCGTCACCAGAGATGGCCAGAGCACCACCGCGCACCACCGCTGAGCCGCCATGCTCGCCAACGAGGTAGCTCCAATGATCCTCCGAGCAAACCTTGGGTACCAGTAGATGCGCGTGATGATGGGGAACACAACAGCGGTGACCTCATCGCCGGTGACCTCACCATCGGTGAGTTCTCAGCGGTCAAAGCGTTGCCTCTGTTCTGTTTCGCTGTCATGCAGGGCCGGATTGACTGAGGGACCTGCACGTCAGTCACAGTGGGGTGTATAGACTAGGTGCACGTAGCATTTAGGGTTTAGTTGTTTTTGTTTATTTTTCACAGATTTGACTACTAACTTGCAAAAATTATATCTAGAGCTAGGAGTATCCAAATGTGGTGAACCCAAGGGCAGGCTGGGCCTAAACGTCCTGGTAGCCTAAACCCGCAAAATGTGGACCTGAGTTGTACCAAAGGTGACTTAAGGTGACCATTGATCTGGTCTGCCTAGGTTTGTGACTATTTATCCTAAGCCTTGTTGCTACTCCTGGTTAAGTTAGACTTAGTTAAATTCACACACGTTTCCTTGAGTTCGATATTCTAGAATATTTTCCAGTGAAGTCCTACATCAGTATCCGTGCGCTTGTGGATTTATCTGTGTGTGTTTAAATATACCAATAAGCATTTCTGGCGCCGTTGCCGGGGAAACGGTTGCTGAGTTAACTTCATACCTAGGTTCACCTTGTATCTTTAATCTTTTATTCTTTTTTCTTCCTTTTACTATGGATTTGGAATCCATTCCTATCCATCAATATGTTGCACCTACAAGCGCGCACCTAGAGCCACCAAAATCTTCAAAACCTATCCTAACACTGGCTATGAGCTGCGCCCGTGTTTAATTAATATGGTTCGGGATCAATCCTTTTCGGGCGAAGATGATGAAAATCCATACTTCCACCTATGTGAGTGTCGATGTTTCGAGTAAGTACCAGCTAGTAAATTTGTATATTGCGCGTCTGACCCAGATGGTGTGCTAAGAGGACACAAGGATTATACTGGTTCGGGCCGAATGTCCCTATGTCCAGTTTTGAGCTGCTTGTGTTACTAGCACTGAGTTTGTAGTAGGGGGTTACAAACTAGCAAGAGAGGGAGGTAGCTCCCAAGTCTTTGGTATGATGCGGTGTGTTCGTTCAATGAATCACCCTGTGTGATGAGTTGATCCCCTTAGTGGGATGCCATGCTTTCCCTTTTATAGGTCAAGGGAAAGTAGAGGTTACAACCGAAGGGAAGAGGAAAAAGGAAAGAGAAAAATAGAGCTCTCGGAGATGCACCATTCTCCTCTTCATGTGGGTCCTACTAACTCTGTAGATCATGGTGGTAGTGGCATCGTACCAGGGTCCTATTGGCCACTGTAGCTTATGTGCGGCCGTCGTGCACCATCCTTGTCCTTCGTCCCATCCGAGCGGACGAAATGGTCAGAGGGTCCCCTAACAGAAGCCATGAGGGGGCTGGTGGTGTAGTGCCAGTCAACTGACGCGGGTTGACTGACGTTGGACGGTGGTCAGGCAGGGAGTTGGCAGCATAGTGCCGGCATGTTGATGCGATGGGCAACGTGAGTTTGCTAGTATGGCCCAATGTGATCGCCAGTCGCATTAGGACACGTCCGAGATGTGCTCCTGGGCATGCGCTTCCAAGCCATAGTGGTTGAAGCGGTTCGAGCCCTACCCTAGGACCACTGCTTGGGTCTGGTAGCAGATTCGATCCCTAAGGATCCGGTGAGGTAGAAATCTCTCCCTGGGAGCCGGGCGAGATGGAATCCGACCCCGAGGGTTGGACGAGGCGTGTTCTGGCCCTTGGGGGTCGAACCATGCGGAAACCTCGTCCTTGGCATCGAACGAGGCATGGCCTAGCCCCTGGGGGTCTCACAAGGCAAAAACCTCATCCTTGGCATCGGACGAGGCGGGATCCGGCCCCCCGGGGGTCGGACGAGGCGAAAACTTTGCCCTCGGTGTCGGACGAGGCCGTAGTTGCGTTTTCAACCATCGGATGAGGTGACGTGATGCTCTTTAATCCTTTGGCTCAGATACCCAGGTATAGATATCCAATAGTAGCCCCGAGCCTTTGGAGGAGTGAGACACTCTTCCAAAGGCTTTTTTCACGATTTGTTGCTCCTATGGCCGTTATGCCATGGAGGCGGGTCATTATTGGAACTTTGGCATTTTCCCCCTTGGTCTATTAATCCACGTAGGGTAACTGAGTAGGTTTTAGATACCAAGCCTCTACGTGGGAGATTGGCAAAAGCGGACATGGGCGCCTAGCCCCTAGAGAGGACATGCATCGGTAATTCATTTTCCACCTGGTGCGCGCGAGCACACCTGGTGGGTGTAGCCCTCAAGCCTTTAGAGGAGCGAGACATTTTTGCAAAGGCTTTTTGTGGTCCGTTGTTTAAGGGCGCACAAGAGTACTATTTGTTATTTTCATTTTGTAGGATGGCAAGTTGTGTATGACACTCGTCGTTTGTTTGCGACCACGTGTTCGGTCTCCTTGTGATGCTGAGCCCCCAAGCCCCTATGCATAGCAGGGGTCTGACCGGGGGGTCGGTTCGTCCTGTGATTGTCATCCCTCATGCGTTCATTTTGCTAGAACGAAGGGGCTGAGCCGGGCCATGCTTTCCTCGCTGGATGGAGCACGATGCTCAGTGAGTTATTAACTGACTCTAGATTCTTGGTGGCTGGTTCATATAGTTCCTGGATCCGTTCGACCGGTACAAGGGCTCGATGCCTTTCTTTCGAGGAAAAACCATGGACCTTGCATCATCTAAGACTCAAAATGAGGGTCGAGACGCTCATGGCGCTTTCGCGCGCTTTTGGTACTGGCCGCTAGTGGGCCCGCCCTTAACATCCCCTCACTATAAGGTGCCCTAGAGCGGCCGTGAACCCACTAGTGGGCCAGCCTTTGAACTCCTAGGCGTTAATGGGCCATAGAAGCATTTTTAGCTCCATATCCCTCTTACCTACGTCGGCCCATGGTCTTTGAAGTCAAACTGTCGCCTGGTGGATCCTTCATGGGGAAGATTGGGATAGGCATGCGCTCGTCTCTCGAGGCGGCGAGGCGACTAATGCTACAAGAAATAATGAGGGCTCAAGCCCCGAAGGAAATGGATCTGGTGGGGCGTGTGGCGCATTAATTTTGGCGGGTGGTTTGCCCCTTGCCCGTTCTGCCCTTACCTTATGAACAAAGCGGTTCCTCCCCAGCCTCCATACACACAGCTGCATCCTTTGCCCTTCTAATCTTTCTGCCTTTCGTCCCTGAGCCCCAGCCTTTGTTTTCTTGTTTCCACTCCACCGTCGGTGAAGTTCTTGCTCTCCATCTTTACGCCGCCACCGGATCTTCTACATTGCCATCCTCGTTCCTCGATGGAGCCATGGCCTCGCTCTGATGTTCTCTACATGCGCATGAAGGGTCTTGTCAAGAAGGGCCTTCTCTGCGCAAGGACCATGGTGAATGAGTAGATCGTACCTGGTGGTGAGGATGTGCTGTCCCCGCCTGATGGCTACATCATCTCCTTCATCCCCTTCCACGAGTGGGGGTTCATGACTCCTCCCCATTTATTCTTCCAAGGGCTACTGCACTACTATGGGCTAGAGCTGTAGCATCTAAATCCTAACGGGATTCAACATATCTCGGCCTTTGTCGTGCTGTGCGACTGGTATATGGGGATCGAGCCCCACTTTGAGCTATGGAAGTACTTCTTCACCGTTGAGCTGTAGAAGAAGAAGGAGATGAAGAAGTCGGACCTAGCGATGCTGATGGGGTGCGTGACCATCCGTCTGCGAGGCAACCGGGCATTGGAGTATATGTCCATCCCCTTATCAAAGTCCAACAAGGGGTGGCATAAGCTCCGGTTCTACCTAAAGAACAACGACGCCACCCCCTGTTGATCTTTACCGGCTGCCTGATCGAGGAGGTGCCGGGGCATGGTGATACGGGCCCATTGAGAAGGAGCAGAAGAGGCTCGGTGACCTACTCAAGGCCATCATGACTCTAAAGCGCCGCGATCTTCATGGGGTCAGCATCATTAGAGCATACCACGTCAGGAGGTTGGTGCCTCTAATGGCGCATGCCCTTCTGATGTATAAGATTGTCACAGAACTGACCAATTTATAAGAGTACAAGTACAATAGTAGCCCGCAAGCGGTTGCACTATCATACTTGAACCCATATAAACCCGGTAGTCCGTCGAGTACCATGATGGGTCTCGATAAATGATTACAACAACCAAGATCGTACATGATTCAACATACATGCCACATATTACATAAAGTTCACAGATACATTTCATCATCAGAGTATGAATAAAAGTTATTACAAACCGAGTTTGATAGATAAAGCGGAAGCAATTAAGTTCGAAAATAAAGTTTCCAACATAGTTTGATACAGTGCCAAGTAGGATCACGGTCCACAAAATAAAAGATAGGGGTTAATAAATAAGCCTGCCCAAGGCTTACTCCTCATCCACGGCGGGATAGAAGCAACTCTTGCAATAACCATGATACAGTGCCATCTGCAACAATGGGAAATAAAACCCTAAGTACGAGAAGGTACTCAGCTAGACTTACCCGTCATAAACCAGAAATAAATCGACTCCAAGGATTATGCACGGCTGTAAAAGTGGAGATAACTCGACAACATTTTGCATAAAAGCAATTGACTTATTGTACAATTACGATTCCTTTATCAAGTTAATTATAACTATCCATTTCTAGATTAGCAACTATCCTATGCCAAACATGTGGTATATCATTTAAAAGCAAACAATAGTAACCATAGCAGGTATTGTAATTCCATATTCATCCGAACCATCATGTTCCATAACACAGTTACTACGATGTTGGAGCTAGTCAAGTTTCTCACTATCCAGGAGAGACGGCGATTCGAATCAATTTCAACTAGCTGGGAATTTATTCCTAACACAAACCCAGGTCTACCAGCCACGATAGCCTTAGGTCACCTTTGGTACAACTCAGGTACACATTTCGCGGGTTCGTACCATGCCACACAATCGAGGACACCAAATGCCAGGACATTCAGGCCTAGCCTACCCTTGGGCTCAGTTTGATCGCCCCCGCAAGGAGCGCACAACAGAATGAGGCCCGGCCTGAGTTGAGCTACTTGGCTTCATGGTAGGAACGAGTTATCCGGCCAGCTAAGTGATAGGCATGCGTTCAATCTTGTCAGAAGTTCCAACAATGGTATAGTCGTTGATCGACACAGACGGGGATAGATCCACACCCAAGACCTCCACACCTTGTTGCTTCTCTATCGATATCCCGCCCGGTCTCGATTTACTTTTACCCCATGGTTCTGTTCCACGATAGCAAATATAGCCAACCGTGCTCTGGTATCCACCTATATCTCGCAGGTGACAGGACATCACCCGACTTCTACCGGTCTAAGCATGGCTAAGCATATATTCGATCCTGGACCTATACCGGTTAAAGGTGTAATATCTGGACAAGGAATGTATATGCATCCAGTGGTTCCATTCAACTCTTATAACCTAATGCATCAATCAGAAGTACTTAAGTAATCATTTGTAAAATACTGGGAGACTTAGAATGCTCCGGGGCTTGCCTCGTAGAAAGGAAGTAGGGCGGTGGTCAGGACACTCTGGAAGCTCTTCAGGATTCTGCTCCATGCCTTCGGGAGCTGCGACTTGAGGATTCTCCTGCTGGTCCCCTCCCTCTGCTTCGTCGAATTCCAACAACGTTATTTCTTCCTCTGATCCCAGATGCATGAATATGGCATAAGATATCGTGAATGCATATATGTTTACAAGTGCATCATGTTTATTGAGTAGGTGCATATCTCTTCTCGATTATTTAATTAACTATTTCCACAATGCATCTACTATATCACAAAACAGCAGCTACTTGTTTTACTCATAACTGGAGTTGTACTAATCCAAATGCAGGGATCCTAGACTTTCTGGAAAGCATATCAAATTATCTACAACTTTGTTATTAACCATTTTTATAGCAGACATCATCCCTATCATGCAACTTATCAAACTACAGAATCTGTTCGGGATCCTTTTAAATTTGCATTTTAAAGCAACAATACTTCTACTTCATGTAATCACTCAAAGTTTGACAACATAAAGCCTACCAACAGTTTAAGCATACCAAATACATCCAAGAAAATATAATGGTGAAGCCCAAACTATTTCTTTATATGCCTTTATTATTTTATTTGGATACATAGGTTAAATAATAAATATATATCAAATGTGCATAAAAAATTCTTAAAAATTTACAGTGCCTTACTAATGCTACCAAAAGACTACTGTAAAAGTTTCATGCCATTTTATATAGTAAAACATTCTATACAAAAAGGACAAGGCAGAAAGGCTTACAATAGCAAAAATAGAAAACCCTAGTGAAAAGTGTCAAGCAACAGATTTCCAAAATTTCTTAGCATCCTTATGGTACTAGGATTACCCCCAACAAATTTCATGAATTTTGGATTCATAAATAATTTATAAAAATTCATACAAGGATTAACTATTTATAAAAGACAAATCTATAACTATAAATCCACACATGCACTGATCCCCAAATTTTTACCAGAGCTCATACATGACAAGAATAGCTTACCACAAAATTTCATAATTTTTGGAGCACAGGAACTCTAGATATAAAACAAACAAATTTGCATGCATTCAAAAACACATTTGAAATCTCTATTTAAATCTCCTAAAATTTCTACTGTAAGTGTCAAGAATATATTTTTCTTAAATACTTCACTTCCTAAGGAACACTACACAATTTATTTGACAATTTGTGAAGCTACCAAACTGGAGATATAAAAATCACAAAATAATTCAAAATCTGGAATCAAATGACCTATCCTATCTCCTGCTGTCGCTGACCGGTGGGACCCTTCGGTCAGAGGACCCCACATGTCATCGAGACAAGAACAGAGCAGGCGGTGCTACTCTACTGGCGTGGCCAGAGCTCGCCGACAGCGAACTTGCCGGTGGTGACATCATCACACGATGATCTATGTGACCTAGCGCATCGATTGAGCTACGTGGGTGGCCTTCTCGTCGGTGCTAGCAACGGCGGCGGCGCCAATGGCGGGGTGGAGGTGTGGGATGATGGTGAGACGCCGGTGGAAGCTACGGCGACTCAATCAAACGCTACGCCGAGCATCTATGGGCTATGGGAAACCTAGCGCATCAACTAGCGTGGTGAGAGGTAGACGGTGGCGACGTGGCCACGACGACGGGGTTGGCGGCGGAGCTCCGGCGAGGCTGTGCGTGGGGCTGGAGCTTACCGAGCTTGAACAGCGGGCACTGGCTGGCGCAGGGGGTTGCTGGGAAGGTGGTGATGCTGTTGCGGTGATGGAGAAGCGGCTAAGCACGGCTTGTGCCATCAACGACGATGGCGGTGCTACGGTGCCGAGGTTGCAGCTACTGCGGGCGCGGTGAACGGCGAAGGAGAGCCAGGAATGCAAAACTGAGGGCGCGGACAGGAGCGAGCGGGTGCTGGGGTGATAACGCTGGACTCAGGCGCGTCGTGGCCTGCGCGGTCAGGGCAACGGCGACGCGCGGCCAATGTGACCTCCATGCGGCGGCTCAGTCCTGATGCCGGTCGGCCACTGTGCCGAGCGATTCAGTTCGTCAGTGAACGCGACGATCAGCCCGACAGCGAGTTTTTCATTCGAATTATCTCTCGATGCAAAGCAATCCAGTGAATGCTTCCAAAACAAAATTTGTAGCCCTAAGTGCCATCTACAATTCTTGTTCAAAGATCATGCTCTAATTCTCAACCAATAACGAGTAATGTCATCACCAAGATGGGTTTGTCAGGCTGTCGGTCGATATGACTTAGGAAAATTTCGTAAGTGTTGAAATGCTGATTTTACTGATTTTTGTGATCTAATTTCACACATGTTAGGAGCTGAATCAGTTAATGACCCAAAAATAAAAGTTGTTCCTTATAGCAAATACTACAACTTTGCTTTAGTGATCTCCTCCATGCAAGGTCTCTAATACCTAGTTCAAATTTGGTCAAACATGTCACATTTAAATGATGATACACTTCAAAGCATGGCTTAATGACCTAATTACCCCTAACCATGAATATCAAAGTTGTTCATAATGATACTCTAAACATGTTTAAGCAATTTGCAAAGTCATTCAATCATTTCATGTATTAGTCACTCATAGAGCTATTTAAAGTAATCACATGAAACATGACTTAAGGCTTGATCATGGGGAATGACCTTCATGAACCATATTCCATTTGCTAACCTATGCATTGCCAATATATTTTTGTGACTCATATCAACCATCTACATGTATACACTCATGATCATATGCATATACACATGGAGACATGAAATAATGAGAAAAGTTGCATATGTTCAAGAAACATGCGATAACAAGCAAACGTTGCAGATGTTTCAATCCAATGTTTCAATTGTAAATGCTTGTTTATGAATGCTTGATGCTCATGCTCATGTTATGCAAGTCAAGTTATGCAAGGCTAACACCTGAGGTGTTACAGCCCCTCCCCCTTATAAAAATCTTGTCCCAAGATTTGCAAGACCTACCATTCTTGGAAAAAGGCGGGATAAACTTCTCGTAAATAATCTTCTCTTTCCCACGTAGCATCTTGTTCACTATGATTGTTCCACACCACCTTATAAAACTTAATAATCTTACTCTGTGTTACTCTCTCCATCTCTAATACTCGAATTGGCTTTTCCACATAAGTCAAATCCGATTGAAGCTGCACATTGGTGGGTGCAATAGCTTCTTCAGGTACTCGAAGACATTTCTTCAACTGAGAAACATGGAAGACATCAAATATTGCACTCATCTCTGGTGGAAGTTGTAACTTATATGCAACATTTCCTTTCCGTTCCAAAATCTTGTATGGCCCTACATATCTTGGTGAAAGCTTCTTTTTCATCCCAAATCTCTTCACACCTTTCATGGGCGATACTTTCAAGTATACATAGTCACCCACTTCAAAAGTCAATGGTCTTCTTCTTCTATCGGCATAACTCTTTTGTCTCGATTGAGCTGCCTTCATATGCTGTTGGATGATACGTACTTGCTCTTCCGCTTCATTGACAAAGTCAATACCAAAGTATCTCCTTTCACCGGGCTCAATCCAATTCAATGGAGTTCTACATTTTCTGCCATACAATGCTTCAAATGGAGCCATCTTGATACTCGCTTGATAACTGTTGTTATAGGAGAACTCAGCTAAAGGTAACCATTTCTCCCATGAACCTTTAGAAGATATAACACAAGCTCTCAGCAAATCTTCTAAGATTTGGTTTACTCTCTCCGTCTGTCCTAAAGTTTGTGGATGGTATGCCGAACTTCTAATCAATTTGGTTCCCAAAGCCTGGTGTAAGTGCTCCTAGAAATGAGCTATGAACTGTGGTCCTTGATCTGAGATTATAGTCCGGGGCACCCCATGTAGTCTCACGATATGAGAAACATACATCTCAGCGTACTTCCCCACGTGATATGTTGTGTGAACTGGTACAAAATGTGCTGACTTGGTGAGACGATCTACAATGAACCATATTGAATCATGACCTTGTGGTGTCATTGGAAGGCCTGTGATAAAGTCCATACTGATTTCTTCCCATTTCCAACCTGGAATAGGCAATGGCTGAAGTAATCCGGCAGATTTCATATGAACAGCTTTTACCCTGCTGCAGTTGTCGCACCTAGCGACATAGGCTGCGATCTCTTTCTTCATCTTAGTCCACCAAAAACGGGTTTTCAAATCTTGGTACATCTTACTACTACCCGGATGGATAGACAATTTGGACGAGTGAGCTTCATCTAAAATTTGATTCCTTAGCTCACGGTCTTTTGGTACCACAAGTCAGTCCTCAAACCATAAAACACCTCTTTCGTCCAATCTGAAATGCTTGGTCTCTTGCTCTTGCATTTTTCTCTTGATGTGACTTATTCCTACATCCGTCTGCTGTAGCTCTATGATTTTGCTCTCAAGTGAACAACTTATCGTGATATTTTGTAGCACAGCAGGGTGTAATAAGTTGAATCCATCTTCCAATAATGCTTCTATAGTGTTGCAATGGGACTTTCGACTAAGTGCATCTGCTACTACATTAGCTTTACCCGGATGGTAATGCACTTCTAAATTATAGTCCTTAATCAATTCTAACCATCTTCGTTGTCTCATGTTCAGCTCTAGTTGGGTAAAGATATACTTGATACTTTTGTGGTCAGTATAGATATGACATACATTGCCCAACAAGTAATGTCTCCATATCTTTAATGCATGAACAACTGCTGCAAGTTCCAAATCATGTGTAGGGTAGTTGACTTCATGCTTTCTCAATTGCCAAGAAGCATATGCAATAACCCTTCCTTCTTGCATAAGCACACACCCCAAACCTATTCCCGATGCATCACAAAATACATCAAACGGCTTTTCAATCTCTGGTTGTGCGAGCACAGGTGCTATAGTCAACAATGTTCTGAGGGTGTGAAAAGCTGCTTCACATTCTGGTGTCCATTTGTACTTCTCATCTTTCTGAAGTAGTCTGGTCATAGGCTTAGCTATCTTTGAGAAATCTAGAATGAAACGATGATAATATCCTGCTAACCCTAGAAAACTCTGAACTTCATGAACCGAAGTTGGGGCTTTCCAATCCATGACCTCTTGTACTTTTGATGGGTTTACAGAGATTCCATCTCTTGATAAGATGTGACCTAAGAAAGGTACTTTGCTCATCCAAAATTCACACTTGCTAAATTTCGCATATAGCTTATGCTCCCTCAATCTGGATAAAACAATCCTCAGATGCTCTTCATGATCTGGCTCATTTTCTGAATAAATCAATATATCATCGATAAACATGACCATGAACTTGTCAAGTTCGGGCATGAATACCGAGTTCATCAGGTACATGAAGTAGGCTGGAGCATTTGTTAGTCCGAAAGACATAACCAAATACTCGTATAAGCCGTACCTAGTAGAGAAAGCATTTTTAGGTATATCCTCTGGTCTGATCTTTATCTGATGGTAGCCTGATCTCAAATCAATTTTGGAGAATACCTTTGCCTTCGCTAGCTGATCGAACAAGATGTCGATGCGGGGCAATGAATATTTGTTCTTGATGGTCATAGCATTGAGTGGTCTGTAATCTACACACATTCTCAGTGACTTGTCCTTCTTTTTCACAAACAAGGCTGGACATCTCCACGGAGATGAGCTAGGTTGGATAAGACCCTTGTCCAATAGATCTTGCAATTGAACCTTAAGTTCCGCTAACTCATTGGGTGGCATTCTATAGGGCCTTCTTGATATGGGTGCCGTACCTAGCACTAACTCAATCTTAAATTCCACATCCCTATCCGGTGGTAGACCTGGTAATTCCTCTGGAAATACATCAGAAAACTGACAAACCACGGGGATATCACAAAGTGTGGTGGTTTGGATAGCACAAGCTAAATGTTGGAGTTCAAAATTGTGGGAGAGTGGTACTAGAAAAGCATTCCCTCCCGTGGGTTCTCTCAACATAATAGTATGGGTGCTAGTGTCAATAAGAACACCATGATCCTTCATCCAATTCATGCTTAAGATTACACTTATCGATAACCCGGGCAATATTATCAAATCCATGGTGTACTCCCTCCCTTGTATAGAGATGAGCACATTTTTTACTATCTTTTCGGTAGAAATAGTACCCCCTGCTGAACTTATATTATAACCCCCTTTGCTTACTTCAATTATTTCCTAATCCTGTCTAGACGCAAATGCTTGACTCATAAATGAATGAGAAGCTCCCGAATCAAATAAAACAACAGTGGGATGCTTGTTGACAAGAAACATACCAGCCGTGACAACTTCTCCGGCGGGCACTTCCTCAACAGCGGTATAATGCACGTGTCCCAGACGTGCCCTGGCATTCGCCTGCCTCTGATTGTTCTGATTCTGGTTGCCATTCTTCTTAGGGTGGGGGCATTCCTTGGACCAATGACCCACTTGACTGCAATTGAAACATGGTTGATTATTTCTGAATCCGGTGGAGCTGTCCTGACTGCCATTTCCTTTTGGTAAGGCAATAGTGAACGCCTTACGGAATGGTTTCTGAGGTCTGTCGTTCTGAGCCTTAGGTGGTGGAGGCCTAAACTTGGGTGCAGGTGGATGGAATTGTGGCCTAGCTGTGATAGGCGCTTTTGACTGTGAAGATCCAGAGGCACCTGCTTCATATGCCCTCTTGCGACCCTTAGCAACGGCATGAATGTTGTTGTGGTTTTCTTGGGTCAAGGCATCACTAATAAACTCAATGTACGTGGCACACCTAGAATTGGCCATGGTCTTCATCAGTTTGGTACCCAGACCCCGTTTGAAGCTCTCTATCTTTTTCTCCTCAGTATCCACAAAACCTGGAGCATATCTGGACAGGTTGTTGAATGCGTGCATATATTCTGTGAGGGTCTTCGTTCCTTGAGTGAGCCTCATAAATTCAGCTGCTTTCATGTGCATTAGGCCCGGGGGAATATGATGTCCCCTAAAAGCCAGTTTGAACTGTTCCCAGGTCACTCACGCATTAGCAGGCAGAGACGACAAGAAATGTGTCCACCAGATCCCTGCTGGTCCTTGCAGCTGATGAGAAGCATACTCAGCTTTTAGATGCTCTGTGACCCTCAGCAGACAAAATTTCTGCTCAATGGTGTTGAGCCACTCGTCAGCCTGTAGTGGTTCCTCAGCCACCTTGAAGATTGGAGGCTTCGTATCCAGAAACTCCTTGAATGTACTGTGCTAATTTGGCTCGGCCCCTGGTTGATGTGGGTGGCCACGAGCGGTGTTTTGCGCGATGAGACGCAAAGCTTCTTCCATTGTCCTTTGGCTCCCCAAGAACTAGGTAAAGAACTCCTGAGCGGATGGCGGCGGTGGGGGTGGCAAGTCATCATTATTGCCATCCTGGCTGCCACCAGCTCCAGCACGGGTGCGCGTCATCTGCGAAGTTGCACAATAAGCGATTATTGGTTGATGTCAAGAGATTGCAGATGAATTACGTACTCATGCCAAACTGAAATTACTGGGGAGAATCTTAATTTCATACAAAACAAAGGCATAATCATTCATTCTCGCAACATGACACCACCAATTTGACCACTTATCACGCTCATATCGCATGCAAATTTAAATCGTGATCACCAACAAAGGACTGGAATTGCATTGATGTTCAACCAAACGTGCGATAGTCGTGCGATTAACAATATTACATGATAGTCGGATTACCAATACCAAATTCGAACTACAGGTCCATTACATGAATAAAGGTGATACATTAGCCCTTCCACTAAGTACTAAGCGATCTAATCCTCATCATGATCACTATCGAGGTCAGAGATAGGATCCTCTCCTCCCTCAGGCTCCACTTCTTCCTCTTCCTCGTCCTCCTCTAGATCCATCTCTACGGCTCCAGGCGGAACATAAGGGTGGTGCTGGTTATTCAGCTGATGAACCTCCTCATGTAGGTTGTTGTTGTATTCTTCTGCATTGGCCAGCTGCTGCTCTAGCTCAAACTGTCGAGCTCTCAGAACATCTTCTCTGGACCAGGCTGCATTCCTCTGGTGAGTTAACTGAGCCATCTCTACATTGAGCCTCTCAATCTTGGCGTTGTGCTCCCTCTGAAGCTGACGTCAGTCCTCGCGGGCATGACCAAGAGCACCAGACACATGTCTTAGGCTACCTTCTACTCCATCTAACACCTTCATCACTGCGAACATGGCGCTCATGGCAGGGTTATCACTGTTCTGCCCTTCTGCTGCACCAATCTCCAAAGATCTTCCTCTTGCCTGCTGCCATGAGTTAGTGGAGGGGTTGCCCCTTGGAAAGACTCCAACCAAAGCGGCTGCCAGCTCCTGAGGAAAATGATCCATGATATCCCTCAGTATCCCAAAGGCTGCCCTGCCAGCTGCATCTTCAGCAGTCCTGCCAGTTGACTCATAACACCAACCTGTCCACTCAGAATCGTCACCTCGGGGACGAACAACGGCCTCCACAGTAACCAAGAGACCCTCCCCCAACTGCTCATTCACCCAGAAGTAGCGGGGCTCCATTCCATCAGAATAGCCTACATAGCTGAGCACTCTCCACAAGAGTGTAGGCATCCCAAACTCTCCAAGAAATGTGTGACGTTGATGGGTACGTGGAGCAAGCTGACGGCGGGGAGCTCTGCCTCCGGTGGACTTGCGAGCGGTCTGCTTTGTGCGTGCCATTTGCACCATTAACATGTACCACTTGGTGAGACAATGCCATAATGGATAAGAGTTACATAACCGAGTAAGAATTTTTATAAGGGGAGGAACAATTTAATTATGTGAATGGTAATTATCATGATGCATGCTCGTTCCGTACGTCCTCACAAACTTAGGAAAAATTTGTTTCTAACGGTAGACACGGTGGCATACATACGTTCTCTCATATATAACGTAACTAGTCGAGCTACACGTTTCATTGTTAGTGTACCTGCATAAGATTTCATTTCAGCCCTAAACCCATAATGAAATATGCAGAATGTAATTGTAAATACTTCCATATATGTATACCCATACATACACTTCCGTATCAATCTACCCGATAATAATTTAAACCCATAATTAAATACGTACCATATACACATGCAAGCATGCATACATAGCCATACCAAAGCTAACTCTCCCCGACCGCACGCTCACATCTTGCGGTCATGTCACTTATCATCTTACCTTGGCGTAGAGGCAATTGATCCATACATTACTACTCAAGTGAATGGCATCCATACAATAGCACGCTGTATGGACGACGAAGTAAAAAACCCCCATGTTAGTACTTAAATAGCCACCTAATAGTCCTTAATTTGGGCATAAGGAAAGTGATCATTGGCACACTTTAGATTTCAAATACCTATTATATAACTATTAGTTGCTAGTGAAGGGTTTTTGGAAACAAAAACTTTTGTTTTAAATACACATGTGACAATTAACGTTGAAACTTGCTCTGATGCCAGCTGTCGTAGAACCGACTAATTTATAAGAGTACAAGTACAATGGCAGCCCGCAAGCGGTTGCACTGTCATACTTGAACCCATATAAACCCGGTAGTCCATCGAGTACCACGACGGGTCTCAATAAACGATTACAACAACCAAGATCGTACATGATTCAACATACATGCCACATATTACATAAAGTTCACAGATACATTTCATCATCAGAGTATGAATAAAAGTTATTACAAACCGAGTTTGATAGATAAAGCGGAAGCAATTAAGTTCGAAAATAAAGTTTCCAACATAGTTTGACACAGTGCCAAGTAGGATCACGGTCCACAAAAGCAAAGATAGGGGTTAATAAAGAAGCCTGCCCAAGGCTTACACCTCATCCACGGCAGGATAGAAGCAACTCTTGCAATAACCATGATACACAGTGCCATCTGCAACAATGGGAAATAAAACCCTGAGTACGAGAAGGTACTCAGCTAGACTTACCCGTCATAAACCAGAAATAAATCGACTCCAAGGATTATGCACGGCTGTAAAAGTGGAGATAACTCGACAACATTTTGCATAAAAGCAATTGATTTATTGTACAATTACGATTCCTTTATCAAGTTAATTATAACTATCCATTTCTAGATTAGCAACTATCCTGTGCCAAACATGTGGTATATCATTTAAAAGCATACAATAGTAACCATAGCAGGTATTGTAATTCCATATTCATCCAAACCATCATGTTCCATAACACAGTTACTACGATGTTGGAGCTAGTCAAGTTTCTCACTATCCGGGAGAGACGGCGATTCGAATCGATTTCAACCAGCTGGGAATTTATTCCTAACACAAACCCAGGTCTACCAGCCACGATAGCCTTAGGTCACCTTTGGTACAACTCAGTTACACATTTCGCGGGTTCATACCGCGCCGTACAATTGAGGACACCAAATGCCAGGACGTTCAGGCCTAGCCTGCCCTTGGGCTCAGTTTGATCGCCCCCGCAAGGAGCGCACAACAGAATGAGGCCCGGCCTGAGTTGAGCTACTTGGCTTCGCGGTCGGAACAAGTTATCCGTCCAGCTAAGTGATAGGCATGCGTTCAATCTTGTCAGAAGTTCCAACAACGGTACGGTCCTTGATCGACATAGACGGGGATAGATCCACACCCAAGACCTCCACGCCTTGTTGCTTCTCTATCGATATCCCGCCCGGTCTCGATTTACTTTTACCCCATGGTTCTGTTCCACGATAGCAAATATAGCCAACCGTGCCCCGGTATCCACCTATATCTCATAGGTGATAGGACATCACCCGACTTCTACCGGTCTAAGCATGGCTAAACATATATTCGATCCTAGACCTATACCGGTTAAAGGGTAATATCTAGACAAGGAATGTATATGCATCCAGTGGTTCCATTCAACTCTTATAACCTAATGCATCAGTCAGAAGTACTTAAGTAATCATTTATAAAATACTGGGAGACTTAGAATGCTCCGGGGCTTGCCTCGCAGAAAGGAAGTAGGGCGGTGGTTAGGACACTCCGGAAGCTCTTCAGGATTCTGCTCCATGCCTTCGGGAGCTGCGACTTGAGGATTCTCCTGCTGGTCCCCTCCCTCTACTTTATCGAATTCCAGCAACGTTATTTCTTCCTCCGATCCTAGATGCATGAATATGGCATAAGATATCGTGAATGCATATATGTTTACAAGTGCATCATGTTTATTGAGTAGGTGCATATCTCTTCTCGATTATTTAATTAACTATTTCCACAATGCATCTACTATATCACAAAACAGTAGCTACTTGTTTCACTCATAACTGGAGTTCTACTAATCCAAATGTAGGGATCCTAGACTTTCTGGAAAGCTTATCAAATTATCTACAACTTTGTTATTAACCATTTTTACAGCAAACATCATCCCTATCATGCAACTTATCAAACTACAGAATCTGTCCGGGATCCTTTTAAATTTGCATTTTAAAGCAACAATACTTCTACTTCATGTAATCACTCAAAGTTTGACAACATAAAGCCTACCAACAGTTTAAGCATACCAAATACATCCAAGAAAATATAATGGTGAAGCACAAACTATTTCTTTATATGCCTTTATTATTTTATTTGGATACATAGGTTAAATAATAAATATATATCACATGTGCATAAAAAATTCTTAAAAATTTACAGTGCCTTACTAATGCTACCAAAAGACTACTGTAAAAGTTTCATGCCATTTTATATAGTAAAACATTCTATACAAAAAGGACAAGGCAGAAAGGCTTACAATAGCAAAAATAGAAAACCCTAGTGAAAAGTGTCAAGCAACAGATTTCCAAAATTTCTTAGCATCCTTATGGTACTAGGATTACCCCCAACAAATTTCATGAATTTTGGATTCATAAATAATTTATAAAAATTCATACAAGGATTAACTATTTATAAAAGACAAATCTATAACTATAAATCCACACATGCACTAATCCTCAAATTTTTACCAGAGCTCATACATGACAAGAATAGCTTACCACAAAATTTCATAATTTTTGGAGCACAGGAACTCTAGATATAAAATAAACAAATTTGCATGCATTCAAAAACACATTTCAAATCTCTATTTAAATCTCATAAAATTTCTACTGTAAGTGTCAAGAATATATTTTTCTTAAATACTTCACTTCCTAAGGAACACTACACAATTTATTTGACAATTTGTGAAGCTACCAAACTGGAGATATAAAAATCACAAAACAATTCAAAATCTGGAATCAAATGACCTATCCTATCTCCTGCTGTCGCTGACCGGTGGGACCCTTCGGTCAGAGGACCCCACATGTCATCGAGACAAGAACAGAGCAGGCGGCGCTACTCTACTGGCGCGGCCAGAGCTCACCGACGGCGAACTTGCCGGTGGTGACATCATCACACGATGATCTATGTGACCTGGCGCATCGATTGAGCTACGTGGGTGACCTTCTCGTCGGTGCTAGCAACGGCGTCGGCGCCAATGGTGGGGTGGACGTGCGGGACGATGGTGAGACGCCGGTGGAAGCTACGGCGACTCAATCAAACGCTACGCCAAGCATCTACGGGCTACGGGAAACCTAGCGCATCAACTAGCGTGGCGAGAGGTAGACGGTGGCGACGTGGCCACGATGACGGGGTTGGCGGCGGAGCTCCGACGAGGCTGTGCGCGGGGCTGGAGCTTACCGAGCTTGAATAGCGGGCATTGGCTGGCGCAAGGAGTCGCTGGGAAGGCGGTGATGCTGTTGTGGTGATGGAGAAGCGGCTAGGCGCGGCTTGTGCCATCAACGACGACGGCAGCGCTGCGGTGCCGAGGTTGCAGCTACTACGGGTGCGGTGAACGGCGAAGGAGAGCCGGGAATGCGAAACTGAGGGCACGGACAGGAGCGGGCGGGTGCTGGGGTGATAACACCGGGCTCAGGTGCGTCGTGGCCGGCGCGGTCAGGGCAACGCGATGCGCGGCCAACGTGACCTCCATGCGGCGGCTCAGTCCTGATGCCGGTCGGCCACTGTGCCGAGTGATTCAGTTCGTCAGTGAACGCGACGATCAGCCTGACAGCGAGTTTTTCATTCGAATTATCTCTCGATGCAACGCAATCCAGTGAATGCTTCCAAAACAAAATTTGTAGCCCTAAGTGCCATCTACAATTCTTGTTCAAAGATCATGCTCTAATTCTCAACCAATAACGAGTAATGTCATCACCAAGATGGGTTTGTCAGGCTGTCAGTCGATATGACTTAGGAAAATTTCATAAGTGTTGAAATGCTGATTTTACTGATTTTTGTGATCCAATTTCACACATGTTAGGAGCTGAATCAGTTAATGACCCAAAAATAAAAGTTGTTCCTTATAGCAAATACTACAACTTTGCTTTAGTGATCTCCTCCATGCAAGGTCTCTAACACCTAGTTCAAATTTGGTCAAACATGTCACATTTAAATGATGATACACTTCAAAGCATGGCTTAATGACCTAATTACCCCTAACCCTAAATATCAAAGTTGTTCATAATGATACTCTAAACATGTTTAAGCAATTTGCAAAGTCATTCAATCATTTCATGTATTAGTCACTCATAGAGCTATTTAAAGTAATCACATGAAACATGACTTAAGGCTTGATCATGGGGAATGACCTTCATGAACCATATTCCATTTGCTAACCTATGCATTGCCAATATATTTTTGTGACTCATATCGACCATCTACATGTATACACTCATGATCATATGCATATACACATGGAGACATGAAATAATGAGAAAAGTTGCATATGTTCAAGAAACATGCGATAACAAGCAAACATTGCAGATGTTTCAATCCAATGTTTCAATTGTAAATGCTTGTTTATGAATGCTTGATGACCATGCTCATGTTATGCAAGTCAAGTTATGCAAGGCTAACACCCGAGGTGTTACAAAGATGATGCCAGATTCCATGCCTGAAGGGACGGTGATGGTCGCCGGTGAGGCTCTTAGTGTCGGTGAGATGGCACAGCGCCTCAAGGAAGCGATGGAGTTCCCAACGGATCCATCAGTGGATCTCGCCCTGGTGTACCCGGTAATGGGGCATCCCATGATGCGGCCGGATGCGGGTTTCATTGAATTGGTAAGCCTTCTTCGAGTTTCTTTTCTTGGCCGACCCTCCTCTGATCTCAAATTCTAACCGCTGGGATTTGTAGCCTAGCCTCATCGCCCATGACTCAAACCCGCCACTGCCAGAGGACATGGCGCGAAGGGTGGCAAACCGCACCACTGCCGAGGCGGCAAAGGCGAGGAAGGAGCGAGGGAGGCTCCAGCGTGGAAGGCGTCGGCAAGGCTTGGAGGAGAGCCATGACAATGAGGAGGAGGAAGAGGAGGAGGACCTCAACATTCCATGGGGCATGTTGGTGCTCGAGGACAAGCAGGCTGACACGGGACATGTCAACTTGACCCCGATTCCGTAGTATGCCCTGGCGTAATCGAGGAGGACGTACCTCCAAGATCGATAGGGGAGAACGTGCCCCTGAGGTCGCTGGAGCATGTCTGCTCTGCTCCGACCAACCCCGACATGCCTCCTAGATTGGCAGGGGAGGAGGCACCCCTGAGGTTGGCGGAGCAAGCCTGCCCTACTCTGACCGACCCTACTAGGGATCAAAGTGGCCAATCACTGATGTGGTAGAGTCAGAGTCGAGTGGCCAGCCCCTAAAATGATCTCGGGTAATGGCATTAAGGTGAGTTAATGACTTCTTTGTTCTTTCGCTGTGTTCTCAGATTTTGTTGTGTGATGTTGGTGCCTTCTGCAGGACCGGCCCCTGCAGAACCCTAACATTGGCACCATAGAAGATCCTGGCGCATCGGCCAACCCCCTAGGAGTTGGCGCGGGCGCGCCGTGATGGCGCTGAGGTAGACACGGCATGACCTAAGGAAGCAAGGGAGGCAAAGGTGCCGATTGTGCCAGGGGAGGTGCTCGTGGAATTGGTCCCCGCACTGGTCGATGTGCCCAAGGTGGGGTAGACAAGAGGAGGCGTGACTGAGGCGTCCCCTGTGGAAGCAGTGATGGCTCAGACTTCGGAGCTCGAGCTGCCAGCCTCCTTAGTCATCGGAGGGTCCACTTGTGAGGGAGTGCCGATGACAAAGGGGGTGCCATTAGCCCCCGTCGAGCTGATGCCAACGGTTGCCATGGTCGCCCCCTTGGTTGGGGCTGGGTCCTCTCGGTCCCTTGTTCGGTTGGGTGACGATCCACTCATGTGGGGAGGAGGCCAGCTCCGATGGGCCAGGCGGCTAGACCCGAGCGACTCGGTGTTCACCCTCGACGACCCGGCGGAGAAGAAGGACTGGACGAGCATGCGCTCTAGACTTGAGTCCGTAGTCCACTCCCTGACCGACACGTTGGGGATGCTGAAGGATGACATCAGCCCGGCTGGCCAGGTTTGCCGTGTCTTCAAGTTTTCTACTTTCGAGCCTTGTTTATATGATTCTAACCTTACTTTTTTGTAGTCCCTTGTGATGCATAGCCGGGAGAAGTGCCTATTCCTCCATCGTGAGTGGGAGGTCTAGGGGCTTGCTGCCAAAGTGCCATGGCTGCAAGAGGAAGTGGCGAGCCTCCAGGCCAAGGAACGGGAAGCCCATCAACATGCCAATGAGGCCGAGGAAAAACTCAAGGCTGCGGTCGCCATGGTCGGGGAAGATGCTGTGGTGCTTGGACGACTCCGCCTGGCCCTTGACTCTGCTCGGCGTGCGCTCAAATTTGAGTAGAAGTCGAGGGAAGAAGCCGAGGGCCTGGCCACCGCTTTGGCCGGGGATGTTTGCGCGCTCTAGAGGGAGAAGACGGTCCTCGAGGAGCAAGTGAATGGTGAGGCTCTGGCTACCTTTTTGGTTGTCGTTCAAAGTCGATTTTCTGACATTCTTTGGTGTTCAGCTTGGGCAGCCCTTCAGAGGCAACTCTCTGAGGTGCGGGGTCAACTCCAGTTAGAGAGCGACGACCACAACGCCCTGCGTGCTGTCGTCGGGTTGGTCTTCGACGACCTCAGGGTCACCCCGGCCGTGGAGATGAGCTCGCTCATAGTCTGGGTTACTCAGATCCTAGACCAGGTGTCCTCGCTCACAAGGGAGGCCCTACACACTAGCATCCATCGTGCGTTCACCGTTGCCCGCTCCCACTACATCGACATTGACCTACTAGTGATTAGTGAGGGCTTTGCGCCTGGCTACACTAACATCGAGCTAGACGAAATTGAGAAGGAAGCGGAGCCCCCGACATGGGACCTGGTGGAGAATTTTGAAGAAGAGATCCTACCCAAGAATGTTAATTAGATAGCCGAGTCTGGTGTCGGTCTTTCTATAAAGACTTTTATTGTGGTCGGACAACGCTATTTGGCCCCTCTCTCTATATATAAAGTTCATTGTGATCCGACCCTTGTTTTATGTTAAGGTATTAGAAACTTAAATTGCGAGCGACTAAGTAATGATCACACTAGTGAGCAAGCGATGCCATAGCCATCGGGGCGTAGACTTTTTGCATTCCGACCAGTTTTACTCATCGTTAGTTTTTGGCAACTCTTATTTCTAGGTCTCATCATAACAAAGAAGGGTCGGATGGGAAAATGTTTCTGAGCATATGTACTCCTGTTAGCCCCCAAGTAAAACTCGACCCCAAGTAGTTGCCGGGGTTGGGTATTACTGAAGTCTGATTAGATCGAAAGCGAACCCAATAGGAGGTAACATTTTTCGATTTTTGTAGAAACATCACTTAGTTTGATAAGCATAATGAAAGCTTTGGAACTAGAAGACTAAGGGTAAAAGCGACGTAGTTGTTTGATGTTCCAGGCATTGGCAATGGCTTTACCGTCCTTAGTCTTGAGCTTGTAGGTGCCGGGTTAGAGTACTTCTGCGATGATGTACGGTCCTTCCCACGGCGCTGAAAGCTTGTGGTGATTTTTGTTGCTTTGGATGTGGCAAAGGACTAAATCGCCTATGTCGAAGGCACGACCCCACACACGTCGGCTATGGTACCGTCGTAGCGCCTGTTGGTATTTGGCTAAATGGAGCAGGGCGACGTCTCGTGCTTCGTCAAGTAGATCCATGGCGTCTTCCAAAGATGCTTCATTTCCCTACTCATTGTAGGCCTTGACCCTCAGCGCTCCATAGTCGAGGTCGGTTGGAAGGATGGCTTCGGAGCCATAGACCATGAAAAATGGCATGTAACCGGTTGCCCGACTACTGGACGTCCTTAAGCTCCAGAGTACCATGAGAAGCTCGGCGACCCACCGTCCGCCAAACTTGTTCAACCGGTTGAAGATCCTAGGCTTGAGGCCTTGCAGGACCATGCCATTTGTGCACTCGACCTACCCATTCTGTTGGGGGAGTGCCACGGTAGCCCAATCAATGTGGATGTGATGGTCATCACAGAACCAAAGGAATTTCTTCCTTGTGAACTGTGTGTCGTTGTTGATTATGATGGAGTTTGGGACTCCGAATCGGTGGATGATGTTCGTGAAGAACAACATGGCTTGCTCGGATTTGATCATGGTGATCAGCCGAGCCTCTATCCACTTTGTGAACTTGTCCATGGCTATAGGTAAGTGCGTGAAGCCCCCGGGCACCCTCTTTAGGGGCCCTACTAGGTCGAGCCCCCAGACCATGAATGGCCACATGATGGGGATCATCTGGTGCGCTTGAGCCAGCAGGTGAGTTTGCCGAGCGTAGTACTGGCATCCTTTGTAGGTGCGTACGACCTGCTCAGCGTCCTGCCTCCGTGGTTGGATAGTAGAAACCTTGCCAGAATGCGTTTCTGACCAAGGCTCTAGGTGCAGCATGATGTCCACAAACCCCTCTATGTCTGTCTTCTAGTAGGTCCTTCCCCTGCTCAGTGGGGATGTAGCGCTATAGGATTCTAGTGAGGCTGTGCTTGTAGAGCTCCCCTTCAATGATGACGAAGGACTTGGCATGACGCGCAAGTCATCGGGCCTCCATCTTGTTGGCAGGGAGCACCTCGTGGAGGAGGCAATCAAGATAAGGTGTTCTCTAGTTGGTCAGAGGGTCGGGCTCCACCACTGGGTCTTCGACGAGTTCCATGACCTCTGGGTCAAATGGAACTAAGGGTCGGTCAGTCTCTGAGCCTGAGCTGGTGGCTCATTGCTAGTCTGTTTTGGTTCCTCATATCGGACCAAGGGTTTGTGCAGGTCGCTAGCGAAGATGCCGGTGGGGACCAGCTCTCATCTTGATGCCATCTTTGCTAATGTGTCAGCTACTTCATTGAGCCACCTCCAGATATGGTTGAGTTTGAGGCCATTGAACTTGTCCTCCAACTACCAGACTTCATGACAATATGCAACCTTCTTGGCATTGTGATAGCTTGACTCCTTCATGACTGGGTCGATGACCAGTTGTGAGTCACCTCGGACGTCAAGCCATTGGATGCCCAACTCAATGGCTATGCACAAGCCATTGACAAGTGCCTCGTACTCAGCCACATTATTTGAAACCGAGAAGTGGATGCGAATTGCGTCACTCATGCGCACCCCGAGGGGAAACAAAAAGCAGCCCGATGCTGGCGCCCTTCTTCATCAGTGATCCATCAAAGTACATCGTCTAGTACTCCTAATCGATGACTGTTGGTGGCATCTGGGTCTTGGTCCATTTGGCCACAAAGTCAGCTAGTACCTAAGACTTGATGGCCATTCATGGGGCGTATATGACGTCCTGATCCATCAGCTCGAGCACCCATTTCGTGATTCTCCCTATGGCCTCCCGATTCTAGATAACCTCATTGAGGGGGAAGGTTGATTATCGATAGAATATCATCGGCAGTCCATTGAGGGATATCCCGCGATGGTAGATTTGTCGGTGGGGGTGCGCGTAATCAGGAACCGGATGGTGACACAAGGCGCAGAGACAGCGATTTAGATAGGTTCAGGCCATCTGATCGACGTAATACCCTACATCCTGTGTCTTTGGTGTATTGTATTGATCTGTATATAGATAGATCTTGATGGATCGTGTCCGCTAGGGGACCCCTGCCTCTCCTTATATAGTCTGGAGGGACAGGGTTACAAGTAAAGTATCCTATTTGGTACTATACAATAGCTTGCGGTGCACGCCGTGCATGCCTTGATCTTGTGGGCCAGGCCACCTCTAATGGTGCGGCCCAAGTCTTGTCTTGAGGTTACTGGGGGCTGTATCCCCACAGCTAGTCCCCGAGCCTAACAGTAGGTGACGTAGTCGTGTGGTGCCAGGGTTAGAAAGTAGAAGTCCAGCTAAGCAGGCAGCCAGTCCCTGGGTGTAGCCTCGAGATGAGAACAAGCACATTCACCACAAGGTGAAGTGTGCTCACTTAGTCCCTGAGCCTGCTGGAAGATGAAGAACCAATCTTGTAGTAGGGTCAAAGAAAAAGAAAGCTTGCCAACATTGTCTGACATGCATGTATCATGACCCCAAAAGCGCCGCCCAAGATCTGCACGCTGATTCAAACAGCATGGAGCAGCTTGATAGCACAACGACGAGATGTAGCAAGATCCGACCACCAAGGGAGCATCGAGGAGTCCCCGGCATCGTAGGCGATGACCGAGCACCGAGGAGCGAGGAGTCCCTAGTGTAGGCGGTGATGTCCGAGCACCGAGGAGCGAGGAGTCCCCGGCGTTGTTGGCGATGACGGAGCACCGAGGAGCGAGGAGTCCCCGGCGTCGCTGGCGATGACCGAGCATCGAGGAGCGAGGAGTCCCCAACGTCGCTGGCGATGACCGAGCACTGAGGAGCGAGGAGTCCTCGGCATCGCTGGCGATGATCGAGCACCGAGGTGGACTATCGATAGAATATCATCGGCAGTCCATCGAGGGGTATCCTGCGATGGTAGATTTGTCGGTGGGGTGCACGTAATCAGGAACCGGATGGTGACACAAGGCGCAGAGACAGAGATATAGACAGGTTCGGGCCATTTGATCGACATAATACCCTACATCCTGTGTCTTTAGTGTATTGTATTGATCTGTATGTAGATAGATCTTGATGGATCGTGTCCGCTAGGGGACCCCTGCCGCTCCTTATATAGTCTAGAGGGACAGGGTTACAAGTAAAGTATCCTATTTGGTACTATACAATAGCTTACAGTACACACCGAGCAGCGCCGTGCATGCCTTGATCTTGTGGGCCGAGCCACCTCTGATGGTGCAGCCCATGTCTTGCCTTGAGGATACCGAGGGCCGTACCCCCATAGCTAGTCCCCGAGCCTGATAGTAGGTGACGTAGTCGTGTGGTGCCAGGGTTAGAAAGTAGAACTCTAGCCGAGCAGGCAGCCAGGCCCCAGGCATAGCCTCGAGATGAGAACAAGCACATTCACCGCAAGGTGAAGTGTGCCCACTTAGTCCCCGAGCCCGCTAGAAGATGAAGAACGAATCTTGTAGCAGGGTCAAAGAAAAAGAAAGCTTGCCGACATCGTCTGAAATGCGAGTATCAAGACCCACTGACGTGCCGCCCAAGATCAGCACCCTGATCCGAACAACATGGAGCATCTTGATAGCACACTGACAAAACGTAGCAAGATCTAACCACCAAGGGAGCACCGAGGAGTCCCCGGCATCACAGGCGATGACCGAGCACCGAGGAGCGAGGAGTCCCTGGTGTAGGCGGCGATGTCTGAGCACCAAGGAGCGAGGAGTCCCCGGCGTCGCTGGCGATGACCGAGCATCGAGGAGCGAGGAGTCCCCGGCATCGCTGGCGATGTCCGAGCAATGAGGAGCGAGGAGTCCCCGGCGTCGCTGGCGATGACCGAGCACCGAGGAGCGAGGAGTCCCTGGCGTCGCTGGCGATGATCAAGCACCGAGGAGCGAGGAGTCCCCGGCGTCGCTGGCGATGACCGAGCACCGAGGAGTCCTTGGCGTCGCTGGCGATGACCGAGCACCGAGGTGGACTATCAACAGAATATCGTCGGTAGTCCACCGAGGGGTATCCCGCGATGGTATATTTGTCGGTGGGGGTGCACGTAATCAGGAACCGGATGGTGACACAAGGCGCAGAGACAGCGATTTAGATAGGTTCGGGCTGTCTAATGGACGTAATACCCCACGTCCTGTGTCTTTGGTGTATTGTATTGATCTATATGTAGATAGATCTTGACGGATCGTGTCCGCTAGGGGACCCCTGCCTCTCCTTATATAGTCTAGAGGGACAGGGTTACAAGTAAAGTATCCTATTTGGTACTATACAATAGCTTACGGTGCATGCTGAGCAGCACCGTGCATGCCTTGATCTTGTGAGCCAGGCCACCTCTAATGGTGCGGCCCATGTATTGTCTTGAGGATACCGGGGTCCGTACCCCCACAGCTAGTCCCCGAGCCTGACAGTAGGTAACATAGTCACGTGGTGCCAGGGTCAGAAAGTAGAAGTCCAGCCGAGCAGGCAGCCAGTCCCTAGGCGTAGCCTCGAGATGAGAACAAGCACATTCACCGCAAGGTGAAGTGTGCCCACTTAGTCCCCGAGCCTGCTGAAAGATGAAGAACGAATCTTGTAGCAGGGTCAACGAAAAAGAAAGCTTGCCGACGTCGTCTAACATGCGTGTATTAGGACCCCAGACACACCGCCCAAGATCAGCATCCTGATCCGAATAGCATGGAGCAGCTTGATAGCACACCGACAAGACGTAGCAAGATCCAACCACCAAGGGAGCATCGTGGAGTCCCCGGCATCGCTGGCAATGACCGAGCATCGAGGAGCGAGGAGTCCTCGGCGTAGGCGGTGATGTCTGAGCACCGAGGAGCAAGGAGTCCCCGGCGTCGCTATCGATGATCGAGCACCAAGGAGCGAGGAGTCCCCGATGTCGCTGGCGATGACCGAGCACTGAGGAGCGAGGAGTCCCCGGCGTCGCTGGCGATGACCGAGCACCGAGGAGCGAGGAGTCCCCAGCATCGCTGGCGATGACCGAGCACCGAGGAGCGAGGAGTCCCTGGTGTCGCTAGCGATGACCGAGCACCGAGGAGCGAGGAGTCCCCGGCATCGCTGGTGATGACCGAGCAACGTGGAGCGAGGAGTCCCTGGCATCACTGGGGATGACCAAGCACCGAGGTGGACTGTCGATAGAAAATCATCGGTAGTCCACCGAGGGGTATTGCGTGATGGTAGATTTGTCGGTGGGGGTGCGTGTAATCAGGAACCGGATGGTGACATAAGGCGTAGAGACAGCGATTTAGACAGGTTCGGGCCGTCTGATCGACGTAATACCCTATGTTCTGTGTCTTTGGTGTATTGTATTGATCTGTATGTAGATAGATCTTGACATATCATGTCCGCTAGGGGACCCCTACCTCTCCTTATATAGTCTAGAGGGACAGGGTTATAAGTAAAGTATCCTATTTGGTACTATACAATAGCTTGCGGTGCGCACCGAGCAGCGCCGTGCATGCCTTGATCTTGTGGGTCGGGCCACCTCTGATGGTGCAGCCCATGTCTTGTCTTGAGGATACCAGGGCCATACCCCCCTAGCTAGTCCCTGAGCCTGACAGTAGGTGACGTAGTCGCGTGGTGCCAGGGTCAGAAAGTAGAAGTCCAGCCGAGCAGGCAGCCAGTCCCCGGGTGTAGCCTCGAAAAGAGAACAAGCACATTCACTGCAAGGTGAAGTGTGCCCACTTAGTCCCCGAGCCTATTGGAAGATGAAGAATGAATCTTGTAGCAGGGTCAAAGAAAAAGAAAGCTTGCCGACGTCGTCTGACATGCGCATATCAAGACCCCAGACGTGCCGCCCAAGATCAGCACCCTTATCCAAACAGTATGGAGCAGCTTGATAGCACACCGATGAGACATAGCAAGATCCGACCACCAAGGGAGCATCAAGGAGTCCCCGGCGTCGCTAGCGATGACCAAGCACTGAGGAGTCCCCGGCATAGGTGGTGATGTCCGAGCAATGAGGAGCGAGGAGTCCCCGGCGTCGCTGTTGATGACCGAGCACCGAGGAGCGAGGAGTCCCTGGCGTCGCTGGTGATGACCGAGCACCGAGGAGCGAGGAGTCCTCGACATCACTGGCGATGACCGAGCACCGAGGAGCGAGGAGTCCCTGGCATCGCTGGTGATGACCGAGCACCGAGGAGCGAGGAGTCCCCAGCGTCGCCGGTGATGACCGAGCACTAAGGATTGAGGAGTCCCCGGTGTTGCTGGCGATGTCCGAGCACCGACGAGCGAGGAGTCCTCGGTGTCACTGGCGATGACCGAGCACCGAGGAGCGAGGAGTCCTCGACATCGCTGGTGATGACCAAGCACCAAGGAGCGAGGAGTCCCCGGTGTCGGTGGCGATGTCCAAGCACCGAGGAGCGCGGAGTCCCCGGCGTCGCTGGCAATGACCGAGCGCCGAGGAGCGAGGAGTCCCCGGCATCGCTGGCGATGACCGAGCACCAAGGAGTCCCCGACGTCGCTGGTGATGACCGAGCACCGAGGAGCGAGGAGTACCCGGTGTCACTGGCGATGACCAAGCACCGTCACTGGCGATGACCAAGCACTAAGGAGCGAGGAGTCCCCGGTGTCGCTGGCGATGACCGAGCACCGAGGAGTCCCCGGCGTAGGCGGCGATGTTTGAGCACCAAGGAGTCCCCGACGTAGCTGGCGACGTTCGTGCGGTGAAGTGTGCCCATTTAGTCCTCGAGCACGAAGAATCCAAGCGCTGAGGAGTAATCGGCATAGCTGGCGATGAAGCACGAGCGACGAACAATCTGCTCAACTGGTCGACGGCGAAGTGAGCATTGAGTAGAAGCGACCGGCGAACAGTCCGATCAACTAGTCGGTGACGGAGTCCATGAACCAAGCGGTCCGACTAGTTGATCGGTGGAGAAGTCCGAGCACCGATGATCCTGCAATACAAACATGTAGAACGGGTAGTACATGATTTAAAAATAAATGAACTCTAGAGAAAAAATAGCAATGGTGATGAAATGGCGTATGCAGTTCGGCGATCAGTTGGTGTGAAAATATATTTATGTTTAATATAAACCGCCCGAACAGTTAGTGTGTAGCTGAGTCTCCAGCCCTAGCTAGCCCATAGTCCATAACGTCGAGCGCGGAGCCCATGCACGTGTAGGAGGAATAGGCATGACCAAGGAGCCGCTGTCGACCACCCATAACGCAGAGCGCGGAGCCCGTAGCACGTGTAGGGAGGAGTCAGAGACAGGGCCGTCTCTAGAGGCGTCTGAGCATCAACAGGACTGTTCGAGGGTTCGGAAAATCATTTGGAGGGCAAATATGGAGAAAATAGTTCGGAAAAACATTATGGCGATATACGGAGATTGGAGAATATTTAGAAAAATATTAAAGCATGACTTAGCTTTGGACGGAGAGTCTGGTCGGTGGCGTATGGTGCTATCTGGTTGGCGTTGACGACGAACACCTGGCGAGCGGTGAGTTGTTTGTGAAGGCGACCTCGGAGGTGGTTTTGAGATCGGATCTGATGTAGCGGGGGCTGATGTAGCCAGCGATGAATTGTCGTCGTGGACCGGCATGGATCTCCACGAGATTGATGACGAGAACGCGTTGTTGATTTGAGGTCCATCTGGCTCGCCATGGATCAACCGCACACCCCTACCTGGCGCGCCAACTGTCAACAGAATATCGTCGGTAGTCCACCGAGGGGTATCCCATGATGGTAGATTTGTCGGTGGGGGTGCGCGTAATCAGGAACCGGATGGTGACACAAGGCGCAGACACAGCGATTTAGACAGGTTCGGGCCATCTGATCGACGTAATACCCTATGTCCTATGTCTTTGGTGTATTGTATTGATCTGTATGTAGATAGATCTTGACAGATTGTGTCCGCTAGGGGACCCCTGTCTCTCCTTATATAGTCTGGAGGGACAGGGTTACAAGTAAAGTATCCTATTTGGTACTATACAATAGCTTGCGGTGCACGCCGAGCAGCGCCGTGCACTACTTGATCTTATGGGCCGGGCCACCTCTGATAGTGCGGCCCATGTCTTGTCTTGAGGATACCCGGGGGCCATACCCCCACAATGACATGACGGTCACCTGGTGTGAGTCAAAGTAGTGGCGCAACTTCATCTTGGTGATTAAGATGGCGTAAAGGAGCTTCTGGATCCGGGGGTAGCATGTCTTGGAGTTGGACAAGACTTCAATAATGAAGTACATGGGGCACTGTACCTTGAGGGCATGTCCCTCTTCTCCCCGTTCTACAACCAAGGTGGCACTGACCACCTGTGTCGTAGCTGCGACTTAGAGTAGGAGCGGCTCTCCTTCTGCTGGCGGGACCAGAATTGGGGCCTTCATCAGGAGCACTTTGAGTTTGTCAAGTGCCTCCTGAGCCTCAGGCATCCACGCAAATCAATCAGTTTTCTTTAGGAGCCGGTAAAGGGGGAGCCCCGCTTGCCGAGGTTTGAAATGAAGCGGCAAAGGACTATGAGGCAGATGGCTAAGATTTTTACCGGGTTGGCTTTAATGCCACACTCGGAGATAATAAACCTGAGCAGCATGCCCCTTGGGACCCCAAAGACACATTTCTCGGTGTTAAGCTTAATGCCATTCTCTCAGAGCTTCCTGAAGGTCTGCTCTAGGTCGGCCTTGAGCTGGTCGGTATGCTTGGACTTGACTATGATGTCGTCCATGTAAGCCTCAATAGTCCACCTGATGAGGTCTCCAAAGCATTTGGTCATGTAGTGTTGGTACATAGCCCCGGTGTTCTTGAGTCCAAATGGCATCATAATGTAGCAGAATGATCTGAATGGGGTGATGAAAGAGGTCACGAGCTAGTCGGACTCTTTCATCGCGATCTGATGATACCTGGAGTACACATCAAGGAAGCATAGAGTTTCACACCCTGAGGTCGAGTCAACTACCTGATCTATGCATGGCAAAAGAAAATGAATCCTTCGGGCACGCCTTATTGAGGCTCGTGTAGTCGACACACATTCTCCATTTCCCATTTTTCTTTTTTACAAGAATGGGATTGGATAACCACTCTGGGTGGTATACTTCCTTGATAAAACCAGCCACCAAGAGCTTAGCGATTTCTTCACCAAAGAGCCTCCGCTTCTTCTCGTTGAAGCGACGAAGGCATTGTTTGACCGGCTCGGAGCCTAGTTTGATCTTCAAGGCATGCTCCGTGACTTCCCTTGGAATCCCTGGCATATCCGAGGGTTTCCACATTAAAGATGTCTTGATTGGCATGGAGGAAGTTGACGAGCGCGCCTTCCTACTTCGGGGAGAGGGCAGTGCTGATGCGCACCATCTTGTTAGCGGAGTTGTCGGGGTCGACAAGGACCTCCTTGATGTTCTTCGTAGGCTCAAAGGATCCAGCAGCTCGCTTTGTGTCGGGTGCTCCTTCGGCGATGTCCTTCCCGATGGATGTGAGCTCCTCAGAAGCGAGGGTCACCAAAGCTAGCTCGTAGCTCTTGACCTCACACTTGTAGGCCCTCTGGAAAGAATTGCCAATGATGATGACCCCACATGGGCCCAGCATCTTGAGCTTGAGGTAGGTGCAGTTTGGGATGGCCATGAACTTCACGTAACATGGTCACCCCAAAATGGTGTGGTAGACTAGGGGAACCAGACTACCTCAAAGGTGAGGGTCTCTGTCCTATAGTTGGACAAATTCCCAAAGGTGATGGGTAGGTCAATCTGCCTAATTAGTATGGCCTGCTTTCCTGGCACGATGCCATGGAAAGGCACCCTGGTCGGCCGGAGGCGTGCTCGGTCGATGCCCATAGCGTCGATTGTCTCAGCATACATGATGTTGAGGCCACTGCCTCCATCCATCAGTACCTTGGTGAGCCGCTTTGTGTCAACAATAGGGTCAACCATGAGCGGGTACATGCCTGGGTGTGCGACGCTATCTGGGTGGTCAGATCAATCGAAGGTTATGGGAGACCCTAACCATTTGAGGAAAGCGAGCGTGGCGGGCTCGGCTTCATAGACCTCTTAGCATGTGAGCTTTTGTCGGCGCTTGGAGCCATATGCCTCTGGCCCACTAAAGATCATGAGGCAGCCATCCAGTGATGAAAAACCACCGTCCTTCTCCCCGGTGTCATCAGCTTCTACCTCTGGCTTCTTCTTCTGCTCCCATTTCTTGGAGCCACCGGTGAAGAGGAGCTTCATGAGGGAGCAGTCCCTGTACATGTGCTTGACGGGGAAGGCATGGTTTGGGCATGACCCCTTGAGCTGCTTGTTGAAGTGATCGAGGGTGCCCTCGGTCATCGCCCGACCAGCCTTTCGCTCGGTGGCGTCCACGAGTGAGCCCCCATGCCCTTTCCGGTTCTTCTTCTTATTGGAGCGGTCAGAGGGGCCTTCATCGGCATCCTTGTCTTGCTTCGCCTTGCCTCTAGAGCGATCGAAAATTGCTCCCACCGCCTCCTCACTGGAAGCATGGCTGGTCATGATGTCGAGGAGTTCCTTGGCAGTCCATGGGCCCTTACATCCCAACTTGTGGACCAGGGACTCGTAGGTGGTCCCTGAACGGAAGGCTCCAATGACGTCGGCATCAATGACATTGGAAAGCTTGTTGCACTGCCAAAAGAAGCATTGGATGTACTCGTGGAGAGTCTCACCCAATTTCTATCAGTGGTTCTTCAAGCCCTAGGGGTTCCCAGGGCATGCGTAAGTGCCTTGGAAGTTCCCTATGAAGATTTGTTTCAGGTCTGCCCAACTCTGAACGTAGTTGGACGGAAGGTGCTCCAACCATGTTCACGCCGAGTCGGCCAGGAACAGGGGGAGATTGCGGCTGACGAAGTCATCACTGACTACACCGCTAGCCCAGCAGGCAAGCCAGTAGTCCTCGAGCCACAAGCTAGGGTTCGTTTCCTTAGAGTATTTTGGGACATTAGTCGGCGGGTGTTATCAGGGCAGGAGTGCCGCCTTGAGGATATGCTAACCGAAAGCCTGGGGGCCCATCGGCTTGGGGCTATAACTCCAGTCCTCCTCGTGGTCATATCATCTGCCCCATCGAGGGTGGTAACCGTGGCTGGCTCCCTCCCCTACATCATTGTGGGCACGCCGGTGGGCGTCGAGGGTGTCGCGTGTGTCATGGTTGCGGCTGAGGCGCTCCTGCACCAGAACCATGATGCATGGTCTGCCACCATGCGGTGCATGGTGGACTAATGCATCCCTGTTGGGCCACACAGAGGCTGAGCGCTGGCTAGCATCGGGCTCCCATCGTCGAGACAACGAGCTCTCAGCCTGCTATGCAGCCACACGCTCGAGCAGCGTTCGAACCTCATGGTGGGCCCATCGATCCTTGGGCATCATTGGCTCTGGAAGCCTCCTAAGCAAGGCTGTGGCAATAGCTATTCGGTTCACATCATGGGCCATGGCACATGTGCATCCTCCATCTCCGTGGCGCTCCATCTCGCGATCGAGCTCCATGCATTCCTGCTTGAGCTGGAGTCGCGCTTCCACAAGGTCTAGGTGTTGGGCCTTCAGCTGCTCCACCCATAGGCGAGATGGGGCTCCTGCACCCTCCTCAACCTCATCGTCGAGGTTGTTGGTTAGTGTAGCCTCCTCCTCGCGGATGCTCTCGACATGTCCCTCAAGGTTACCTATCATGAAGCATTCTCGAGATGGGTGATGGCTCCCCCTGCATGAGTCAAAGCCAGATAGCGACTCTAGCTCCTCTACGAGGAGGTCATGGAAAGATTCCACAACATGTTCGATCACCCCCATGAACTCGTCACTCGTGGGGCATGGAATCATGTGTTGCGCCACTAGGTGGCCAATGGTCTCTGCGGCATTACGGAGACCGAACGAGAGCACTATCGGGGTGCTACAGATGAGGTATTCTAGGCAGAGTGGCTCTCCCCCAGTAAGCTACGTCATGATCTTAGCGAATGAGAAGGAGAGGTGGCGTAGGTCCTCCTAGGACAGTTGGGGTCCTAGGAAGAAACCGAGCTGATGCTCCAACCTTTCACAGTCAAAGTCGAGGAGCTGGTCGCATCTGGGGGTGTGGGCCTCTGGTGCATGCAGCTGGACCTCCTCAAGCGCCTCGACGATCGCATCGAGGATGGTGGAGTGGAAGGGCTGAACGACGACGGGCGCCCGTGTTAGCTCTCCCTCTGCCGTGATGATGAAGTTTAGGTCCTCAAAGTGCACGTGTGTGCCTAGAACCTAGCTGATGCCATGACTTGCCATCCGAGGCCTGGTGTTGATGTCAAAACACGCAAAAGGCCCCTTCCTAGCACGCCAACTATCGTTGTTTTGAGTAAGCACTGGCTAGTAAATTTGTATATTGCGCGTCTGACCCGGATGGTGTGTTAAGAGGACACAAGGATTATACTGGTTCAGGTCAAATGTCCCTACGTCCAGTTTCGAGCTGCTCATGTTACTAGCACTAAGTTTGTAGTAGGGGGTTACAAACTAGTGAGAGAGGGAGGTAGCTCCCAAGTCTCTAGTGCGATGCGGTGTGTTTGTTCGATGAATCAACCTGTGTGATGAGTTGATCACCTTAGTGGGATGCCCTGCTTTCCCTTTTATAGGTCAAGGGAAAGCAGAGGTTACAACTGAAGGGAAGAGGAAAAAGGAAAGAGAAAAATAGATCTCCCAGAGGTGCGCCATTCTCCTCTTTGTGTGGGTCCCGTTGACTCTATAGATCGTGGTGGCAGCGGTGTCGTACCGGGGTCCTATTGGCCACTACAGCTTACGTGCAGCCGTCGCACGCCATCCTTGTCCTCCGTCCTGTCCGAGCGGATGGAATGGTCAGAGGGTCCCCTAACAGAAGCCATGCGGGGGGCTAGCGGTGCAATGCCAGCCAACTGACACTGGTTGACTAACGTTGGACGGTGATAAGGCAGGGAGTTGGCAACATAGTGCTGGCCTGTTGATGCGATGGGCGACGTGAGTTTCCTAGTATGGCCTGATGCGATCGCCAGTCGCATCAAGACACATCCAAGACGTGCTCCTGGGCATGCGCTTCCATGCCAAAGTGGTTGAAGCGGTTCGAGCCCTACCCTAGGACCACTATTTGGGTCCGGTAGCAGATCCGATCCCCAAGGATCGGGTGAGGCAGAAATCTCTCCCTAGGAGCCGGGCGAGATGGAATCCGACCCCTGGGGGTCAGATGAGGCACGTTCTGGCCCCTGGAGGTTGAACGATGCGGAAACCTCGTCCTTGGTGTTGGACGAGGCATGGCCCAGCCCCTAGGGGTCGGATGAGGCGATAACCTCATCCTTGGCATCGGACGAGGCGAGGTCTAGCCCCCCGGGGATCAGATGAGGTAGAAACTTCGCCCTCAGAGTCGGACATGGTCATAGTTGCATTGTCAACCATCAGATGAGGTGACGTGATGCTCTTTAATCTTTTGGCTCGAATACCCGGGTATATATCTGATAGTGAGTTTGAGCAGACCTGTGCATGCTTGCACATTGTGGGCATGTTAGATGAAACCTTACTATGGAATCTTTTTCCGTTCTCTTTGACAGGAAGAGCTAAACATTGGTATAATTAGATCATAGGAAGTAGACAAGGAGATTGGAAAGCCTTATGCTCTAGCTTTTGCATGAATTTCTTTCCCATCTCTAGAGTAGTCGGCCTTTGTTCAAAGGTTTTATCTCTTAAACAATAAGAAGAAGAATCTCTAGGCACGTCATGGGAACACTTTAATGATCTTATTAATACTGGCCCTAACCTTGACATTCAAGGCTCTATTCTTCTTCAACACTTTTATATAAGTCTTAATAGGGAAACCTCGCAGTTTCTTCATAGAGCTTTAGGAGGTTCGTTCTTGCATGTCTCTGCCAATTTAGGGAGAAGCATTCTTGATAAAGTTTTAGAGAACACCCCATTACCTGAAGAAGTGGAAGAGAAGCTACTAGAGGCGGGATCCTAGATAGCTAAACTAGAATCTTTGCCTAACCCATCACATACTTCATGTAACACCCTAGGTGCTAAGCAGGCATTTAACCTTGACATTGCATGGGCATAAGCATCATTGAGCATTCATGAGCACAAGCATATCATGTATTCTATCTATGTTGGCTTATATTGCATGTAGTGTTACTTAATTGCCTTACTTATGCTAGGGTTTCTTTGTAACCAATGTATGAAATGTTTTCGGAACCCTGGGAATACCTTAAACATGTTTAGAATAGCATAAGGAACAACTTTGGTATTCATGACTAAGCCTTAGGGATGAAAACGGATCAGATACGGACGGATATCACTGATATTACATTTGTTTTCATATTTCTGTCTGGATTCGGATTCGAATACAGATAGTGTCAACTATGTCGGATAGGATACGATTGGATATCAACATCATAAATATGCGATTTGAGTATTCGGATACGGATACGGTATCGGATGTTGGATATCCGGACTCGGATACGGACAGATCTCAACCCCTCTAAATGGATTCGGTTTCGAATACGGTCAGAAAATATCCGTACCGTTTTCATCCCTACTAAGCCTAGTTTGGTCTCTAAGTCCTAGTTATGGTGTATGTCATCATTTAAAGTGGTATGTTTGACCTAGTTTGAATTATGTCATAGATTCTTTGCATGGCAAAGCACCCTTAAGTAAAGTTGTAGTATTTGAGTAGAGCAACAACTTTTATTTTTGGGTCATGAGCTAATTTAGTGCATAGCTTGGTCTTTTTGAGCTCACAAAAATCAACATTTCACTGTTTTTCAACACTTAGAAAATTTCTAAGTCTTGGCGCGTTTACAGTTTGATTGGCCCAACTTTGGGATGATTTTACTCCTCATTAGTTGGGAATTAGACCTTGATCTTTAAAGAGGAATTATAGATGGTATATAGGGCTACAATTGTTGTTAAGATTGTTTGCTCTAATGAGCTACGGATTAGGAGCTTGATCATCGCCAAAACACGCTGTCAGTCAGGATCACTGGCTCAGATGGCCGAGCTGCGTCGCGTCAATAGTGGCCGATCGGCTCAGAGTTTGGCCACCGCGTGGAGGCCGCGCATCACCGATGGCCTGACCAGCCAGGCCATGTTGGGCCATAGAGCACCATTTCACGCCCGCGCTCGCCCGTGACCCCCCTACTCTCTCATTTCCCCGCCTTGCTTCTCCTTCGCCTTCACGCTGCAGCCGCAACAGCTCAGCATAGCGAGAGGTTGCCGCCGTTGCCATTGCCGGCCACCAGCTCGCACCGCGTCGCTCATTCGCCACCGCCGCAGTCCCGTCATGATCCCACTGCCTCACCGCGCCCGCATTGCTTGCTAGCCGCGCACGGTAAGGCCTCTGTGCCACGCATGGCCTCACCGTTGTTTCGCCGCCGTGTCCCGTCGCCGTGGTCGGGCCATCTTCGACCACCGTGGGTCACGCTAGTAGGTGCGCTAGCATCGCCATATAGGCTATAGAAGCTTGGCTGGACCCTCGATTGAGTTATCTCAGCCAGCTCCGGTGCCTCGCCATCGACCCGCTCCACCGCACCGCCATGAACGTCGCCGTCGTCGTTAGCTCCGGCAATAGATCCTACTAGCTAGCTCAATGTCTGCAGGTGGTCTCGTGGATCACTGTGGTACCGGTGCCGTCACCGGAGAAGCTCACCATCGTCAAACTCTGGCCATCCCGCACCGCTCCCCTGTTTTCATGTCGCTGACACGCGGGCCTGTCTGATTCATGGACCCCTACTGTCAGCGGCTTAGTAGTTAAAAGCTAGTTCATTTATTTTCATATTTGTATGCAACTTTGAAAAATCATAAGTGGAGTTCTAGAGGTCCAATTTTGGTGAACCAAAATTTGTTGTGATCCTCATGAAGTGTACTATTTTGTAAAAATATGAAATGTACATTTTCTGGTATTTTTCTTGGTGATTAAAATATATTTAAATAAGTGCTTTTTGAATGTTAGTAAACTTGTAAATTAGATATATTGAGCCAGAAAAGTGATAAAATTGTGATTCCAATTTTGTTGGTTTTGTGTTGACATGCTCTAGCTAGGAAAAATGATAAACTTGCTGTAAACTTGAGTTAAGTAGGGTCTTTCTATTTATCTAGTAATAAATGGTATTTTCTAAGGAAAATTGTTGGGATAAAAATATGTAACATATTGATATACAAATTTTTGTACAGTAGTATGGCACTAATATTAAGCTAGGAAAAATATGTAATCTGTTGTTTGACACTTTTCTATAGGGTTTACTATTTTCACTAAAATAGGCCTTGCTAGCTTGTCATTTTTGTAAAGGATGTTATACTTGGTCAAATGGCATGAAAATTTTACAGTAGTCTATTGGTAGCACTTGGAAGCCACTATAATTTTGTGAGAATTTAGTGTGCACATTTTTATATGTTTGTTATTTTCCCTAATTATCTAATTAAATTAATAAAGGCATTCAAATGAATAGTTTGGGCTTTACCATTATGTTTTCTTGAGTGTATTTGGTATTCTTGAACTGTTGGTATACTTGGTGATGTCAAATTTTGAATGCTTACATGTAGTAAAAATATTGTTGCTCTATAATTCAATTTAGAAGTGTTTCCGGACAGATTCTGTGGTTTGGTATGTTGCATAGTCAAAATGATGTTTGCTGTGGAAATGGTTAATAACAAAATTGTAGGTAACTTCTTCATCTATCTGGTGTTAAAATTTCAGGGCAATAGGCCAAAAGGTTTAGGAGTTATTACTGTTTAAAGTTAATTTTCTGAAATGCTTGTTCTCTGGAATTTCTGGATAGCACTGGGTAGATTACCTGTTTTGGTTAGTATATAATGTGAATTAGCTTTTGGTGATTACATAAGAGTTGTAGGCAATTTTATAAGCTTTCCAGAAAGTCCAAGATCGCAGCATTTGGATAAGTATAACTTCAGTTATGATGTGAACTTGTAACTGCCATGTGTAGTTCAGACATTGCATTGTGTTTAATTTGTAAGTAGATAGAGAAGAGATATGCACCTACACCGTTAGCATGGAGTTAGCAATTGTTATCATTGTGCTACTTTACTCATTGTTGCAGCATGTACCATTCCATATCACATCATCTATGATCCTTGGTATGCATTCATGAGACTTACTTATGCATATGCATGCAATAGGTGCCACCGAGGAGATCACGTTGGTGGAGCTCGACGTCGATCCACAGGAGGAGAATCAAGAAGTGCAGCACCAGGAGGTTCCCAAAGAAGGAGAGCTTGAGGTTGACCATCTCCCGGTGTGCCCCGATCATCAGCCAGCGATGTTCGTGAAAGGCAAGCCCCAGAGCATTATAAGCCTCCCTACTTTATTAATGTCACCTAAAGTTATTCGTATTGATGCATTACGTGACAGGAGTTGTTTGGAAACACTTGCTGCATATTACCTTTCCTTGACCAGAAATATCTACCATGAATCCTATTTAAGTCCAGGAACGCTTATCATGCTTAGCTATGATTAGACCGGGAGAAGTCGGGTGATTTCCTGTCACTTGCGAGCTATAGGTGATAACTTGATCACGGTTGGCTATATTGTGCTATCGTGGAACATAACCGGGTATTGTTGAATAAATGGAGATCGGGGCAGAGTCTTATATTGTGGTATCGTAGTGATTCCGTCTATGTCGTTTAAGGACCAGCCATTGGAGGTTTATCTTGTCATGTTGAACGCACGCCTCTCACATAGTTGGCCGGATAAGTCGTTCTGACCGCGAAGCCGAGTAGCTCAACTCAGGCCGGGGACACGAGCAGTTAAAGTGCACACCCTGGAGGCAGTAAGGATGTGTGGAGAGCCAATGGCGTAAGCCCAAGGGTGGGTTAGAGTCCCAAGCACCCTTGGTAGATTGGTTGTATCTTTGAGGGTGCGGCGCTGGTCCTACCCGCGATTGTACTTGAGTTGTCCCAAAGGTGACCTGATACGACCCCATTGGGGGAAGTATGGGTGTGTGTTAGGAATAATTCCCAGCTGGGTAGGAATCGATTCGAATTGCTGTCTCTCCCAGATAGTGAGAACTTGATAGGAGTACACTTCATCGTAGTAATGGATGGAAGTGTGGTTATGAGATTATGCAAGAACTCAACTGGATATGGTTATTATTGTGATGACTTATTGGTACCAACATGTTTGGCATAGGATAGTTGCTAATCTAGTATGAGATAGGATTAATAACAGGTGATTCACAATTAAAGAGATGTTGGATAACTTATGCTTTTTCTACAAATAATGTCTACCAGCTCTACTTATAAAGCCTTGCATACTCCTTGGTGTCTTAGTATATTAGTTGGACGGGTAAGTCTAGTTGAGTACCTTCTCGTACTTAGGGTTTTATTCCCATTGTTGTAGATAACATTATGTATCATGGCTACTGCAAGAACTGCTTTGCTCCTACAGTGGATGAGGACTAGGACCATGGGCAATGGTCATTCTGTATATCATCTCACCCTTGTGCTTTTGGTTGGAGATGACTATGAAACTGGCTTTGTATTAAACTATGTGTGATGTCGATGTTAAACTACTTTGCTTCTGCTACTTTCAAACTTGGTTCGTGATAATTATTTGAACTCTGATGTATGAGAAATATTTGTGAACTATGATGTAATATGTGATCGGTTATGTTGAATCTCTACGATCTTGGTTTGTATGTTGGTTGTTTGAGATCCTTCATGATTTCATTGGACTAGGGTTTATATGGGCTCAAGTATGATGGTTCGATCGCTTCGGTGATTGCTATTGTACTTGTGCTCTTATAAATTGGATGGTTCTGTGACACTTTAGCTATCCCAAATCCCAAACCACCGAAAAAGGAGGAAACTCCAATTTTGGATTTTATGCTTGAATTCGAGGATGAACTTTTTGCCGAATACAGAAATACCTTGAATTATCATACTATGAGGAGACCCCAAAAGCCTTGGAAATCATCACCCCATGAAGAAATCTTCGACCCGTCTGAGGAAGCTTTCCTTAAAAAGACTATGAAAGAGCTAGTGTCTATAATAACCAATGAATGGTTAGAAGAATCAGAACTTTCCTCTGATGTGATTCAACTAGACTCACCTTCTATTTCTATTCACTGCCAAATTTACAAAGTTCCTTTTGATGCTCTTTATAATCCAGTTGTGGGTGTTAATCTCATGTCTGCATCTTTTGCTCATGATTTATTAAAAGACATGCCATTGACCCCAACAACAAAATTATTGAAAAGTCTTTCAGGACACATTCTCCAAGTTTGGGGATACTTTATGTCCTTCCTATCTAGGTAAAAGGAACCAAGGTTTATTTAAGCTTTTATATCTTTGATATCATGGAGTTCGACCTGTTGATAGGACAACCAATTGAAAGAATTATTCAAGAAGGACAAACAGGGAAATTGAAAATAGGCCTCATGAAAAACTTTAAACCCTCTTTACCTATCACTCATTCTCTAAATGCTGAGTCTGAGCCGACGCCCGAGCAAGACCCAATGGAAGAGGTTAAGGTTGCATCTCTTAATGATTTTATTGAGCCCAATCTTGAAGATGATGCCTAGTTCTTCATCAAAGAGGAGGACATCAAATTTGTAGAACCCGAACCCTTAGATGAATTGCAAGAGCCACCAAAGCCCTCCATTGAGCTTAAACCCCTACCTTCTAGTCTTAGATATGCTTTTCTTAATAATGATCAGAATTCTCCTATGATTACAAGTGATAAACTTACTCAGGAAGAATCCCTCCACTTGCTAACTGTCTTAGAAAAGCATCGCTTTGCTTTTCACTACTCGCTCCAAGATCTTAACACTACAATAGATTGATCTTTCACTATCTCCACTTTCACTGCCATAGCGATAAAAGCAGCGGTGTTATACTTCCACTGCCAGTTGGACCGATAGCGAGGCCTCCTAAGGAAGGAAACTGGCAGTTGAAACTTCTACCACCCACGGGTTAACAATAGATGCGGTAGTGCTATTATCTCCGGCGCATGAAAAGCCAAGCCAACTGCGATAGGCGTTATGGCAGTCGGCCCTACACGACCATTTGATGTACTGACGGTAGTAAATTTAGTGTGAGTTATTTTCCTATTTTCCAACTACCCACAACACAGTTGCATCACCGTTTTACTTCCACTTCTCCATCTTCATGGTTGACGCATTATTTGTCGCTCGCAACTTGTGTGAGCCATTGCACGCCTCGCACCGCCGCCGCTAGATCCAAAGGCAAGGGTAATGCTTTCGCACTTCACTGATGGATCTTTGTTGGATTATTTTCCTCTTTAGTGATCTCATTACTAAGGAAGCTCTCATCCTACTGCACACTGACAATCGTAGGCTCTTCGAAATGAAGGCGGCCCCCAACAACAGGAATGCACTGGCCAGCCTCACAGAGGATGTTGTTCTAGAGATCCTCCACCACGTCCCTGCTCGCTCCTTGTTCTGCTGCAAATGTGTCTGTCGCTCCTGGAATCACCTCATCTCCCACAACTGTAAGGTGCTGCCCCAGACTGTGGCTGGCTTCTTCTATGACAGCGAGAGAGGCGAGCGAAACTTCACTAGCATCACCGGTGAATGCCCTAACTTGTCCTTCTTGCCCTACCCCATTAACAAAGTAGTTGTCTTAGATTACTACAATGGTCTTGTCCTATGCTTGTGCGTTGAGGCTGCTAGATCCCGCTATGTCGTCTGCAATCTGGTAACCAAGAATTTGTAGGTACTGCCGCCTAGCATCCATGCTATTGGTCAGGCTCAATTGGGGTTCAATCTGACATCCTCCTCGCACTTCCATGTGATTGAATTTGTGGAGGAGGACGCTGAGTGCCTAGGTGTGGATATCTGCTCATCTCAAACTGCAGCATAAATCTATAAGGAATCTGAATGGGGCCAGGACATTGATGATGTGATATGTTCAAGATCAGCAAGTGTGCTTCTTAACGGTTGTCTGCACATTATGGGGTACTCTCTGATACTTGTTGTGGATATGGGGGGAAAGACGTGGAGGAAAATTCCTAGGCCTCGTGGTACTCTACCATCCATCCATCAAGCTTAGGGTCACTTGTGTGTATGTACTGTTGGTGGTCACAATATGTCCCAGCTTTCAGTCTGGATCCTTGAAGACTATGCTACTAATAAATGGACATTGAAGCATACTATTAGCACACTAAATGTGTTTGGAAAGACTAATATTAAATTTGGTTACGTGGATTATGATTCGTACTACACAACGATTACAGTTCACCCAGAATGGAATTTGATTTTCTTTGTTGGGGCAAAAAGAAGAATCATCGCGCAAGACATGGACCAAAGAAAAGTTAATGTCATCCCTGCTAGTGTGGACCATAGCTATGGTAAACGTAAAGTCCTATCACGGTTCATGAGCAGACCTTACTTTCTTCCTTTTGTTCCCTTGTTCTTGTTCTTGGAGTCATTAGCGAAGCAGTGAATAAAGCTCCATTTGATGTATCTCTGTGTCACGACATGTTCAAATGGACCAATGTTGTTTGATTGTCTATGGCCATGTTAATTTCATCTAGGATGGATGTTGTCATTATTGCAGCTAAACTAGTGTGCCATCTTTGTTGTGTTTACAAATTGGTTTCTTTCTCTGGCGCGAATAGTACGTTATGGTGGTGTTTACAGCTCCTGTCGCCATTTCATATGGTGATTAAGCGTTAGTCTAACATCGCCCTACTCTGAGAGGAGGAAGGCATGTGTGATAATGAAGAAGGAAGATGCACTATACTAAAATGCACCCACGTTATAGATGCACCTCATTGAGTACTGTTATAGATGAGGAAGAAAATGTGGTAGGGAATCAAATGGTCCACACCGTCTTCCCTACTCCGTCGCTCGTGTGACTCACGTGGGTGGCCGTGGATGTCACATACCTTGACTGTTGCCTTCCCCGCTCATGTTGTATCATACGCTTGAGTACACGTCAGTTCTAGATGAGGATGAAATGTGGCAGGGAATCAAATCTGCTAAAGAATCAAATTTGCCTCAACGCCGTGCAGACGGCGCTTGTCACGTTGGAGCGCAAAATGGCCATGATGGAGGCTGCGACTGCCGAGGCCCAGGCACGGCTCGTTGGTAAGTCATATAGGGCATGATTTTGCTCATTCACTTCGTGCGATGCAGTTGCATCGGGCCAATGATGACTTGGCCTAGCAGGTGGCGAAGGTGATCCTCCTTCATAGGGATGCCAATGACAATGCCCGCGTCATCGCCTAGCTGTCGGTGGAAAATAGCCACCGCTTCGATGCCCTCAACCAGGCACTAGTCACCACCTTCCACACGGTGGTGCCTATAGGGGCCACAGTGGAGGAGCGTCTCCATGCCTTACCGGTGTGGGTCATGGAGGTGACCAACTATGGCATTCGACATGGTGCCGCGGGGGCCCTGGTCACCGCCCAGCTTCGGCATGGGGGCCTATGTGGGCTAGAGCCGGGGTTGCCGCCATGGTCATCCTTTCACGATCGAGAGGACCTCGTTGTCTACTTTCAGCCCGCGGCCATGGCCGTGTCAGCCATGATGGATGTACCGGACATCATTCTTAATGCTCCCCATGAGTAGTTGGATTGTAATATGTCTCGACATCCTGTACAAAAATTGTTCATACTACTATTTACTTTGAGTTTGAACTTTGAACATATCTGTGTTTACTGTTGCCTAGAATGTTCCATTTGTGCACCTTTGACACGTATGACACGGCCGTCGTTATTAGGTGCTAACATCTTCGTAGGACCCATTCACCACCACTGGTAGCCTTCAATGCCGCCTGCAGATGGTGTGGATGGTAACACTTTCATGTCAATTGGCGTGTATCATTTCAATTTCTAAGCCCGCGCATGAGTCCCGTGAGTCCCCGCTCATGTCATATCATATGATGTACCATTGTATAAGTTGCTATTGTCATGCAACTCACATTCCTATTTTTATTCTATGAATTAATTAAGGAATTGTTAGTTACTGTGAGACAACTTAAAAGGACAACCATTATACATATAGTCTATTAAGTCATCTTAAGTTATAGGGCACTACAAATAAAATTGAAACAAAACAATAAAAAGCAAAAGCAAAAGCAACAGAAAATCAAAAGCTAACTAATTCACTCATGCATGTAAAAGAGTGAATTAGTAGTTTCTTATTCCAATATGCCATGCGAACAACTCAAATTCACGGTGAAACCTATAGTATTTGCTGCAAAACACAACCCTTCCTTCCCATCCGTCTGCATCGCCGCAAGCATTGCCTATGCACCTGTGCTGGTGGCATTAGCCACTTCTTGCCCCATGTCATTTCATGGATCACCTTGGTGGCCTGGTGACAGCAAAGCGCACACCCCTTGTTCTTTAGCCACCTACTCATTGGTCTATCGCTGCCGCCCACCATTGTTCCTCGCCCTCAACCCGTCTCATGTACCACCTCACAGTGTCGTTGTCACCGACATCGCCATTGTGCCTATATAGGAATATGGCGACTAGATAGGCCACCAGATTGTGCCTGCCATCGGCGGTGCGGATGAGATCGTTGAGGCATGGACGAGGGTTGTGGTTTTCCTCAAATAGGATTGGTATCCTAGTGTGCAAGCAAGCCTCTAGGTTGCCGAGTTGGGTCATGATAGGAAGGAGGGTGTAGTAGTCGCTGAGATCATTCCACGACATCGCACCACGACTACACCAGTCCGGTGTCAGGTGTCAACTGACGGCGGGGTCACCACAGATGTGACACATGGATGAGCATGTCACTCATAGGCTGCTACAGTTGTCCATGGGCTGCTCTGAGGTCGCAACGAGGTGGCCGATGATCTCAATGGCCTAGTTGGTAGGGAGCGCCATTAGCGACATGGGGTGCCGCCTCGTCGCCATGATTTTTGGCGTCAATGTCGTGATGCGGAGTGCGATGAGGCCAACCGAGGGCTCACATGGCGTCATGGATGGAGCTACGGCATGTGGATGGCGGCGAGCCAAAGGGCTGGAGAGGTAGACTGGAGTGATCAATGTACGTTAGTTGAGGAGGAGGCGGGGGAGGCGTTCGAGCAGGGGCTAAATACCCTCTGCAAAGTGGCGCGGGAACTCACAACAAGCCACGTGGTGCAGTCAATTTTCTCCATCCAACTTCCAACGTCGTTTCGTCAGAAGTGTGCTCCACTAAGATCACGTGGGACACGTGCCCTATTTAATGAAAATGAAAGTCTCACTGAGACTGGCCTTTAGACGAGTATGAAATGTGCAAGTGAATGTAAATCGCCTCATTTTCCACTCCCTGTCAGCTTCGCTGTGCCGTCTCTCGTGACCCGCATGGGTGACCACGTCAGTCATGGATCTTGATGGTTCCTTCCCCACTCACGTCTTGAGGTGGGGCTATTTCAGTAAAGGTAAGGCGAGTCTCTTAAGTGCACTCCGATCCCAACCTTCTTCCTCCCTTACCATCGGACAAACTAGAGAAACCCTTCAGTTGCTCCAAGTCTCCCATTGCCATGGCTACCCTAGACCTCCATCGACTCTAGCGCCACTAGGAGAAGGCCTTCAAGATCAGTTTCCACCATCACCTGGGCATGGCTATGTCCACTCGTCCTGGGTATTAGAGGATGTTTCACGAAGGTAGGGAGGAACACCTCCATGGTACGGTCCTAGTACTGATCACTATCCATGGTTAGAGCATGTGGAATCAAAACCATGGAGAGCTTTTATTGGAGCAAGAGCCCTAGCACTAGTGGATCTTCTAGAGCTTTCACTAGAGCAAGGGCCCGAGCATCATCTGGATTGCATTCATGAGCCAGAGCAGTTCTGGCTCACGAATGCAATCTAGATGTGGGATAGATATCCTTGTTGCTCTGCTTCTCTTCCTCCCACTGCTCCTAGAAGGATGTTAGAGGAAGTTTTGCGAGGTTGTTCCCCATCTCCATTTTCCTATTTAGTCGGGTAATGGGTTACCCCCCATACTCGTAAGGTCTTTGCAAATGGAAGAATGTTGTTGCATCTAGCTCCATCATATATTGAACGTATTAAGAAGATCGATGCTAATGACCCTTATCCAAAGCAAAGCAAGTTATGAGGATCATTGAAATGCAGCATTTCAATTCCTAGACCCGTAGATTGTATGTAGGGTATAAGATATTAATGAAAGATTTATTGTTGAATGTTGGACTCAGTTCTAGTTTATTTCATACTTAATCTAACATTTTTCTAGTTACAATTGGGTAGAACGAGTGACACCCACAACTAGGTAGCAGTCACCATCATCCGCTGCGACAGTGGCACGGTGGCTCCTAGAACATCTTCGTAGGACCCAATCACCACTGCCATTAGCCTTCACCGCCGCATACATACGGTCTGGATGGTAACACTTTCGTCAATTTCCAAGACCGCGTGTGGACTCCCGCCCATTTTTACAAAGTTGGGCACAATTTCCATTCTCACGTCTAAAACGGTTGCTTACAAAGCACGCTCCCCACCCTATGTCTTTCTCCTTGCCCATAGTGTCGATGAAATACGTCTGGCAGTCTACCAAGGGGTAAGCCCATGGTAGTAGATGAATTGGTGGAGGTGCATGTGAGGGAGCCGAATGGTGACACAGAACGCAAGAGACAACAATTAGATAGGTTTGGGCCGTCAGCTTGACGTAATACCCTATGTCCTATGTCTTTGTGGATTGTATTGCATATGATCATATGAAAACAAGGGGGTCCCTACCCGCCTTATATAGCCCAAGGGATAGGGTTATAGATCTGAATATTACCGAAGATCTTACGCGATCACCGAAGATCTTCAAGTAGTTACAGATATTACGGGATCGAGCATATCCGAGCAGGTTTCCTAGATCACCGAAGATCTTCATGTAGTTTTGCGAGGCACACCGACATGTGTCGTGCTTCGCACAACATTGTCTTCTAGGCCAGGCCTCTACCAGTGCATTGACCCATGTGTAGTCTTGCGGGCTGGACCTCCCCTAGTAGCTCGGCCCACATATGGCCCTACTGGTATCAGGAGTTATACCCCCACAGCTAATCCCCGAGCGCCTTGCATCCATTGAGCAACACCGTTTTGAGCTTGTCCAAGCTATTGAGCATGCATCCGAGCTGCAAAACATGTCGTCTGAGCTATTTGAGCATGCATCCAAGCTATCTGAGCAAGCATCCAAGCTGTTCGTCTAGTTGCTAGAGCCGAGCACACTCGAAGCCAAGGTTTGTCAGAAGGATGTAAGGAACTCAAGTAAAAAAAATTCAAAGTCTCCATCTTAGGTGAAGTGTGCCCACTTAAGTTCTGGGCATCGAAGTTGGTCGTGTGGCATCCTTGAATTAGTTAGCGTGGAAGAACTTAGCTGCTTTGAAGAGATCTAAGTCAAAGAAATAAGCACATTCACCGCAAGGTGAAGTGTGCCCATTTAGTCCCCAAGCCTAGCACTAGGAGAAGTAGTCTCGTGGTGCCAGGGTCCAAAGTATTAGTCTTCAGGTGTTGAACCAGTTCCCAGCTTAGCTGAGAAAAACAGTACAGTCATCGCTTGATGACGTGTACACATGTAGTCCCTGGCCCTGCTGGAAGATTACGAAGAAATCTTGTAGTAGGGTCAAAGAAAGGAAATATCGTGTAGTTGCAACGCTCAGCATTGAATATCATTCCGCATTTGACATGGTTTGACGTGGTTGCCCACTAGGCCCACTCAGCGGCCCAGCGGTGCGTGGAGATGTTAGGAGAGAATGTGGCGCGGTGGGCACGGTTTCCCAATAACCCTAGAAGGTGGAGGGTCAGGGGTCGAACCATTATAAAAGCGCTATGACCCCAGCCCACATTCCCCACTTTCTCTCCGCCACTTCATCTTCTTCCTCACACCTTGTCGACATGGAATTTCGTCCCGTGCCGAGGACACATGAGCAAGCCGAAAGGGTCCGCTCGATGGAGCTGGAGATCCGCATTGCTTCAGCGCAAGGGTGGTCGATCCTGCACACTCATCCCAAGATGTGCTAGTCAATTTGACCCTGCAATTGACAAGGAGAGAAAGCTTATCATTAATTAAAGGCAGAACATGCTGGTGTTGCCAGACAGTCCTGAATGTGCGGCTCTAAGAGCCGATATGAAAGGAGATCGACTAAATAGCCGATTCCAGCATTTTCGTAAGAATAAATCGGTTAAAGCTCATGGGATTGTGTAAGAAGAATCGGTTATCATTATGAATATCATTGTTTAAACAAATAATGGTCACTGGCAAAAAGATATCAACAGTAATTAGTTCATGCTAAGCCAATGACTACAAGTAACCGAACCCCTTTTTATGAAAGAAACAATTCATCATCATTCAACCATTTAATAGAGATAAATCTAATAAACAAATTAGATCGCATCTATCCCTATGACTAGTGGGGCATGAGGCAGAATCATGCAGGCCGTAGAAACAGCAATAGACTCGACGACCCTAACTTATTACTAATATCAGTGGGGCATGAGGCAGAATCATGTAGGCCGTAATACAATAATAAGATCATGGGGCTAACACATCTTTCAACCTATGACTACTTCAATGATCTCGTGATGCGAACCGTTCATGAAAGCTCTCGATATCGGCTAAAATAGTCGATTCAGGCATAATGCACAGTTAAGGTCGGTCCCTCTCATGAATAGATCTACCAAATAACGGTCCCCACTCCACGGTGCTAACAGTGGGTGTGAGGCAGAATCACACAGGCCATGATAACGGGCCATGGAACAGTTTTCGCTAACCAATAGATCTACTCAAGATCAAACACGCCTTAACCGCATGCTATGCACGATCAAGATTGACATAAAATAGCCGATAAAACATAACTCATCGTTTAAACTGCAGATTAAATCGGTTTAGACTAACAAACGATGGATTAACAAAGATGTAAGGCCGATCTAGATCAATCCCAATCGGGTGAAGTGATATTGCTATAATTAAATAAATGATGGAAGTAATAAGCAATATCGGTAACTTAATGAATCTATCCGAAGGAACGCCACACTTAGATAGAGATGATAACTTGACCTTAATCTAGTTCGAGCAGTGGAGGTCAACCGGATCGATGCAGCCATACTTGAACTAGACAAGAGTCGATAACTAACTCATACCAGAGTCACAGAGGAGGTCGATCAGATCGATGCAGCCGTACGAACAGAGGTATAAGCCATGACGGTCCTTACAGACAAGCAGTGGAGGTCGACAGGATCGATGCAGCCGTACTTGCTGAAGAATTCACCGAGATCTACTCTACTCCTACTCCTAAGGGGTGGCCAGAGCTGAAAAAGTAAATAACTTGTATTTGATTGATTGTGTGTCTTTTACAATAGCCGGGGTTAGGTATTTATACCCAGAACCTACGCATGACTCCTATCAAAGCACGACTCATCACAATATTTGGTTCTACGAGAAAACATTCCTAATTTAAGATAACTTGGACTCTAATGTTTCCCTTTTTGTAGAGTCTAGCATGCTTTGTCCTGGCACCTGATGAGGACATCGCCAAGATGGAGTCGAGGACGACTCCAATTCGAGAAGGGGAGGATGATGAGGACATCGCCACGCTGGACACACCGACGCCATGGTCTTCCCCAAGTTGCAATTCGTTCCCAACTCAGCTGCCACATCACCCTCGGATTCAGCAGACATGTCGTCACTGTTTCGGTCATAACTTCCTCATACGACGTCGAAACGGGCCGTTCTTGGATGCGTTGGAAAGGGGACGACGACGCCGTCGTTTTGGATCTGGTCCCAGCTCCAGAAGGTCCGTGGATCATTCTGTGTGACCACGACAAGGTGCTGCGTCACCTATTTGGGCCAACTTGGCCATGTATCGTGTCGGGCCTTAAGCCCAAGTTGTGGGCGCCTAACCCTTGGCCGTCCCCAACCCTAGGTCGAGTCTTAGACTATAAACACAGCCGCCGCCGCTGCTACACAACTGGGTTTTGTTTAGAGTTTAGTTTTCCATCGAGAAACTGAATCGTTCATTGTAACTGTGGTGACAAATCCTTTTACAGTGATCCAGGGCCCCCGTTCTTGATCTCCTCCACTGTGTCGATTAGTCCTTTGGAACCGAGTTCTTGAACCCTCTATTGATATTCACGTCATTCATATTTGCAATTTCAGATTGCGTGTTTTACCTTCTTGCTTGTGCTCTTCGATTCGCTTGCAGGAAAAGCCTTCTTGGCGAGGTCAATCAAGTTGTGCTTGGTTGATAACCAACGGAGCGGTGGTGTAACGGTTGCAGGGTTCGAATCGTGTCTGATTTGAAGCCGGATCGCCAACGTCGAGATCTCCACAAATCGAACTTACCGGCTACCTCTCGGAAGATCGGGCCTGTACTCATCAATTGGTATCAGATATTTCAGGTTTACCGTGAGGTATAATCTCGTTTGCCTTAGATTCATATTTGTTCATTACCTAGAGGACATCGCCAAGATGGAGTCGAGGACGACTCCAATTCGAGAAGGGGAGGATGATGAGGACATCGCCACGCTGGACACACCGACGCCATGGTCTTCCCCAAGTTGCAATTCGTTCCCAACTCAGCTGCCACGTCACCCTCGGATTCAGCAGACATGTCGTCACTGTTTCGGTCATAACTTCCTCATACGACGTCGAAACGGGCCATTCTTGGATGCGTTGGAAAGGGGACGACGACGCCGTCGTTTTGGATCTGGTCCCAGCTCCAGAAGGTCCGTGGATCATTCTGTGTGACCACGACAAGGTGCTGCGTCACCTATTTGGGCCAACTTGGCCATGTATCGTGTCGGGCCTTAAGCCCAAGTTGTGGGCGCCCAACCCTTGGCCGTCCCCAACCCTAGGTCGAGTCTTAGACTATAAACACAGCCGCCGCCGCTGCTACACAACTGGGTTTTGTTTAGAGTTTAGTTTTCCATCGAGAAACTGAATCGTTCATTGTAACTGTGGTGACAAATCCTTTTACAGTGATCCAGGGCCCCCGTTCTTGATCTCCTCCACTGTGTCGATTAGTCCTTTGGAACCGAGTTTTTGAACCCTCTATTGATATTCACGTCATTCATATTTGCAATTTCAGATTGCGTGTTTTACCTTCTTGCTTGTGCTCTTCGATTCGCTTGCAGGAAAAGCCTTCTTAGCGAGGTCAATCAAGTTGTGCTTGGTTGATAACCAACGGAGCGGTGGTGTAACGGTTGCAGGGTTCGAATCGTGTCTGATTTGAAGCCGGATTGCCAACGTCGAGATCTCCACAAATCGAACTTACCGGCTACCTCTCGGAAGATCGGGCCTGTACTCATCAGCACCGATCATAGCATTCATCGTTATCTGAAGAAAGTCGATCCCAGTGCTTCATCTGAATCAACTAATTCCGATCTACACGCAATTGCTTCCTTGATGACATGATCTTGGGAGCTTTTAAGTCCCTGTGAGACTCCTTCTAAATTTTGGTGTAAACACATGCCCCCCCATTTTGGGATAAAAATAATTTTATTCCAAAATTATCATGTTTGTATCCCTGATTGGTCCATAGTCATGGGTAGAGAATCTTGATCTGGGGTCTACTGTTTGTCGCCGCCTATGTCAGCTCATGAGCCTATGCCTCAAAACTTTTACAAGAGTGTCACTGCTTCACGAGCACTTGGATTCATCTTTCCGGGTCGGCTATAAAATGTCTATCCGACCCTGGTGAGAGCAACTCAACAATCCAGCCATGTTTTTCTTCCATATGCTCCTTCAAGTGCTTCTAACTCCACCAGACCCTCCATGGTTCACTCTTTTGCTATGAAGATCTTGAGTGGTTAGAAGAATTCTTGTGCATAGGGTGATTGTGTCGCTCATTCTAGCACCTTGTCGAGCAAGAGGATCAGCTACTATGGCTAGAAGAAGTCTTGTGATATCACCTATGTATTCTCACCATGCTCGTAGAGCTATTCTAGTGTTTGCAAGGGCTAAAATATGTGGACACCTTCCCCTTGTTTGTTCCACCAAATGCCCACCAGGAAATCCATAGGTTTCTTTCCCACAGTTTCCCAGCCACTGAGAAATCTGCTGGGCATCTATTGGGCGGTCTTTCCCCTTTTCCTGGCACAGTTCTATCAACGGGCCGACGTGACTTGGTTCATGATGATCTTCAGCCTTATGAGGATCCAGACTCCCTTCAATCCAAAGAAGTCTTGGTAGGTCGGTCTCTGGTCAATGTAAATTCTTCGTATCCGCCCCACGATATTTTGTAATTCGGGGAAGCAATAAGTCTGAATCTGTTATCTCTTCGTTATCTATCCCCTGAATTTCCAGAGTGTCGATCCGTTTCCGTTCCTGATTTCAATTTTACACCATCAACAAAATCTATCTTCTTGCCTTCCCGGGCTATATATACGGGCCACGGCTATGGATCAAAAAACCACCTGCTTCATCACAAACCTCCTACATCCTTAGTATATTTTCTACTTTTTTCATAGGTTTGAGATCATGGAGAACAGCAAGAGGTCTGTTGAGGAGGCCCTCAATGGATCTACATCATCGTGCCAATGTATCCATCGTCAAGAGGGTGCACCTTGTGATGCTCCTCTCATTCCATAGCAGAGGGCTAACTCTGCTCAGCCTTTGGAGTCATCCTCAACACCAATTCATCGCCAGCTCCCCCGCTATCTGAGGAGGCCGAGAGATAACGATGACTTGATCGCTTCCATTGACCATACCGGTGAGAAACTTGCCGACTGCCTCTCTATTGCGGAGTTAGCTCTGGCCATAGTTCAGGGCCGATCACCCCCTAAGGCCAACCCGGTGCGGGAGAGGCTAGCCAAGGCTGAAGCTAAAATTGCTGGTGAGACATTTACCATAATTCTCTATTTCTTCTTAACTTTTGCCTCCAAAATCCTGATCAACCCTTCCTTAAATCTTTTAGATCTATCAACTCAGCTAGAAAGCCTTCGTTTAGCTGCGGACCATGCGGTGGGATTCATCAATGCTAGGGATGCCGTTCCGGTGGTTCGCTTGCACGACATCCTGAACCACATAAGAGAAGTCGCTCTTCATGGCGTTCGTCATGGTGCTGCCATGGCGTTGGCTGCTGCGCAAGTTCACTCCGGCCATGATCTTTGGCTTCTTCCCTGTGGAGCTCCAGCCACCGAATACCCTGGAGATTTTGAGCGTTTGCTCGAGGATTTCTTTGACGCTGCCAACTCTGTAGCCCTGACCTCCCAGGCCGACAATATAGTAAACAAAGTGTTTTCTGGTCTGTAGCTTGTAATAAGTGATTTCAGCAAACAATTCCCTCATCTCCAATGATTTTAATTTTATTTCATGCATCACTTTGTCTGTGTTTGCCTCGCTCCTGTGGGTGATACAAATCGTACCGACTCTTACCCCTCTGGGTTTATCTTCGCACTAGAAGTGATACCCTTCTGGTATCGGCTCCGACAGCCGAGCAAATTGGTTGTCAAATATTAATCCAAACGATAGGGTAATATTAATTTAAATATTCCCCATTTGATTGCTCTACCAAATTCCTCTTCTCCTCTTAGTGTCTCCAGAATGTAAATATTACCATGCGCACAACGTTTGATCTGATAAGGTCTCTCCTAATTAGGCGACTATACCATCTATCTTGCTCTTAGCCATCAAGGGTAATCCATCCTAGCTTTCTCCGGAGTCTTATTGCCATTGACTATCATAAGTACATCCTCGAGAGCATCCCTGAATCAGCCGAAGAAGGCAAACCACAGATCACGGGGGCTGATGCTATTTGGCTAGAAATGTCAAGAGCAATCCATGATGTTCCAGACTTGAAATCTACATGTCAACGCGTATCTTGTGTAGAATCGATCATACTCTCCATTATTTAATTACGCTTCTTGTTTCGGCTAAAGAGCTAATTTGATATAGTCAATCCCAGACTTACAATCTTAATCTAATTAAGTCTAAAAACACGGCTTTTATTAAGAGAGCCCTTCGATCTTCCATCCTTAGTCATCTGGCGCCGTATTCTCTTCGACATTGGTAAAGTGGCATTTTGCCTTCTATTAATTGCGGTTGCCTTTTGCGCATTCTGAGGCATCCGCCTCTTCGCTTCATGTCTTCAAACACCAACCGAGGGCTTCAGCCTCAAATACATCCCCATTCGCAACTATTCCTTTGCTCTCTTTCACCTGCCAAAACTCTGTAGCGGTTTTCTTCCTTCCTTCTGCAGATCCAATCATCTCTCATGGTCGGCGAGGAGGCAAGCGCACGGCGGAGGAGATCCCTGAAGAAGACATGCCGATGAACCAGCGTCTCTGATGCATGAGGTGAGATTGGCAACTTTTGTTCATGATGATGACCTGTTCTGACTCGCCTATAGGTCCGTTGTTAATGACAGCCTTCATCCTTTCCCCAGGACCGGCAAAAATGTTGATCCTGCATCTTCCGCACCGCCTTCATCGTCGGGTTCTTCCAACTCATATGACGGCGATGATGCCCGGTGCTTCTTTTGAGAAAGGAAGGCGACCGAGGATCGCTATTCCGAGGTGATTCGGAACAATGGCCAGCTTGAGATTCGTCTAGGGGACGTCCAAGCGGCCCTTAATGCGGCTGAGGAGGAGGCCAGCGCCATTCGAGCATGGCTGGCTAAGTCTGACGCCTCGGTCGTAGGTAAGATGAGTTCCATGAACGTTTCTATTCTGGTTTCCATTGCCTTCATCTTGATATTCTTCCATAAACACCAGCTCAAACGATGCAATTGGCGGCGAACGTGGCCACGGACGCCGTCAATGCTAGGGGTTCCCTCATTGACGCTCGTCTCCAAGACATCCCAACCCGCGTCCAAGAGATTACCCTCCATGGCATTTGTCACAGTGCGTCGGTGGCACTAACTGTGGCGTAGGTCCAAACCGGGCATGACCTCAATGCCATGGAGGTTGGCTGCCCGATTGGCGATGGCCCTGAGGGACATGAAGATTTGATAGAAGAATTCATCATAGCGGCGGAGGCCATCATGGACATCACATCCGCTCAGGATGTGGTGAACAAAGTCTTCGACTAGATTGTACTTAGGGGGAACCAATGAACAAAGACTCCTCTTTCATGAATGCGCCTCAGTGCAATGCCCTTGTGTATGATTGTTTTTTCTTTTTGCTTTTTGCTTTTGCTCTATAGGCGATACATATCGTATCGGCTCTTATTGTCTTTGAAGATTGCTTCATTTTTTGAACTAGAGGCGATACCCTCCTGGTACCGGCTATTAGAGCCAAGAATGAATCGGCTATCGAATGTTGATCAGATGTTAGGATAACATCCCACAAAACTTTTCATACCAAAGGTTAGACGATTGATCAACCCAGGTCAAGTATCCTATTAAGCGAAACAGAACTTCTTTAAGAAATCCATTAACTTTGAATCGCACTTACAATTTGACTTAGCATCCACATACATCAGCCTAAACCCATCTCTAGGACTCAATGCTTATATTTCCTTAATCCAATGGCCAATGTGAAGCCGTGACTTTTTACTAAAACAAACTCTCAGAGTCGATCGCTTGCATCGGCTGTTGGATTTCACTGCTGATCTTAATGAAGCCTCCTTCCCATGACTTGCCAGAAAAATATTCAAAGTCTCCTAGTTCCCAAAAGACTGGATCGGCTGTTGTGATGCTCACAGACTCATCGACATGAACCAGTTCGACATCATCTCCATGCCATTGAATCAAATACTGATGCATGGTCGATGGTATACAGCAGTTTGCATGAATCCAATCATGACAGAGGAGCAAACTGTATGGCCCTTTTCCATCGATGACGAAGAATGTGGTGAGCAGAGTCTTGCTTTCGATTGTTAGTTCGACGTTTATTGCCCCCCGGTCTTAGACGTATTACCTCCGAAGTCCTTAAGCATCATGTCAGTCTCCATCAGATCTCCTGGTCTTTTACCAAGTTTATGAAAAGTGGTGTAAGGCATAAGATTGATAGAAGCACCTCCGTCCACCAACATCTTGTTCATCGGCTTCCCATCAACAAGACCTTTCATATATAAAGCTTTTAAGTGCCGATGCTTGACTAGTTTGTCAAATATTGCTTGTTGTACAACCGTTAACTTGGCAACTATCTCCTCATACTTCGATTCATCAAAATCCAAATAAACTCCTTGATCTGCCGGAGCTCTAAATTCTGATGGCAACAGAAAAGCTATTTGGATATTAGCCGATGGTTGCTTTCTATTGGTTGTTTGCTTGGTATGCCATGCTTGAGGTTTACTGGATGCCTGAGCCTGTTCCATCTCTTTATTCCTTAGGCGTTGCACCCTTCTCTTCTGGCTTCTTGTTAAACCTCTTGGACACCATTTGCCTTCCTGCCAAACATATCTTCTTTCGTTGCCTTCCTCTTCATAATCAGCCCAATCCTGGTCAACAACTCTTTTTCCTAGCAGATTATGAACACTTCCATTTTTTAAACATCAATCCATGTTATTATGATGATATGCATCTTGAGTATGGATAGACCTACGGTTGGTTTGAGATTGCCTAAACTCCTAATACTGATTGCTACATTCTGGACAGTCATGTCTGGTAGGCAACTTCAAACCTTCATTCCAGCAATGTATGAAGAAAGGACAATTCCAATGTAATTCGGCTTGTTTCCTTTCATACCTCTCTTCTTTTAGTTAATGCTGGTATGCTTGATCCTTCAACCAACGCTGATAATCCTTTTCTTTCTGTCACTGCCACTTATTTAACAGAATCCGAGATGTAACTTGCAGCTTTGTCGTCCCTACTTTGACATCTCCCCCTGCTTATATCGGCTCTTTTGCTCGGCACAATGTCTTCTAATCTCTCTGTACTCATCAGCCGATATTTGCATCTTGGGATCGACTGTTCCAGCTTCTTTTGATTCGGTTGATGTTAGGACCTTAGTCTTTCCTTTGAGTAGCCCAGCATCAACCATGTTTTGATCTCCTAGGAAAGGATTATCATCAACTTTCATTTTCTGAGGCGTATCAAATTTGAGCCTCCCCTGCTGAATAGCCCTTTGTATATGCTGCCAGAAAATTCCGCATTCGTTGGTGGAATGAGAAGTAGCATTATGGAACTTGTAGAACTTCTTATTCTTCAACTGATCAGGGGGCAACATGACATGACCATCGAGCAACTTGATCTACCCTTTCTCAAGCAAGAAATCGAAGAGCTTATCTGATTTGGTGACATCAAAGTCATAGCTCTCCTCGACTCCTCTTCCCCAAGGATTTGGCACCATTACTGTCTTCTTGCTCCAATTTCATTCAGCCACAGCAACCTCTTCTTCTTCATCTTCATAGCCATCATCGGTAGAGTATGGATCATAAGCTTCAGCTACTGTGGTACTTTTTTGAAATCGGGTATCTCTACGCATACTCTGGAAGTGGCTATTGAGCGCTGCCACTCATTGAGCCAATTGTCCCAAGTTGTCAAACTCGTGTCCTAGCAGTTTTTCTTTCCACATTGGCAGCATTCCTTGAATAGCTAAAGTAGCTAGTTGATCATCAGCCAAGTTTAAGGAGAAGCACAAGTTCCTGGTTTCTCGGAACCTCTGAAGAAATTCAGTGCCCGATTCATTAGTCTTTTGTCTTATAGTTGTCAGATCAGTAATCTTCTTTTCTCCAGTCCCAGTGTAAAAATATGTATGAAACTTCTTCTCTAGGTCAGCCCAATTAGCAATGGAATTGACTAGTAGTGATGAAAACCAAGTGAAGGCTGGCCCTGATAAGGACAAGGAGAAGAAATGAACTCGATGGGCATCCTCATCTGATGCTTTGCCCAATTGTGTAAGATACCGATTGATATGTTCTATCGTGCTTGTATTGTCTTGGCTAGTGAACTTGGCGAATTCTAGGAGCCTGTAATTTGTGGGAAGATCGACCAAATATACCATTCTGGATATGGGCATTTGTACAAAAAGGTCAGCCCTTTTGGCATCAGACCAAACTGATTTTTCATTATTTTGGTCACCCTCAGCAATAATTCATCAGCTTGTGGATTTGGATTCCTCTGCACCTGCTAACCCATCTATGGATTGAAATCATGCGTGCCTTGATATCCTGGATTTGGCATCATGTGAAGAATGTTATAATCTATGCCATAGTGATACCCTTATGGAATCTCGATCTGCTAGGTCCTTTGCTGGCTTACTGCTTGAAGTCTCTGATTGTAGACATAAGGATCTATATCTCTACGGATCCTTTGAATTGATGATGCTATTTTTTGAGCCGACGACAGTATGTGGCCTGATGTGCTAAAATTGATCACCTGGTTCTGACTTTGCCCCGCCGGCTATTGCACATGGTGTACTGATGGTCCAGGATTGTACTGTATCTGATTTGTAGTAGTTCCTTAAGTTTGTTCAGATGAACCCTGAACTGCCTGGACTTCACCATTACTAGTTGATGCTGCTTCTTGATGGCTGGTACCGACTTGATTAGTCCCTTGGGTCGATGGATCTAGAATATTGTAATAAGTCGGTCCACCTTGACCAACTGGAAACCCATGAATCGCCTCTCTCATGGCGTTGTGTATATGTCCAAGAAAGCTTCGTTATGGCTTGATATGGCATCACGAATAGATTTGTCTACAACTTCCTTAAAGAAATGCCTATCTTCATCTTCAGTTGTATTCGTCTGCCCGTGTAATAGAACTCTTGGTAGTGGAAATTTTTGAACAATTGTGTTGTCACGTGTTTTGGTGTAGGACAACAAACACTTGTTCTAAAACTCTTCTGTATCTTTGCTGATGATACCGTTATCCCCATCAGGTAGATCTTCATAATGCAGCATAAGGATGTCGTTGTTGTTGTGAACCGCCATGACGATTGTGGGGTCCCACCAGGCGTGCCAGAAACGTGTGTCGACACGGAATTTTGTCCCATGCTGAGGACACACGAGCAAGCCGGAAGGGTCCGCTCGATGGAGCTGGAGATCCGCCTATCTTCAGCGCAAGGGTGGTCGATCCTGTGCACTCCAACCAAGACATGCCAGTCAATTTGACCCTGCAATTGATAAGGAGAGAAAGCTTATCAGTAATTAAGGGCATAACATGCCGGTGTTGCTAGACAGTCCCGAATGTGCGGCTCTGAGAGCCGATATGAAAGGAGATCGACTAAATAGACGATTCCAGCATATTTGTAAGAATAAATCGGTTAAAGCTCATGGGGTTGTGTAAGAAGAATCGGTTATCATTATGAATATCATTTTTTAGATAAATACTGGTCACTAGCAAAAAGATATCAACAGTAATTAGTTCATGCTAAGCCAATGACTGCAAGCAACCGAACCCCTTTTTATGAAAGAAACAATTCATCATCATTCAACCATTTAATAGAGATAAATCTAATAAACATATTAGATCTCATCTATCGCTATGACCAGTGGGGCATAAGGCAGAATCATGCAGACCGTAGAAACAACAATAGACTCAACGACCCTAACTTATTACTAATATCAGTGGGGCATGAGGCAGAATCATGTAGGCCGTAATACAATAATAAGATAATGGGGCTAACACATCTTTCAACCTATCACTACTTCAACGATCTCGTGATGCGAACCATTCGTGAAAGCTCACGATATCGGCTAAAACAACCGATTCAGGCATAACGCACAGTTAAGGTCGTGCCCTCTTAGGAACAGATCTACCAAATATTGGTCCCCACTCCATGGTGCTAATAGTGGGGTGTGAGGCAGAATCACACAGGCCGTGATAACGGGCCATGGAACAGTTTTCGCTAACCAATAGATCTACTCAAGATCCAACACGCCTTAACCGCACGCTATGCACGATCAAGATTGACATAAAACAGCCGATAAAACATAACTCATCGTTTAAAGTGCAGATTAAATCAGTTTAAACTAACAAACAATGGGTTAACAAAGATGTAAGGCAGATCTAGATCAATCCCAATCGGGCGAAGTGATATGATGTAATTAAATAAACAATGGAAGCAATAAGCAATATCGGTAACTTAATGAATCTATCCGAAGGAATGCCACCCTTAGATAGAGCCGATAACTTGACCTTAATCTAGTTCGAGCAGTGGTGGTTGATCGGATCGATGTAGCCGTACTTGAACTAGACAAGAGTCGATAACTAACTCATACCAGAGTCATAGTGGAGGTCGACCGGATTGATGCAGTCGTATGAACAGAGGTATAAGCCATGATGGTACTTACAGACAAGCAGTGGAGGTCAACCGGATCGATGCAGTCATACTTGCTGAAGAACTCGCCGAGATCTACTCTACTCCTACTCCTAAGGGATGGCCGGAGCCGAAAAAGTAAATAACTTGTATTTGATTGATTGTGTGTCTTTTACAATAGCCAGGGTTTGGTATTTATACCTGGAACCTACGCATGACTTCTATCTAAGCATGACTCATCACAATCTTTGGCCCTACGAGAAAACATTCCTAATTTAAGATAACTTGGACTCTAATCTTTCCCTTTTTGTAGAGTCCAGCATGCTTTGTCCTAGCATCGTTCGTAGCCTTCGTCGTCATCTGAAGAAAGCCGATCTCGGTGTTGCATCTGAATCAGCTAATTCCGATCTGCACGCAATTGCTTCCTTGATGACATGATCTTGGGAGCTTTTAAGTCCTTGTGAGACTCCTTCCAAATTTTGGTGTAAACACACCCACACCGCTTCGCCTGGCAACTGCTCCGACAGTAGAGCAACTACAAGTGCTTAGCCTCCTCTATGCTTTGGATCTGTTAGATGGTGCCCAAAAGAAACCACGGCGATTTGAGTAGACCATCACGTGAGCTCAATCGCGTCGAGGAATAGGTGGGGTTCGTCAGCAATGAGGCGACGCTCAATCGGTTGGTGGAGGACAATGTGTTGCCCGATAGGGTGACGGCTAGATGGCGTCCGGCTTGTAGTGAGAGCGTTCCGACTCCTCATGGTGACGAATTAGTAGTTTTTGAAGATTATTTCTATCGTGGATTTGGTGTTCAAATCCACCCGTCCCTCCGTGGATTGATTAATTATTATGAGATTAGTCTTTACAATCTGGGCCCGAATTCCATCCTTCATGTCTCTGTCTTCATCCATTTCTATGAGGCTTATCTTGGCATTCTTCCGTATTTTGATCTCTTCCACCACTTCTTCTGTTTCAAAGCCCGAGGGGATCTAGATCCAAGATTGTAGGCAACACGTACTTGCAGCTTTGGGACGGGATGGCTGGCCAATACATCGCCACCCTGTTAAACACGAATGTGAAGTATTGGGCATAGCAATGGTTCTACATGCCATAGGGAGAACATTATGTGGCATGCGACATTGATCAGATTCCCGTGAGCAACGCCAAGTGGTTGGAGAGACCTGGTGCCAATGGGATGGATCAAATGATGGAGCTATTGGCACTGATCGATCGGAGCAGGGTGGATGGGGTCATAGTGGTGACAAACTTCACTTTTTAGCAATGCTAGCCCAGCAAGGAGAGAGCACATCCTGGATATGAATTCCCGGGAGATACTAATGGGACCCATAAGGTGCCTGAGCTGATTAACTGGGATGAAGTCATGTAGCGAATTGGAGTGTTGTTTAACCTCGTGGGGTGTTGTAGGATTGATGATTAGTAGAGGGCCTTTAGTGTAGGGTGTAATGGAACCGACCAATTTATAAGAGCACAAGTACGAAAGCAATCACCAGAGTGATCAGACCGTCATACTTGAACCCATGTAAACCCGATAGTCAACTGAAACCACGAAGGATTTCAAACCAACTTGCATACAACCAAGATCGCAGTGATTCAACATAACAAGCCACATGTTACATCCATTTCACAAGTAGTTCACATAGTTATTACAACACGAGTTCATAAATAGCAGAAGCAAAGTAGTTTGAGACCCTCACACACACTTAGTTCAAATACAAGCCAATTCCATAGTCATATCTGGCAAAAGCAACATGATAAGATAGCATAGATGATCATGCCCCATGATCTAGTCTTCATTCTCCGTAGGGTGGAGACAATACTTGCAGTAGCTGTTATAGAGCAAGTCATCTGCAATAAGGGGGAATAAACCTTGAGTACGAGAATGTACTCATCTAGACTTACCCGTCATAAACCAAAAATAATTGACACCAAGGAGTATGCAAGGCTTTATCAGTGGATCTTGCTAGACAACCTTTTTGCACAAAAGCTTGAGTAATCATTATCATTATTCACCTGTACTAGCAGGGACTTTTAGCCATTACCTACCATCTATATTAGCACATGTACTAATCAATCACTTGATTAAATTGCAACAATAATAACCATATCAGGTATTTCATGGCTCATTATCATTATCATCATCATCATCATTTAACCATATCTTTAACTTTAGTGAATCTATGTTGCCGCTGCTCAGTTAAGTTCTCACTATCCGGGAGAGACAGCGATTTGAATCGATTCCTATCCAGCTGGAGGGGTATTCCTAACACAAACCCTGCTCCTCCCGTCAAGGTTGCAATCAAGTCACCTTTGGTACAACTCCGGAGTCGCGGGTCCGGACAGTGCCGCATCCTCAAGGGCGACACTCTGCTAGGAAGTGCAGGAAATTTTAAGCACCTGACCCCTTGGATTCACGCCAATGTCCCCAAGCACATCCTTACTACCTCCAGAATGCGCACGATCCCCCGGTTCCTGGCCTGAGTCGAACTACTAGGCTTCATGGTCAGAACGACTTATCCAGCCAGCTAAGTGTTAGGCTGCGTTCAACATGACATGAGGACGTACAGCGAATCGGTCCTTAAATGATACGGACGGGGATGGATCCACACCCAAGACCTCCTTGCCTTGTTGCTTCTCTATCGACATCCCTCCCGGTCTCCATTCATTATTAACACATGGTTATTTCCACGATAGCAAATCTAGCCAACCATGACCAGACATGATCCTAACTTGCAGGTGACAGGAAATCACCTGACTTTTACCGGTCTAAGCAAGGCTAAGCTTTGATTCGCTCCTGGGCCTAAATAGGATTCATGGTATGTTTACTGGACAAGGAATAGATATATATATATGCAACAAGTGTTTGCATCCAATTCCTATCACTTAATGCATCAACAAATAAAGATACTCAAAGTAACCATTTTCAAAACATAGGAGACTTAGAATGCTCCGGGGCTTGTCTTTCAGAAAAGATGAAGGTTGGTGATCGGGACACTCAAGAACTTCTTCGTTGGCTCCTTCTTGGGGGCCTGCACCTCCTGCTCCTGAGCTTGCTTGATATGATGCGAGGTCCCGATCTTCATGACGTAGGATCAATCACCAGATAACTAGCTAAAGAACAGCCGGATAACTTGCTGCAGGCAGCGATAACTAGTGCAACCTGGCAAATAAAACTCGAAGCCAACCACCGTCTTTAACCGGCAACCTGAATCGAGGATTCGCCCAACCACACTCTCAAAGAATCAACCAACACAACCTACAATCAATCAAGGCAAACCTTGAAGGGAGTAGGCGCACCAATTGGGAGCGGATGAAACCGCCGCTTCTGTAAATCCCGCGAAGGAAATCACAAGAGCAAAGGGGTAGAGATCACTCTCAATATTTGTTAGCACACAGCTGAACAAATGGGGGTTCTGTATTTCGATTATCAAAAGTCTTCCTTTGCTTAGGAGTACATGGATTTTTTATACTAGGAACAGCCCTCCAAGATAGGTATAAACACGAAAAGGAAAAGAAAGGGTAGTCTATGTGAACAAGCTTCCATGAAATGAGTTTCTGAGTAGTTTTCACGTGGCTATTGGTCTTCTGCGCAGTCTTCAGTGTTTTGGCAATAACTCCATCTTGAAAAATCCAAATGACGTGTTGTTGGTTGCGTTGGAAAGCTAACTTGATAAGGTTTCACACCATGTATAGCATACACCACGAAACATTGTAGAATGGTACAGTTTAATATGAGAAGTTGTACCAATATCATGTCCTGAGAAGACTGTTTACCCTCTGAGCAGTCTGCACTAAAGCTGGTCGGATCTGCACTAAAACTGGTCAGATCTGGTCAGCCTTGAAGCATTAGAAACTAGATTTGACAAGCTTTCCAAAAAGTCCTCATGGACCTCCATATCCTTTGGGAATAAAAAGTTATGATATTTTCTTCTTGACAGTTCTGTCAGTTTCAAGAGGTCTGACTAGTATGTACTAAGCTGGTCGGATTTCATTAGTTAGAAATCCAAACTGGTCAGCATTAGCATCATTGGAACGTAGACTCGACAAGCTTTCCAAAATGTGCTCATTCACCTTCATAGCTTCTGGAAATCAAAAGTTATGAATATTTCTTTCCGACTGTTCTGCAGGACTGGTCTGGTTCGAGTGTGGTTCTTCTCTGTGGTCATCACCTTGTGTGTTCTTGCCATACTCTTTAGTGAACCTGAGCAACAACAACGTGCACGACTTAGGTAGTATATAATTCTCATTAATATTAAATTGAACTTCATAAAGTAGCGCGTTCACCTCTTGTTGTAGCTTCTTTGCTCGACTATGTGTAATTGGGCCACCAAAGGCTTGGGCTGTTGTCGATGTAGGTGATACTTGAGTTGGTGTTACTTGAATTGGAGGTTGTAACATGTTGGTTGATGACGTGGTCATATCATTGCTGCTATTCCTCTGGGAGTCCTTGCTTGAATTCTAGAAGCGTGACTCTCTCCAGAACACCTATTGCATGCATATGCATAGTATAAGAATCATGCATGCACAAGAGATGGAAGGTGATGATGAAATGTGCAGTCATGTATAGATGGACGCATGAAAGACACGATGATACAAGATTAACACTTATTTTACTGAGTAGGTGCATATCTCTTCTAGACAACAAGAACTACACACTCACCAACCTCTAACAACCTAAGATAAGGTTATTCATCTTCAGTAAGAGGTCTAGCACCTGCAACTAACAAGTTATGTTAATTAGCCTAGCATCTAAATCATCACATCAACTCATAGCAAGCAAACAAATTATTCACTGCAATCACAGAGTCAAGGCTGCAAACAGCAGCAACTAGTTTTACTCATAACTAGTGGTGTACTAATCCAAAAGACATGCAACAAGACAATCTGGAAATCTTATGAAATTGTCTACAATTCATATTTAAACCTCTCAGCATGATTCCCAAGTTAACAAGGTCAAACAGGCACATTTATCAAATCTGATCCAGAATTTCCAGAGAGCTACAATTTCTGAAGGCCAACTTTGAGCAGGCATAACTCAAAAACTATTTGGCTAAATGCCATGAAAATTTAACACAAGCTAGTTAAGTGAGTTATATACAACGTTGTTTTAGACAAGATTCCTAGCAAATCTCATCTTCACTAGTTAATTTGCTTATCTCTAAAATCTGTCCAGAAACTCACCGCGAGTGAATTATAGTGAAAATAATATTCCATTACATATAAGAATAGTACTAAGAGCACTACCAATATTACCAACAGTTAACATACATCAAATGAACACTAGAAAACATAGTGGCCATTCCTAAATAACTTCCTTTCATGCCTTTATTAATTTATTTAGATACTTAGGTTAAATAATAAACACCTAGACAAAGTGTACAGAAAATTCCACAAAATTACAGTAGCTTATACATGTCCCTAGTAGACCACTGTATAAATTTCACATCATTTGAACAATCATAACATCCTACACAAAAATAACAAGCCAGCAGGGCTTAAAATACCATAAATAGGAAACCCTAGTGAAAAGTGTCAAACAACAGAAGAAATATTTTTCTTAGCATCCTTAAGGTATCAGGACAACCTCCAATAAATTTCATGGGCATTGGATTCATAGATTAATTATCAAAATTCACACAAGGATCACCTAATTATAAGAGGGAAATTAATAACTCAAAAACTATTCATGCAATGACTCTCAAATTTTTACCCGAGCTTCTATCATCAAGAAAAGCTCACCATACAAATTTCATAATTTTTGGAGCACTGGAACTCTAGATATGAATTAAACAATTTTGCATTCATTTAAAAACACATTTCAAGTTGCAATTTAATTCTTCCAGAACCTTTACTACAAGTGTTCATGTTATATTTTTCCTAAATACTACACTTCATGAGGAACACCACAAAATTTGGTTTACCAAAATTGGATCTCCAAAATTCCACTTATGATTTTCCAAAGTTGCATACAAATCTGAAAATAACTGAACTTTCTTTTTCACTGCACAGCCACTGACGCTCAGGACCCACAGGTCAGTGGACCCCGCTGGTTAGTCTAACCAGAGCAGGGGACGGCGGTTAAACGACGGTAGCTCGCCGATGGCGAATCCACCGGCAAAACTGACCCCACATGGTGCTCTCCTCACTCTCCCGCATCTATAGAGGTAAGTGGTTAGGGTTGAGGCGCATTAGAGGCGGCTCGTCAACGGCCATGGCGGTACGGCGGCGTAGCACGACGGTGCGCCGGCCATCTCCGGCCACGGCGGGTCCAAGCAAAAGGCTCTACGGCACCACGGTGCTTAGGCGAAACTATTCATGCTAGCCTAGGGTTAGGAGATGCTCTAGGGACACCTGGCCACGGAGAGGTCCGCACGGCAGCAGAGCTTACTCCAGCAAAGCTCACCCGCCGGCGATGTCCGGGCGGTAGCAGTTAGATTGGATAGGGTTAGAGTCACTACGAGGCATGTGGAACACAATGCGGAGGAAAGGGGGCATGGAGGAGCGGTGGTCAGCTCGGGCCACGGCGAGCTCGTGCTCCAGCGAGGTGACAGTCATGGCGACGATGACAGAATTGGCAAAAGGGCCCTCACCTAGGCTCGCTCGACGTTGCGAGTGGGTGGAGATGGTGGCACGAAGCAAGGTAGAGCTTGTGGCTAGCTGGAGGCGGCAATGATGCGGTGGCGAGGGAGATAGGCGACGGTGACATGCTTGGCAGCAATGGCGGAGGCGCGGTGCTCCGCTTCCGCGTGCGCTGGCGAGGCGAGGAGATGCAAATGAAGGCAGCGCTTGCTCCAGAGGACGTGTGGGGTTGAGGTGTCCATGATGGCTAGACCAGTGGGGGCAGCACCAGCGTACGGACTCCACTTGTCGAGCTCGGCCTGACGCCGGTCGACCCTATCGACCTAAACCCGAACGCCATCAGAGTCAGTAACGCCGACTGACAGCGAGTTTTCATCACCTCCAAACTCTAAATCGGTGGCGAGTTAGCAAAATATCCTTGAAGCAAAGTTGTAGAGATATGATAGATCTACAATTGTTCTATAGAAACCACCAGCAAATTCGTAAAGGATCATGAGTTACATCAACCCAAAGTAAGCTTCGTCAAACTGTAAACGCAGTTAAAACTTAGAAATTTTTTGAAGTGCTGAATCAGCACCCAAATCTGACTTGTGGTCCATGTTTGGGACTGTTCCACACATTTTCATGACTTGGCCTCTAAACAAAGTTTGTTCCATATATAATTTTCTACAACTTTCCTTTAGGTTGCTCAGACATGCAAACAATCTATGGCACTGTTCAGTTCAGTCAAACCAAAGCACTCAAGAGGAGCACCTAGTCAAACTAAACCCTAGAAGCATAATTAGGCAAAGTCATTAACATGAACATTGCTCCACTATGTACCCTAAGTGTAGTTAAGGTGTTTTAGGGAATAATTAACCACACCACACATTGATCACACCAAAATCAAGCATCACATGCATTGAAACAAGGAAAAACAAGTGAATTGCTACTTTTGTTTCAAAGCCATGTTTCATGAGTTTGTTGCATAGTACTAACTAACCATGTTTCACTAAAGTATGTGACAAGTTTCATATGTTTCATGAGTTTGTTGCATAGTGCTAACTAACCATGTTTCACTAAAGTATGTGACATGTTTCAAGAGTGAGTTGCACGTGTTGCACTTGAGTGTTGCACACTATCCATTTCATAAAACAAACACACATGGAATATAAACATATGTTGCAATGTTTCAAAAGCATGTTCCAAACAATCTAAGCTCATGAATGGGTGAATGATGCTCATGTTTATGAAATGCAAGTGCAAATGTGGAAGCCAAACACTAGGGGTGTTACATAGGGACCCTCCCACCATGGGTAAGAGTCTTCTTTTTAGTTTTGCTTGATCCCTTATCTATTGCAATATACTCATTCATTTTCCTGAAGATTCATGGGTAGGATCGGGCGGTATACTTCTCGGCGGTGTCATCAGCTGACTGGTCGAGGGGTGTAGTGTAACATCCCTGATGTTATAAAGTACTTAAAAGGTGATCATGTCATCATTATGCATAATCATCATGTATCAACTCATGAATGCATTTCAGGTTTAATTTATAGCATGTAAATGTTGTTATGAAGTGTGTTATATGTTACATGAAATAATAGTGATTAAGAAACGTTGTGAATTTTAATGTGGGAATCTATTAAACAATTCAAATTCTTCCTTAATAAAAGTTTAATAATTTTTGTTGCAATGCTTGGTGTGAATATTGTTTTATGATATGTGTTGACTTGTATGGATGAATCAATTTCAAAACATTTGTGTTTAATTGGATTTCCGAAAACCCGAATTTCCAGCATTTAAAGTTTACCCTGGAAAACCTAATTCAAAATCTAAGCACATTTTGGGGTTGAGCATAAAGCAAAAGTGTAGAGCTTGTCGAGTTGTACAAAGTTGGTTTTTGGAGTTTTCAAAGTTATTTAGTAAAATTTGAAGTAATTTGAAAAGGCGTGATTCATTAAATGTCCCCGTTTTGAATTCAAATTTGCATTTCAAAATGTAGGCTGAATTTGGGTATGGTTATAAAAGCAAAGTTGTAGAACTTTTGATTTTGAACAACTTTTCTTTTTGGAGATTTTTGAGTTGTTATACAAATTTGGGAGTAATTTGGGTTTCAAAACCAGTGGCAGTTCTGTAATTTCGGTGAACAGTGCCCGCGGAAGACACCTCATCGTCGGCGTGCTTCGATCAGCTTCCAGGCGCAACTGTGGCCGCCCTTGGCGTCGTGCTGGCGCGGAGAAGACCCCTACGTGGCTTCCTCTTGCTTCTTGGCCGTCCTTTATAGCTTGGCTGTCGCCGTTCGTTTCTTTTTCTCCTCCTCTCTGTTTTCCCGACGCCGCCGCCATGGCCGAGCCTCCTTCGCCGCTGTCGTTCTTCCACCTCCGAGCCTTCTCCGATCCTACCGAGTGCACCACCACCTTCGTCGTCATTTGCCGCCCCTCCTGCGCCCCTTTTTCTGTCGCCACGGTCGCCGTAGTGCCATCGCCGCCGGAGCAGCCACCGGCGTCCTGCCTGCTCGCGCGGCCAGCAGGCCACAGGCCACCTCTGGCCATGCTGCGGTCATCCTCGAGCTCGCCTCGCCACCCCCGTCGCTCGACCACCCCTTCAATTGCCGCCTACGAGCATCAACCGGCCAGAAATCGCGTTTCTCCGGCGTCCTCTGTTCTTCAATCGCGACCAGGGACTTCAGCTTCAAATTCGAGATTTGTGAGGGGCTTTTCTATGAACCGCAGACTCATATGAATAGTGCCTTTTGGACCTGTTTGCTTTGAAATCGGCTGGAACTTTAAAATTTTATAGTAATTCATAGGAAATTCGTAAAATAGCAAATGAGGACTTTTTGGAATCCTTGTGAAATTGTCTATGCAGTAGATCTATAATATGGCATGTTTTAGTTTAAAGTTTTAGCTGCAAAAATAGATTTGTGCAGTAAGGTTGTAATGCTAGTTGAATTTGTTATTTTCCATAACTGCAGATCTAGGGCTCCAAATGAAGTGAAATTTTTGTGGAATGCTACTCATGTGATAGTTGATGTGTGGTAAAAATTTCATGAGTATTGGATGAAGTATGAGTGAGTTTTTGGTTTATCTCGCTCTCACATGATTTCTTGCAATAGCAAATTGTCTTTTTCATAGAGGCAGCTATACTTATGCAAATGGTATGAAATTTGTACAGTAGACTATTGAGAGGATATGTGAGCTACTGTAATTTTTGTAGAAGTTATTGTGCATTTTTGGTATATGTTCATAAATACACCTTGATGTCTAAATAAATTAAGAAATGCTTTAAGAAAATTTATTTAGAGGTGAGCACCATGCTTTCTGGTGTTCTTTAGTCATGTGTGAAATGTTGGTAAAGTTGGTTTTGCCCAATTATGTGTTTGCAACATAAGTTAATAATTATTTTCTTGCCGATGTGGTTTATGGACAGATCTAAGAACTTAGCAAAGTTCTTCATGATAATGTGCTTTGTTGTGAAACTTGTTAATAACAAAGTTGTAGATAATCCATGTATCTAGCTGCTGTTAAAATTTGGTGGTATTTGGCTAAGTAGTTTGTGAGTTATGCCTGTTTAAAGTTGGGTTTCAGAAATGGCTGCTCTCTGTCATTTGGGGACCAGTTTCTGTAAATGGGTATATTTGACTTAGTTAACTTGAGAATCATGCTAAGATGATTAAAGATGAGTTGTAGAAAATTTTATAAGCTTTCCAGAATGTCTTGTTGCATGGCTATTGGATTTGTATAACTCTAATTACGATCCAAACATGAAGCTGTTGTTTCCAGTCTAGGAATAGACATATGCTAGTTGTGGTTGTTTACTCCATGTGTTGCTAAGTATAGCTTATGCCCTTGTTGATGGTCAAGTTATGATACTTGTGACCTTGTTAAACTTGTGTCATGCTTGATGTGCTTGCTCTCTATAGTTAGTTGTGTGATCCTTAATGGTAGAATTGCATGTTGGTTTTGTTGGCTTGCAACTGTACCGCGAAGGAAAGTTGTATTCAAGTTGTTAATTTTGTATCCATCATCAAGCATCATGTTTTATATCTCGCATCATGTTAAGCATGGCATTGTTATTACGTGTAGTGAACGAAGGTGAACATGTGGTAGTTAATCAAGCTGTAGAAGAAGTTGGTCCGCCTGTTGAGGTCGGATTGGATAATTGTGGAACGACTCAGGAACCGGACTTTTCCGTCAACGAAGGCAAGCCCCGGATGCATTTAAACCCTACCTTGTGTTTTACAAATTGATTTCGCTTTTGCTTTCATATACTGCATTAAGTGATTAGGAGTTAAGTGAAAACCTAATTGATGCATGACCAACCTTGTTTTCCTTATCTACCTTGTTAACCATTTTAATTCGTATATGGCTAGTTATGCTTAGTCATGCTTAGATAAATAAAGGTCGGGTGATTACCTGTCACCTGCGAGTTTTAAATGGAACTTTGGTTACTTATGTTATCATGTGATATGGGAATTTGGAGTAATAAATCTAGACCGGGCGGACTCGGTGTGTGTGTGAGCCACAAGACCTGGTAATGTCTTGTGAGCGGGTCTCTTTCCGCCTATGTCAATTAAGGCACGTCCGTTGTTGAATTGCATGAGGTGAGAATTTGTAGTACTAACCACATACTCCGGTAAGCCTTAACTTGGCGATTCTATTACGAGAATGGCTACTCGCGCACTGGGAGTGGAGAGATGGCGGGAATAGCGTGTACCCACATGGCAATGGGCTGGATTGGTGGAGTACTGTATTCTCGGGTGGCGTGGATCCATTCTTGTTTTAGAGGATCCGAGGGTAGGTTGATATATGTGAGTCAGGGACCTGCATATGTCATGTGGTCTGGAATCCCCAGCTGGGTTTTAATCGATTCGAATCGTCGTTGCTCCTCGGTTATGGAGACTCAACTCACTGTTCATCATCGTAGTATTAATAACTAGAACTTGAATAAGGCTGTGAAGGAGGTTCTGCCACAGAATGGTATCAGAGCGATCGTTACAAGGTCTTTGTTGTATTGTTTTACAAAAACTTTAAAATGATTTGGGATAAATAAATATAACTTATTAATTTGGTCCAAATTGCTTCCGACTTATCTTATTCATTCTCTCCAGTCCTTATTTGATTAAAAAGGCTTTGTGTGGTGGAGTAGTAATCTTATTATGCCCTATATAATAACAACTATTGTTTATGTACCATAGGAGCTTTGATGTTTTGTAACATAAGAATCGTTCATGCATCATGTCATTAATGAAACACTGCACATATTCCAGTTATAATCATTCATATGAAGTTGAAATATAATGATGTTTAAAACTTCCTCCTTCCATTTAGAGAATGGCTATTGTTTGTTATAGCTATTTTTGTCCCAATGAATTTGGTCATGTACCAAGCTTTGCTGGTAAACCACTCTTTGATTGTACTTGCTCATAAGTTCCACATCTTTGGGAATTTCTTGATGCACTTTAATTTTTCCATCTACTCAATGTTGAAACTTGGGACTAATCCTTGACTTCTCAAACCTATGCATGTGTCATGTCTTGGTCTCTCCTAATGCAACACATGCTAGTTCTTTGATCTTGCTAGCTTGACATGTATTACTTATGAGTTACTTTAGTTGTGCCCTATGGTGGTGCCATGATCCATGATTTACGATGTCGCGTCGAAACCTGGGGTCTCCTGTGGACTGCAGCCATAAGGAAATACTGCTGGGTGCTCGCTGGTATCGAGGTCTGCGGTCATGATCCACTATAGCTTCGCAATTAATGTGATTCATTCATCTTGGCACTTTCATTTGGAATTCATGTTCCATCATTCCATTGAAGTTACTAAATCCTTTGTCCCTTCCAACTGTCTTTTGATCTCATTTGTAATCTCAAAACCAACCTTTGTTGTTTTGTGAACAATTTGCAAGTTAATGTGTTTGACACATTTCCTTTTCCACTATTCAACCCAACGCTTTTTCGCACTTCAAATCTCGGGATGAGATTTCTTTAAGGGGGAAGGATTGTAACATCCTTGATGTTATAAAGTACTTAAAAGGTGATCATGTCATCATTATGCATAATCATCATGTATCAACTCATGAATGCATTTCAGGTTTAATTTATAGCATGTAAATGTTGTTATGAAGTGTGTTATATGTTACATGAAATAATACTGATTAAGAAACTTTGTGAATTTTAATGTGGGAATCTATTAAACAATTCAAATTCTTCCTTAATAAAAGTTTAATAATTTTTGTTGCAATGCTTGGTGTGAATATTGTTTTATGATATGTGTTGACTTGTATGGATGAATCAATTTCAAAACATTTGTGTTTAATTGGATTTCCGAAAACCCGAATTTCCAGCATTTAAAGTTTACCCTGGAAAACCTAATTCAAAATCTAAGCACATTTTGGGGTTGAGCCTAAAAGCAAAAGTGTAGAGCTTGTCGAGTTGTACAAAGTTGGTTTTTGGAGTTTTCAAAGTTATTTAGTAAAATTTGAAGTAATTTGAAAAGGCGTGATTCTTTAAATGTCCCCGTTTTGAATTCAAATTTGCATTTCAAAATGTAGGCTGAATTTGGGTATGGTTATAAAAGCAAAGTTGTAGAACTTTTGATTTTGAACAACTTTTATTTTTGGATATTTTTGAGTTGTTATACAAATTTGGGAGTAATTTGGGTTTCAAAACCAGTGGCAGTTCTGTAATTTCGGTGAACAGTGCCCGCGGAAGACACCTCATCGTCGGCGTGCTTCGATCAGCTTCCAGGCGCAACTGTGGCCGCCCTCGGCGTCGTGCTGGCGCGGAGAAGACTCCTACGTGGCTTCCTCTTGCTTCTTGGCCGTCCTTTATAGCTTGGCTGTCGCCGTTCGTTTCTTTTTCTCCTCCTCTCTGTTTTCCCGACGCCGCCGCCATGGCCGAGCCTCCTTCGCCGCTGTCGTTCTTCCACCTCCGAGCCTTCTCCGATCCTACCGAGTGCACCACCACCTTCGTCGTCATTTGCCGCCCCTCCTGCGCCCCTTTTTCTGTCGCCACGGTCGCCGTAGTGCCATCGCCGCCGGAGCAGCCGCCGGCGTCCTGCCTGCTCGCGCGGCCAGCAGGCCACAGGCCACCTCTGGCCATGCTGCGGTCATCCTCGAGCTCGCCTCGCCACCCCGTCGCTCGACCACCCCTTCAATTGCCGCCTACGAGCATCAACCGGCCAGAAATCGCGTTTCTCCGGCGTCCTCTGTTCTTCAATCGCGACCAGGGACTTCAGCTTCAAATTCGAGATTTGTGAGGGGCTTTTCTGTGAACCGCAGACTCATATGAATAGTGCCTTTTGGACCTGTTTGCTTTGAAATCGGCTGGAACTTTGAAATTTTATGGTAATTCATAGGAAATTCGTAAAATAGCAAATGAGGACTTTTTGGAATCCTTGTGAAATTGTCTATGCAGTAGATCTATAATATGGCATGTTTTAGTTTAAAGTTTTAGCTGCAAAAATAGATTTGTGCAGTAAGGTTGTAATGCTAGTTGAATTTGTTATTTTCCATAACTGCAGATCTAGGGCTCCAAATGAAGTGAAATTTTTGTGGCATGCTACTCATGTGATAGTTGATGTGTGGTAAAAATTTCATGAGTATTGGATGAAGTATGAGTGAGTTTTTGGTTTATCTCGCTCTCACATGATTTCTTGCAATAGCAAATTGTCTTTTTCATAGAGGCAGCTATACTTACGCAAATGGTATGAAATTTGTACAGTAGACTATTGAGAGGATATGTGAGCTACTGTAATTTTTGTAGAAGTTATTGTGCATTTTTGGTATATGTTCATAAATACACCTTGATGTCTAAATAAATTAAGAAATGCTTTAAGAAAATTTATTTAGAGGTGAGCACCATGCTTTCTGGTGTTCTTTAGTCATGTGTGAAATGTTGGTAAAGTTGGTTTTGCCCAATTATGTGTTTGCAACATAAGTTAATAATTATTTTCTTGCCGATGTGGTTTATGGACAGATCTAAGAACTTAGCAAAGTTCTTCATGATAATGTGCTTTGTTGTGAAACTTGTTAATAACAAAGTTGTAGATAATCCATGTATCTAGCTGCTGTTAAAATTTGGTGGTATTTGGCTAAGTAGTTTGTGAGTTATGCCTGTTTAAAGTTGGGTTTCAGAAATGACTGCTCTCTGTCATTTGGGGACCAGTTTCTATAAATGGGTATATTTGACTTAGTTAACTTGAGAATCATGCTAAGATGATTAAAGATGAGTTGTAGAAAATTTCATAAGCTTTCCAGAATGTCTTGTTGCATGGCTATTGGATTTGTATAACTCTAATTACGATCCAAACATGAAGCTGTTGTTTCCAGTCTAGGAATAGACATATGCTAGTTGTGGTTGTTTACTCCATGTGTTGCTAAGTATAGCTTATGCCCTTGTTGATGGTCAAGTTATGATACTTGTGACCTTGTTAAACTTGTGTCATGCTTGATGTGCTTGCTCTCTATAGTTAGTTGTGTGATCCTTAATGGTAGAATTGCAAGTTGGTTTTGTTGGCTTGCAACTGTACCGCGAAGGAAAGTTGTATTCAAGTTGTTAATTTTGTATCCATCATCAAGCATCATGTTTTATATCTCGCATCATGTTAAGCATGGCATTGTTATTATGTGTAGTGAACGAAGGTGAACATGTGGTAGTTAATCAAGCTGTAGAAGAAGTTGGTCCGCCTGTTGAGGTCGGATTGGATAATTGTGGAACGACTCAGGAACCGAACTTTTCCGTCAACGAAGGCAAGCCCCGGATGCATTTAAACCCTACCTTGTGTTTTACAAATTGATTTCGCTTTTGCTTTCATATACTGCATTAAGTGATTAGGAGTTAAGTGAAAACCTAATTGATGCATGACCAACCTTGTTTTCCTTATCTACCTTGTTAACCGTTTTAATTCGTATATGGCTAGTTATGCTTAGTCATGCTTAGATAAATAAAGGTCGGGTGATTACCTGTCACCTGCGAGTTTTAAATGGAACTTTGGTTACTTATGTTATCATGTGATATGGGAATTTGGAGTAATAAATCTAGACCGGGCGGACTCGGTGTGTGTGTGAGCCACAAGACCTGGTAATGTCTTGTGAGCGGGTTCTTTCCTCCTGTGTCAATTAAGGCACGTCCGTTGTTGAATTGCATGAGGTGAGAATTTGTAGTACTAACCACATACTCCGGTAAGCCTTAACTTGGCGATTCTATTACGAGAATGGCTACTCGCGCACTGGGAGTGGAGAGATGGCGGGAATAGCGTGTACCCACGTGGCAATGGGCTGGATTGGTGGAGTACTGTATTCTCGGGTGGCGTGGACCCATTCTTGTTTTAGAGGATCCGAGGGTAGGTTGATATATGTGAGTCGGGGACCTGCATATGTCATGTGGTCTGGAATCCCCAGCTGGGTTTTAATCGATTCGAATCGTCGTTGCTCCTCGGTTATGGAGACTCAACTCACTGTTCATCATCGTAGTATTAATAACTAGAACTTGAATAAGGCTGTGAAGGTGTTGGTTATGAAGTTTCATGATCTCATTACGGATCGTGTCAGCTTGTATATGATCTCATGAAGTTTTAAATGTTGACATAATGAATTTTGTTAAAGAGCTTTTACGCAAAAGAACTTTGATTATTGCTAAAGCCATACCTTGAATCCCTGAGCCTGCATTCCTGAGTTCTATCAATTTTTATTTCGGTTAAGTCTTGTTGAGTACTTTTGTACTCAGGGTTCGTTGACCCTTGTTGCAGGTGAGCCTCATGAGCAGGTCTGTTTTGGGCCGTGTTGCATGACGGTTGTTCGATCCGATGATGATAAGTAAATTTGTGGCCCTTGGGCAGGGCAGTTTAATTGCGTGTTTTGTATTATGTTATAATGCCACTCCACTACTACGGTTTGGAATATTAATCAAAATTAGTTTATAAGGTTTGAAACTACTGTTTTGTAAACTAAGTTATTGTAAGACTTCCGCTATATTACTCTGATGTATCTATTTGAATAAACTGTTGTAATACTGCAATGACTCTGTAATGGGATCCTGCTCGGAAATCGTGGATGATTCGGGGTTCTGCGGGGACACCCGACAGTCTTCTTAAGTTACTAGGAACATATGCATAGTCGTCAGAGGTCGTTGGACAGTGACAGGTGCATGTGGGTCCTATAATTTAGGAGGTTCTGCCACAGAATGGTATCAGAGCGATCGTTACAAGGTCTTTGTTGTATTGTTTTACAAAAACTTTAAAATGATTTGGGATAAATAAATATAACTTATTAATTTGGTCCAAATTGCTTCCGACTTATCTTATTCATTCTCTCCAGTCCTTATTTGATTAAAAAGGCTTTGTGTGGTGGAGTAGTAATCTTATTATGCCCTATATAATAACAACTATTGTTTATGTACCATAGGAGCTTTGATGTTTTGTAACATAAGAATCGTTCATGCATCATGTCATTAATGAAACACTGCACATATTCCAGTTATAATCATTCATATGAAGTTGAAATATAATGATGTTTAAAACTTCCTCCTTCCATTTAGAGAATGGCTATTGTTTGTTATAGCTATTTTTGTCCCAATGAATTTGGTCATGTACCAAGCTTTGCTGGTAAACCACTCTTTGATTGTACTTGCTCATAAGTTCCACATCTTTGGGAATTTCTTGATGCACTTTAATTTTTCCATCTACTCAATGTTGAAACTTGGGACTAATCCTTGACTTCTCAAACCTATGCATGTGTCATGTCTTGGTCTCTCCTAATGCAACACATGCTAGTTCTTTGATCTTGCTAGCTTGACATGTATTACTTATGAGTTACTTTAGTTGTGCCCTATGGTGGTGCCATGATCCATGATTTACGATGTCGCGTCGAAACCTGGGGTCTCCTGTGGACTGCAGCCATAAGGAAATACTGCTGGGTGCTCGCTGGTATCGAGGTCTGCGGTCATGATCCACTATAGCTTCGCAATTAATGTGATTCATTCATCTTGGCACTTTCATTTGGAATTCATGTTCCATCATTCCATTGAAGTTACTAAATCCTTTGTCCCTTCCAACTGTCTTTTGATCTCATTTGTAATCTCAAAACCAACCTTTGTTGTTTTGTGAACAATTTGCAAGTTAATGTGTTTGACACATTTCCTTTTCCACTATTCAACCCAACGCTTTTTCGCACTTCAAATCTTGGGACGAGATTTCTTTAAGGGGGAAGGATTGTAACATCCTTGATGTTATAAAGTACTTAAAAGGTGATCATGTCATCATTATGCATAATCATCATGTATCAACTCATGAATGCATTTCAGGTTTAATTTATAGCATGTAAATGTTGTTATGAAGTGTGTTATATGTTACATGAAATAATACTGATTAAGAAACTTTGTGAATTTTAATGTGGGAATCTATTAAACAATTCAAATTCTTCCTTAATAAAAGTTTAATAATTTTTGTTGCAATGCTTGGTGTGAATATTGTTTTATGATATGTGTTGACTTGTATGGATGAATCAATTTCAAAACATTTGTGTTTAATTGGATTTCCGAAAACCCGAATTTCCAGCATTTAAAGTTTACCCTGGAAAACCTAATTCAAAATCTAAGCACATTTTGGGGTTGAGCCTAAAAGCAAAAGTGTAGAGCTTGTCGAGTTGTACAAAGTTGGTTTTTGGAGTTTTCAAAGTTATTTAGTAAAATTTGAAGTAATTTGAAAAGGCGTGATTCTTTAAATGTCCCCGTTTTGAATTCAAATTTGCATTTCAAAATGTAGGCTGAATTTGGGTATGGTTATAAAAGCAAAGTTGTAGAACTTTTGATTTTGAACAACTTTTATTTTTGGATATTTTTGAGTTGTTATACAAATTTGGGAGTAATTTGGGTTTCAAAACCAGTGGCAGTTCTGTAATTTCGGTGAACAGTGCCCGCGGAAGACACCTCATCGTCGGCGTGCTTCGATCAGCTTCCAGGCGCAACTGTGGCCGCCCTCGGCGTCGTGCTGGCGCGGAGAAGACTCCTACGTGGCTTCCTCTTGCTTCTTGGCCGTCCTTTATAGCTTGGCTGTCGCCGTTCGTTTCTTTTTCTCCTCCTCTCTGTTTTCCCGACGCCGCCGCCATGGCCGAGCCTCCTTCGCCGCTGTCGTTCTTCCACCTCCGAGCCTTCTCCGATCCTACCGAGTGCACCACCACCTTCGTCGTCATTTGCCGCCCCTCCTGCGCCCCTTTTTCTGTCGCCACGGTCGCCGTAGTGCCATCGCCGCCGGAGCAGCCGCCGGCGTCCTGCCTACTCGCGCGGCCAGCAGGCCACAGGCCACCTCTGGCCATGCTGCGGTCATCCTCGAGCTCGCCTCGCCACCCCGTCGCTCGACCACCCCTTCAATTGCCGCCTACGAGCATCAACCGGCCAGAAATCGCGTTTCTCCGGCGTCCTCTGTTCTTCAATCGCGACCAGGGACTTCAGCTTCAAATTCGAGATTTGTGAGGGGCTTTTCTGTGAACCGCAGACTCATATGAATAGTGCCTTTTGGACCTGTTTGCTTTGAAATCGGCTGGAACTTTGAAATTTTATGGTAATTCATAGGAAATTCGTAAAATAGCAAATGAGGACTTTTTGGAATCCTTGTGAAATTGTCTATGCAGTAGATCTATAATATGGCATGTTTTAGTTTAAAGTTTTAGCTGTAAAAATAGATTTGTGCAGTAAGGTTGTAATGCTAGTTGAATTTGTTATTTTCCATAACTGCAGATCTAGGGCTCCAAATGAAGTGAAATTTTTGTGGCATGCTACTCATGTGATAGTTGATGTGTGGTAAAAATTTCATGAGTATTGGATGAAGTATGAGTGAGTTTTTGGTTTATCTCGCTCTCACATGATTTCTTGCAATAGCAAATTGTCTTTTTCATAGAGGCAGCTATACTTACGCAAATGGTATGAAATTTGTACAGTAGACTATTGAGAGGATATGTGAGCTACTGTAATTTTTGTAGAAGTTATTGTGCATTTTTGGTATATGTTCATAAATACACCTTGATGTCTAAATAAATTAAGAAATGCTTTAAGAAAATTTATTTAGAGGTGAGCACCATGCTTTCTGGTGTTCTTTAGTCATGTGTGAAATGTTGGTAAAGTTGGTTTTGCCCAATTATGTGTTTGCAACATAAGTTAATAATTATTTTCTTGCCGATGTGGTTTATGGACAGATCTAAGAACTTAGCAAAATTCTTCATGATAATGTGCTTTGTTGTGAAACTTGTTAATAACAAAGTTGTAGATAATCCATGTATCTAGCTGCTGTTAAAATTTGGTGGTATTTGGCTAAGTAGTTTGTGAGTTATGCCTGTTTAAAGTTGGGTTTCAGAAATGACTGCTCTCTGTCATTTGGGGACCAGTTTCTATAAATGGGTATATTTGACTTAGTTAACTTGAGAATCATGCTAAGATGATTAAAGATGAGTTGTAGAAAATTTCATAAGCTTTCCAGAATGTCTTGTTGCATGGCTATTGGATTTGTATAACTCTAATTACGATCCAAACATGAAGCTGTTGTTTCCAGTCTAGGAATAGACATATGCTAGTTGTGGTTGTTTACTCCATGTGTTGCTAAGTATAGCTTATGCCCTTGTTGATGGTCAAGTTATGATACTTGTGACCTTGTTAAACTTGTGTCATGCTTGATGTGCTTGCTCTCTATAGTTAGTTGTGTGATCCTTAATGGTAGAATTGCAAGTTGGTTTTGTTGGCTTGCAACTGTACCGCGAAGGAAAGTTGTATTCAAGTTGTTAATTTTGTATCCATCATCAAGCATCATGTTTTATATCTCGCATCATGTTAAGCATGGCATTGTTATTATGTGTAGTGAACGAAGGTGAACATGTGGTAGTTAATCAAGCTGTAGAAGAAGTTGGTCCGCCTGTTGAGGTCGGATTGGATAATTGTGGAACGACTCAGGAACCGAACTTTTCCGTCAACGAAGGCAAGCCCCGGATGCATTTAAACCCTACCTTGTGTTTTACAAATTGATTTCGCTTTTGCTTTCATATACTGCATTAAGTGATTAGGAGTTAAGTGAAAACCTAATTGATGCATGACCAACCTTGTTTTCCTTATCTACCTTGTTAACCGTTTTAATTCGTATATGGCTAGTTATGCTTAGTCATGCTTAGATAAATAAAGGTCGGGTGATTACCTGTCACCTGCGAGTTTTAAATGGAACTTTGGTTACTTATGTTATCATGTGATATGGGAATTTGGAGTAATAAATCTAGACCGGGCGGACTCGGTGTGTGTGTGAGCCACAAGACCTGGTAATGTCTTGTGAGCGGGTTCTTTCCGCCTGTGTCAATTAAGGCACGTCCGTTGTTGAATTGCATGAGGTGAGAATTTGTAGTACTAACCACATACTCCGGTAAGCCTTAACTTGGCGATTCTATTACGAGAATGGCTACTCGCGCACTGGGAGTGGAGAGATGGCGGGAATAGCGTGTACCCACGTGGCAATGGGCTGGATTGGTGGAGTACTGTATTCTCGGGTGGCGTGGACCCATTCTTGTTTTAGAGGATCCGAGGGTAGGTTGATATATGTGAGTCGGGGACCTGCATATGTCATGTGGTCTGGAATCCCCAGCTGGGTTTTAATCGATTCGAATCGTCGTTGCTCCTCGGTTATGGAGACTCAACTCACTGTTCATCATCGTAGTATTAATAACTAGAACTTGAATAAGGCTGTGAAGGTGTTGGTTATGAAGTTTCATGATCTCATTACGGATCGTGTCAGCTTGTATATGATCTCATGAAGTTTTAAATGTTGACATAATGAATTTTGTTAAAGAGCTTTTACGCAAAAGAACTTTGATTATTGCTAAAGCCATACCTTGAATCCCTGAGCCTGCATTCCTGAGTTCTATCAATTTTTATTTCGGTTAAGTCTTGTTGAGTACTTTTGTACTCAGGGTTCGTTGACCCTTGTTGCAGGTGAGCCTCATGAGCAGGTCTGTTTTGGGCCGTGTTGCATGACGGTTGTTCGATCCGATGATGATAAGTAAATTTGTGGCCCTTGGGCAGGGCAGTTTAATTGCGTGTTTTGTATTATGTTATAATGCCACTCCACTACTATGGTTTGGAATATTAATCGAAATTAGTTTATAAGGTTTGAAACTACTGTTTTGTAAACTAAGTTATTGTAAGACTTCCGCTATATTACTCTGATGTATCTATTTGAATAAACTGTTGTAATACTGCAATGACTCTGTAATGGGATCCTGCTCGGAAATCGTGGATGATTCGGGGTTCCACGGGGACACCCGACAGTCTTCTTAAGTTACTAGGAACATATGCATAGTCGTCAGAGGTCGTTGGACAGTGACAGGTGCATGTGGGTCCTATAATTTAGGAGGTTCTGCCACATGTGGATGCCCGGGCGAGCCGTTCTTAGTGTTGAACTAGCCTAGAGGCTGGTAGGGACAGCTCGACCAACCTTGACGACAGAGATGAAGACGAGCGGATGCCATATGTCCATGAGAAGCTCTAGGGGAAGCGGCCAGCTAGCGAGGAGCCATCCTCGGAAAGAAGAAAAACAACAAGATCGTCTCACTGTGAGGAGAGGCCAGTAACTATTGGAGCATCCACCTAGCCTCAAAGATGGTAGGTGGTGATGTCGAGCTCGTCCAACGGCGATGGACAAGCAGCGCCTCCTTCACTAAGGGCCGTGACACCCTCACCGTCTATGATGGCTGGGGTGGAGATGCGCGAGAGGCGGCAGATGTGGGAGGCTGTAGCAACAACGCCTAATAGCACGTGGGCAGCACCAACAGCAGCAGCTCAGGTGGCACCATCCACGATAGCTCGAACGGCTACCGCAGTCCCCAAGACCACGCGGATGACTCTAGTGGCGGCAATAGAGGCGACCACCATAGTCCCCGAGACCACGCAAGCGACTCCAGTGGTGGCGGTGGAGATGCTAGGCAGACCAATTCTAGGTGGGGACACAGGTTCCGAGCTATGCAGCGGGAGTCCTAGTTGTAAGTGCCTTATTTATTTGTCGTATTTCTTCAGCACGGTGGTTTGCTTCTTGACGAATTTTTTGCTTGTTGTAGTGCAGAATCGACGGAGGTCCTGTAGCCATCGGCTGCTGATGATGGAAGGCACACAGAGGAGCCGGCAGCTCCCCACGCTAAGCAAGCACAAGCAAGGGTGGATCCAGTTGCCCCCACCGTGCAGCAACCGATGGTTGCGGAACTAACCGCCTCTACTATGGAGGAGTCCTCAACAACTGGACCGACCTCGCCTAGCAGTGGATTGCATGATGAGGGCGATCCTGGTGTAGAGAAGGCATGGGATGCCATGACGACATCGAGTGGCCTTGCCGGAGTAGGTACAGAGCCTGCATGGGACGCGCTGAGCAGTGTGGCGCAAGGTCCACCTGCGGTTGCTGAACAAGTGTCATCTGCAGCAGCATCAATAGTGGGAGTGGCGCTCAGACGCTCTATCCGAGCACGGCAGCATCCAAGGAGGGCACCTTTGCCGGTGGCCACTGTGGACATTGAAGAGATAGTGTGGGAGCCCACCTCGCCTCTCCAACTGCTCTGCATGGTCATTTAGCGTGGCGAAGAGTTTGAGATGCTAGAGGAGGTGGAGGCTAGCGTGGAGACAAAGAAGTTGAGGGCTGATTTGACATCAATGATGGGCCGTATTGAGGTAAGCCTGAAGGAATCTTCTTTGTCCTTTAAAGAGCACAGTATGTTAATCTGTTTGCCCGCTACAGAATGTGATGAAGGTGTCTAAGCAGCGCCGGTGGCAGCTGGAGGAGATGACTCGGGTACTAGAGGAGAACAAGAGTCTGCAAGAGTCGGTGAAAGACCTCCAGGCGTGCCTACTCCAAGAGCACCACCGCAGGGAAGACCTAGAGGTGAAGGTTCTAGCATTGGCGAAGGAGCGCCAGCAAATGGAGGTGGAGAGCCAGTCGATGGCTGAGTAGCTTAGCCGTAGCACTGATCGACAGAAAGGTGAGTCTTGAAATTTTGCTTTGCTGGTATTCAGCATTATGAGATGCCTGACTGTTATACACAGCATTGGAGATGGAGCCCAGCCTTTCCTAGGAGGCCTTCGGCCAGCTTCAGGAGGCAAAGGAGAAAGTAGAGGAGAAGGTCGAGAAAATCACTGAAGATCTTCGACATGAGTGTTTTTCACGCTATTTTGACTTGTGCGACGTTAAGCGCATGCTTAGCATATGGTTGTCTTTTTTGTAGAGTATCGACACTAGGCCTAGGTGCAGTTCTAGTTGCTCGTGGAACAAGTGAAAGCCCATGATGACAAGGTGGAGGCAATGATCGTGGGAATCCAGCACGTGCTAGACTACGTCGGTCTTGAACAACCCGAGGGGGCACGACTGCCCGGAGACGGGCCATACTAGTCGGTCACAAATCATTGCCGGACAGCATGGGCAGACTTCAAGGAGTTCACACATAGTGCTGCCCATGGAGCCATCATCCACGCACTTGCATAGCTATGGTCACACTACCCTTCAGTGGATCTCCGACGGGTGGCGACCGGGTACGCACAGGGCACAGACGCGGAGAAAATCGCCAGGCTAGAAGATGATGCGGAAGAGCTAGTGAAGAGGTTGGCCAAAGGTGTCAAGTTGTTTGGTGAAGGGGGAGCAGTGCTCCATAGAGTAGAAAAAACTCATGTTGAATCGTTGTACAAAAGTGCTTAGCAACTTTTGTTGAACACTTGTTGTTATGGTATGTTTGTGTTTATATTTGATATAAACCATCCGATCATAAGTACATAGCTGAGTCCCCAGCCCTAGCTAGCCTATTGACCATAACACGGGGCATAGGGGCCATGTGCATGTTGGAAGAATAGGGCATCTCTAGGGAACCGTTGTAGACCACCCATGATGTAGATGGAGGACACTCAAGCACATGCAGGGAGAAGTCGAAGACAGGGTCATCTCTGGAGGCGTCCGAGCATCAACGTGTCTGTTTGGGCATTTGCCTTAGGCGTAGTTGGCATGTCATCTTTAAGATGTATGCAGAAATAGAATCGCTTAGAAAAAAGCACGAAGATAACAATATGGAGAAACATTAGAACAAAAACTTTATTGAATATTCAAATATGAATAGTACATATATTTGAAAGGAGACCCTTCAAGGGTAGAAGCGCCTAAGAAGATCGATGTGCCAAGAATTTGGGACATCTCTTTCATCCATGTCGCATAGCCTATAGGAACCTAGTTGGGTGACCTTCCTAGGGTGAAGATAGCTTGTGCATCCCATCGGTCTTTTGCTTCTTGTGGAGAACTAGGTCTCCTACCATGAAGAACCGATTGTTAATGTTGTGGTTGTAGTATCTTCGCATGTTGTCAAGGTACTTCATAGTCTGAACACACAAATCTAGGCGCTCCTCCTCTAGGCTATCCAACTCAATGACCCAGGCTTGGTTCGAGTTTTCTTCATTGTAGTTCTCCACTCTAGGTGCTCGGCTGGTAAAACGGCCTCAGAGCTAAAAACCATGAAGTATGGGGAGATGCCAGTGTTGTGACTAGGTTGGGTCCTTAGTCCCCAGACCATAGCTAGCAATTCCTTGAGCCACTTGCAGGGATGCTTCTGCTTGTTCTTGTAGAGCCTCATTTTTAATGCGTCGAGAATCATGCCATTGGCGCGCTCAACTTAGCCATTAACCCTGGGGTGCGCAACCGAGACATACTTAACTAAGATGCATCTTTTGTTGTAGAAGTCCTAGAAATTGGCACCAGTGAACGTGGACCCCAAGTTAGTGATGATGTTGTTCGATAGGCCAAACTGGTGAATGATGTCATCAAGCAGCTCGGCTGCCTTCTTCGCTGTAGCAAGGTCCAAGGGTTTGTATTCAATCCACTTGGAGAATTTGTCGATGCAGACGTAGACCCAGCGGAAACCTCTCGGCATGGCCTTGAAGGGCCTGATCATATCTAGTCCCCAGCATGTGAAGGTCCAAGACGTAGGAATCGTTTGCAAGGCCTAGGCCAGGACGTGGATTTGCTTAGCAAAAAACTGACAATTCTCACACTAGCGAACGAATGCCTCGGCATTGGCAATTGTTGAAGGCCAATACAAACCAGCTCAGAAGGCTTTCTCAACTAGTGTTCTAGAGGCTACGTGATTGCCACAAGTGCTAGTGTGGATCTCCTTGAGTATCTTCTCGCCCTCTTCCACGGAGATGAACTTCTGAAGTAGCTCTCCCTTAGCGTTCTTGCGATATAACTTTCCTTCAACTAGGACGTAATGCTTGCTACAGTGGGTGAGGCGTTCTCTCTTTGTGTTGTCAGCCGGGACATCTGTAGTGGTGAGGTATTTGATGAAAGGTTCCCTCCAATCACTCGGTAGGTGGTTGTTCTTCCATGCCTTCTTGCCCCTGCTTCATGGATGGCGTCTGAGGTCCTAGACGAATACTCTGGCAGGAACTTTGGCCTAGGTCGACCCTAACTTTGATAGCTCATCGATAGCTTGGTTGTCAGCCCAGACCACATGGTGGTACCCGATACTGTATAACTTGTCTTCTAACTTTCTTATCATAGCACAGTAAGCGTCCATCTTCTCATTGGAGAAATTCCAATCCATGTTGAGCTGATTGATCATGAGTGCAGAGTCACCATACACTTGGAAACATTTAATGCTGAGCTCGACAGATATACAGAGACCATGAAGTGCCGCCTCGTATTCAGCGGTATTATTGGATGCTCAAAAGTGTAGGCGGAGAACATAGCGAAGCTTATCCCCTGATGGTGAGATGAAATATACACCTACCCTAGCACCGTCGAGGTTGAGAGACCCATCGAAGTACATGGTCTAGTGCTCAGGGTGGTCGACCAGGATAGGAGTCTGCATATCCATCCACTCCGCGATGAAGTCGGCGAGCGCCTGCGACTTGATCGTGTGGCGAGGCCTAAAGTTGATTGTATAGGTGCCGAGCTCGACCACCCATTTAATGATGTGGCCGCTAGCTTCCTTGATGCAAAGGATGTTGTCGAGTGGGTACTCAGTGACTACCGCTATGTGGTAGGCATCAAAGTAGTGATGGAGCTTCTAGGATGTTATCAGGATGGTGTATAGTAGCTTTTAGACCTGGGGGTAGCAAGTATTAGACTCGTTTAGGACCTCGCTGATGAAGTAGACTGGACGCTCGACTTTGTATGTGTGTTCGACCTCTTCTCGTTCAACAACGATGGTGGTGCTGACTACCCGGTTGGTCGTTACGATGTAGATCAGCAGGGTTTCATCCTTTTGGGGGCGGTCATAATCGGAGGTGTGGTGAGGAACCGCTTGACCTCGATGAATGCCTTATCAGCGTCCTCCTACCAGACAAATTTCTCTTGAGCCTTGAGTAGCTTGAAGAAGGGGAGTCCCTTTTCGCTTAGATGGGATATGAAACGACTTAAAGCCGCCATGCACCCCGTTAGCTTCTAGATGTCCTTAACACAGGTCGGTGGCTTCATGTTAGTCATCACCGCTATCTTCTTTGGGTTGGCTTTGATGCCGTGGTGACTAATGATGTTGCCTAGCAGGATACCAGATGGAACGCTAAAAATGCACTTAGTGGGATTCAGCTTCCAATGGTACACTTTTAGGTCTTTGAAAACTTCAGTGAGGTTGGCGATGAGAGTGTCGGCAATCTTAGACTTAACCACAACATCATCGACATAAGCCTTGATGTTCTTCCTGATCTAGTCCTTGAGACATTGCTGGATGGCTCTTTGATAAGTTGCACCCCTATTCTTGAGCCCAAAGGACATGGTCATGTAGCAGTAGGCGCCAAAGGGTGTAATGAATGATGTCTTGATCTCGTCTTCTTCCTTCAGTGCGATCTGGTGATAACCAAAGTAGCAATCTAAAAAGCACTAGAGCTCACAACCAGCTGTAGAATCTATGACCTCGTCAATGCGAGGTAAGTCGAAGGGGTCTTTAGGGTAGTGTTTGCTGAGATCGGTGTAATCAACGCACATTCTCCATTCTTTATTCTCTTTTCTTACAAGAACCGAGTTAGCTAACCACTCTAGATGATACACCTCTTTGATAAAACTGGCAGCTAAGAGCCAGGTTATTTCTATGCTAATGGCCTTCTTTTTGTCCTACATGAATCGTCGAAGCTTCTGATTGATCGGCTTGGCGGTTGCTGAGACATTAAAGGAGTGCTTGATTAGCTCCCGAGGCATGCCGGGCATGTCTGCCGGTTTCCATGCAAACACATCAACATGCTCCCTTAGGAAGCTAACGAGCGTGTCTTCCTATTTGGGATCGAGGTCGGCCCGATCTGAGTAGTCTTAGACTGGTCGCCGGGGACGAGGACCACTTCCTTCACCTCCTTGGACTTGGTTGATGCTCGGGCGGCCTCCATGGTTGGGATCTCTAGGTCCTATGGGGAAATTTGCTACGAAGATGTGAGGCAATCCTGCATATAGATGGAGATGTCAGTAGCCTCGGCAAGCGTGAAGCTTTCCTTCTCATAGGAGTAGGCAACATTGAGGTTGGCGCGTAGTGAGAGGACCCCATGCTCCGTCGGCATCTTCAACACTAGGTACGTGTAGTGCGGCATGGCTATAAACTTGGCGAGGGCTGGTCATCCAAGGATGGCATGGTACGCCGTGTTGAAGTCGACAACTAGGAAGTTGACGTAGTCGACGTGGAAGTGCTTGGTGGTGCTAAATTGTACCGGTAGTGTAATCTATCCTAGAGGCAGGGACGCTTTTCTAGGAACGATCCCCCAAAATAGAGAGTCCATGGGGGTAAGGTCTTCTTTCTTGATCCCTAGCTCCTTTAGAGACCCAGCGAATAGGATGTTGAGGGTGCTCCCTCCATCGATGAAGACCTTCTCAAAAGCACATGTCCTTGATGATGGGAAACAGGATGAGTGGGAAATGCCCTGGGTATGGGATATCCGACCACTGGTCAGCCCTAGAGAAGGTGATCAGGTGCTCCGACCAGATGAGATACTTGGGATCAGCGACGGGGCCGTCATATGTAGCGACCGACATGACACATCGAACTACAAGCTTCAGCTCCCACTTGTCTTTAGAGATAGCTCTCCCACCAAAGATGGTGGCGATGGTATTGGTGGGGTCCTGGTATGTTGGGCCCTTGTTCTTGCCTCATTCTTCGCCTTGACAGTCTTCGGTCTCATCGTCGTCACGTCGTGGCTTCTTTGATGATTCACCACCAAACGCTATTTTTAGGCCTCTACACTCTCGCATGGTGTGCTTGGCATCCTTGTGGATAGAGCATGGGCCATCTAGCAGCTTAACGAAATTAGCGTCGTAGGTGCGCTCGGCACAGGTGTTGATGGTGTTGATGGAGTTATCAAGCCAGCGACGGTGGCCTTGTCCGTAACACCCTTGGTGTTATGCCTTAAGCCAAATACTAAAACATATCATGAACATCATGTTTATGTGATAATGCATGTGATAGAATGTGTAGATAAATTTCTTGTAACTTAAATGATCAATAAAAATGCTAAATGAAAGTTGATTCAATAGCTCATGTATATCAAGTAGGGTTGAAAACCAATTTTTATTAAGAAAAATACTATAGAACATGTGTGTGATACTTAAATAAAGTTTGAAGTACAAACTTTGTAGATGACAATGCAACTTTTGCTGTAGAGAAATAACATTGCTAGCTAGCAATTCTAGTAGGTTAGAAATGGGACTTGAAATTGAATTCAGCCAAGACTTAGAAGATTATTTAAGTTTATTGATAGCAAGACAATAACAGGTTTGGGGATTTATTTTCTGAAATTGAGTTAAGAGGTGGTGTCGTGTTATAGCTCGGATTGGTAGCCTAATAAACCCTCTTTAGCATAGTGAAGGCGGTTTAGTGTCAACCTCAACCATTTAGTTGCTATCGACGCTTTAAAATTCATTCACGACATGTTCTCAGGCTGACTCGCCGGGTGGATGCAGTCACCAGGCTCGGGTGCTCAGCGTCACCATGCTTGTCGCACATGCATGCACTACCACATGTGGCCGGCCATGGCTGCCTCTGGCCTGGCTATGGCCTAGCCGCCGCTGGTCCCGCCGCACACGGAGCCGCTGCTGCTGCCGCCTGCCCTGCCCCGTGCCATGATGGAGCCGCTGCCGATGCCACTGCGATGCTATGCTACATTGCCGCTCGCCTTGTCCACACATGCACGTGGGCTGTCCTGGCTACCTTGCACCATCGCCTCGCCTTAATGGCGCTGCGATCGCGCATGCCGCACCTCCACCTGCCTCCACACATGCGCATGTGGTCCGGCCGTGTTGTAGCGTAGTGGGTGCGTAGACGTTGCCTCGGGTCTAGCCAACTGCTTGCCACTAAGGCGAGGATGAGCCGCGCCAGACCTACTCCTCTCTCTCTACCACCGCGACTGGCCGACCCTACTCTCTTAATTCCGCATGGTTGAGTCACCATTGCCCGATTCATCATGTCCTTGGCTCCTCCATTAAGCCACCTGACCCCCCAACCCCACCCAACCTTGAAGCGTGCATAGCCATGCTCCAATTTAGAGTTTTTCCCCACCGCTGTGCCATTAAGGCTGCGCTCAGCCATGGTCGAGGGCAGCCCTCCTACCATCCTTCCTGATCCATTTCTCCGGCACCACTAGCTTTGCCTTGCCTCCCTCTCCACCTTGCGCATGCCAGTGGAACCGCTACTGCCTCCCCATCATCGCTGACACAACCGTGCCACCATGGTGCAATGTCGCATGGCTTGGCTGCACATGGCTAGCCCTCCTCCGTCATCCTCCACCCCAACCGTCACCTCGGCCTGATACATGGTAGCCTCCTGGTGCTCATGCGCTAACCAATTAGGTCTCCAGCTACCCTAGAGCATCGGAATAGTGGCATCGTCGTCGTGGATGGCCGCGCATCGCTACAGCCTTCCCCAGCAAGTCATGTCACCCCGCACCGCCGCTTAGCGTAGCTATTTGGATTGGAGATGGTGATCGGCCCATTAGGTGATCTATCGTAGGTCCCAGGTGGTCAGCGTAGCCGTGCTTTGTCATCGACCACCATGTCGCTGTGTGCTGGGTCACCAGGGGTGTGCACGGAGGAATTCCAAAAAAGCCAGGGGGTTAAGTGAAAAGGTTTGAGAGAGGGGAAAATAGTGTTAGTACTTAGTTGTAATTCAGGAGAAGTTCGAGATCTCTTTTGCAAAATCGTCAGTGCGTGCAGGATTCCCCACCGTAGGCCGTCTCGCGCTGCAGGTCGACCTCATGTGGGCCGCCGTGCGCTCGTGCGCGCGTTGCATCGCATGGGCCGCGTGGGAGAATTTGTTTTTCATTTTCATAAGGAATTAGAAATAGTTTTCTAATTTAATTTCTGAGCTGATCTTTGGCAATTAATATAAAATCATGAAGGTGTCCAAAAATTGTGAAACAAATTTTGTTAGGTTCATAAAATTGTGCTCTATGTATTGGGGTATTTAGTTCATATCTATACGTGTTGATACTAGGAGCTATTAAATCGTTTGAGAATGCTTCATATTATTAAATTAATCATTGTAGGAATTTTTGTGGTAAATTGGTGCTAGCTTTGGTCCTAAAATTTTTATAGTAGCTTCATGGTATTATTGCATGCTCACTATAATTTTTGTAGCATTAGGGTAGACTAAGTATTAGGGTAGTTAAATGCTCTTTATTTCAATCTACATTAAATCACTAGAAGAAATAAAGATATATCCTTAATTTGCTTAGCTAAGGGTTTGTTAGTTGAATCCAACACCCTGCTTGATGAAGATGATAGTTAGCTTAGTATGCCTATTCTTATTTTAAGAGTTGCTATTGCCTAAATGCTAAGTGTTGCATCATCATCGCATGCATGTAGAGAACGAGTTGGTGAAGATAGTGACCACCGACGATTGCGAGTTCAAGGAAATCGTCGAGGAGTACGAGGAGGAGATCCTCATGAGGGAGGAAGTCCCAGAGCCACCGATGACTGACTCAGCTAACACCGCACCTGCCCAAGGCAAGCCCCGATGCATAACCCTTATTTTTTATAATCACTGAATATATATATATATATATGTGATGTGCATTTACGTTATAGGAATTTTATGGAAACCACATGCATAGATATACCTATCCTAAGAGTCTTACTAGTGTAGGTTCGAGTAGATGCTATGCTTAGGTTTTTGGTAGCGTGAGTAACCTACCGTTACTCATAATAAGTGATTATTATATTTACGCTCATGATAAAATGATGAAAGGAAAAATGGATACCAGGCAGGGACATGGTATGGGTATTGGTGGGTGTGACGAGTTGTGTCCCATGGCCACATGGCTTAGCTTGGTTACAATGTTTTCCCTGTTCGTGTCGATTAAGGATAGTTCGTTGCTGTGGAAGATAGTCAGGTCACAGACTTATTATCCTGAGCACATACTTGCTTATGGGAGTGGGAAGGCTAATTACACTCTTGTTGTGTGTTCTGACTCTTTTTGGACCAACTGAATGGAGGCGGGGAAAGGTGGAGGTCTAAGTACCATACTAAGACCAGGTCTCAAGTGTGGGGGCTTAGAGTCCAAGTGTGGTTGGGGATGTGTACCCCTTGACAGGAGTGGAATGGGTTGGTCTTGTTTGTGCTTGGGGTACAAACGGGGCATGTGTTTCGGGGTACCCAGCTGGGATACATTGGTTCGCAAATCACCATTTTTGTGAGACAGTACGACTTGTCTATGCTCTAGCACCATAGTAAGAACTAGAAGATGAAAGATGGTGGAATGGTTCTGATTGCTTAACCCTTGCTTGAAAGTAGAATAGGTCCTTACCTAGAATGGTTAGCTAACGAAGTAATCATGACTGCTAATTAAACTTGATCTTAAGGATGTACTTCTAGTAATGCTTTTCGCAAACAAAAAGAAAACAGCAAACCCATATTGCCTATCATACTCCTTGAAGTCGGGAAACTATTCCCACTAATCGGGTAAGTCTTGCGAGTACATTGTGTACTTAGAGTTTATTTTACCCCTGTTGCGGGTGTAGCTTGAGGAGTAGCTCTTATGTGGAGGATTCTTCTGGTGAGCACAAACAGATCCTTGTATCATTTTTGCTAGATGTTTATTTTTATTCCGCTGATCGCATTCTAAACTCTGGTATTGTAATAAATAATTTTCAAGAAATCTTGTTGTATGAAATGGACTAAGTATTGTAAACGCATACTCATTATTGGATTCTAGAGGTAAAATGTGGATTGATTTGAGTTCTCCCGTGGGTTGTGCTCGACGGAACTATCTGGTGTAGCTAACTTTTAGGTTGCTTAGTATCTAGTGGAAGACGAGCGCCTCTGAAAGCTTGTTATTTTGAGTGGTTCTACCACATTTGCCTCTCGAGCTATCCAGGTAGTCATCATGCCAGCGCTCATGGTCATCTTGGCAGCGGTCGCGGTCGTCATGGCAGTCTTGGTCGTCACGGCAGCGGTCGTGGTCGTCGTAGCACCTATCTTCATGACGATCATCGTCGCGGCGTTGGTGGTGAGCAGAGCGGGTAGCTCGTTTGGCTTCTTTGGCATTAGCATATCCGTTTGTTGTTTGTATCAGTTCACCAATGGTTGTGGGCCTCTTGCGGTATAGCTTGCCATGGAGTTGCTCATGCTGGAGCCCGTTGGTGAAAGCGACGGTGGCCTCAGCATCAGTGATGTTGGGAACAAAATTTCTTGTCTCCAAGAAGTGCCTAATGAAGTCATGTAGGGACTCCCTGGAGGATTGATGAAGCTTCTGTAGGCATACTTGGCGCCAGGCTACTCGCATGTAGCCATGTAATTATGGGTGAAGACTTTCTTAAGGTCATCCCAAGATCGGATGGAATTCTCCCGCAGGCTAAGGAGCCAGTTGTTCGTAGACTGGTTAAGCATGATGGGTAGATAGTTCGCCATGACATCTTCATCTCTGCCTGTGGCTATTATGGCAATCTCGTATAGAGTTAGCCACTGAGCGGGGTTGGCCTTTCCATCATAGGTGTTAACACCAAGAACCTTGAAACCCACAGGCCACCGAATGACTCGGAGCCTTTCTATGAAGGGGCGAAGTCCTGATGCACCGGCGGGAAGTGGCGCTTGACGGGCAGCAAATCCCTCATGCTTGGCATTGAATTACTGGTGACGCTACATCTCTGCTTCGTAGCGTGCGGACCTGCTATTTTCGATGCGGCCGTGGACATCTACGCCGGCGTTGATGTGGTCACGAAGGTCATGAGGGAGGGGTTGATTGACCTCTGGTTGTGGTTGCTGCCCTAACCTCCCTAGGGGCGCGGTGGGTGGCCATTGTGGCATGAATGAGCTTCATAGTAGTGGTAGAAGCAGCAGCTATGAGCTGATGCGGTGGAATAAGATGGGGCATCGTTTCAAAACTCGTTGACTTGGACTTGCGCTGCTATGATATGTACTCAGACCTTCTCGACCTCTGGAGTGTGAGGGAGTTTGTAGAGCTTGTTGAAAGCAATTGCTAGATTGGTGCTTAGAGTCTGGTAGACTGGTTGGTCGCCCACCATGTCAAATGCCTCCTCTAGATTACGTTGATGATGGGGCAGGCCGTGACCATCCTTGTCGGCCCCTTGGGCTGCTTCATCATCTCAGTGACATTGGTGATCAGTGTTCTTTGCTAGATGAGCTACGCGCTCTTCAGTGGTTTCACCGTCCTTGGTGACGTTGTCAAGGCTGACGTGGAAAATCATGCCCCCGAACCCTAGAGGGAAAGTAAGGCAGCTTGATACAGTCTTGGTTGAGCCCTTGGAATAATCGTCATGGCTCTTGTTTAGAACGTTGTGGAGAGATTTGGTCAGAAGAGAGGTATCATAAGAGAGCTGGCGAATAGCCACCATGTTGACCCTGGGCGTAGGCTGGCCGGAGTCAGTCGGGACGATCATGTAGAGGTTGGTGATGTGGTCATGCTCGACATGGTCGACAAAGAGGTGGTGGATGGTGTTCTAGTATGCAGAACCCACACCCTCTAACCCAAAGGGATAGGGCTTTGGCGGGTCCTCCATCGGGGCCTCGTAGTTGGCCAAACATAGGCTGGTAGCGAGAAGTGGTCGGTGTCGCGCCGTGCGCCCCTCTAGAGTGGCCGTGATCACCATATCAGAATTTGGCCGCCTTGAATGATGTGGCCGAGTAAGTCACTCGGTTGCAGCTGCTTGGTGATCTTGGAGTACGGAAAATTCGCCGCTCGCTCTAGATTGATCTAAGACCGAATCCACAAGGAGCTGACATTCCACTAAGCGGTCTATGACCCGATCGATGGATGCGATCAGATCATCATTGCTGATGGATCTCCTAACCCAGTGGCGGGGCATAGGGATCAGAGATGTCATTGTAGGCGTTGGCGCAATTGGCGCAGGGTGATCTAGCACCACCTCCACGATCTCCCCATTGTCATCGAGGCCGATGACCTAGGTCATGGATCTGACCGTGAAGATCTGGCCCAGCTCGGGGAAGGCCATGAAGCTCAGGAAGGTGACCATCTGGTTCACCATGAATTCAGCATGCACAGCCCCAGCCTGGCGCACCACTGTCGATGAAATACGTCCGGTAGTCTACCGTGGGGTATGCCCACGGTAGTAGATGAATTGGTGGAGGTGCGCATGAGGGATCCGGATGGTGACACAGAACATAAGAGACAATGATTAGACATGTTTGGGCCATCAGCTTGACGTAATACCCTATGTCATGTGTCTTTGTGGATTGTATTGCATATGATTAGATCAAAACAAGGGGGTCCCTACCGGCCTTATATAGCCCAGGGGGTAGGGTTACAGATCAGTTGTTTCTATCTTGGTCGGTTTTACAAGATAGGAAGTTACAGATATTACGGGATCTAGCATATCCAAGCAGGTTTCCTAGATCACCAAAGATCTTCACGTAGTCTTGTGAGGCACGCCGACCTATGTCATGCTTCGCATGGTGTTGTCTTGTAGGCTAGGCCTCCACCAGTGGCATGGCCCATGTGCAGTCTTGTGGGTTGGACCTCCCCTAGCAGCTTGGCCCATGTACAACCCTACTGGTATCGAGGGTTATACCCCCACACATAGCTTTTGTTCCTCATCACCGCTCCTTGCTCCCCAGTGCTAAACTACGCGACTGCCCCTACTTAGCGGGGTGTAAGCTGCCACTCACCACCGACAAGCTAGTACCCTACACCGGTATGCTACACTAGCAAGGGCCCACACAGATCCACCAGTGACTAGGCTGGTACTCATCACCGTCATGGCCACTCTAGCTCAATCCCGCAAGATCCAAAGGCAATGGTAATGCTTTCGCACTTCCCTCCATCTTTCTTGGATTTTTTCCCTCTTCACACTTCTGAGTACGAAGCAAGCTTCCATCTGTTTACTAAGGAGCTCACAATCCAATCTCCGCAGGTGCTCCTTCTTTGATTTAGGCGATAGTGCCACCGCTTCCATCGCCAGACCCGCTCCACCAGATCCTAGTCAAGAACTCAAGATGGAGGAGGAGGCCCCCAACAAGAGGAACAAAGTGGCCATCCTCATAGACCTTGTCTTCATCCTCATCCTCCAATGCCTCACTGTCTGCTCCTTATGTAGCTACAACTGTGTTTATTGCTCCTAGAACCACCTCATCTCTGAATCTGAGTACCATAAGGAGCTACCCTAGATTATCGCCGGATTCTTCTATCGTAGCTGGAAAGGCAAACGCAACTTTACCAGCATCAATGGTAATACCCCTCCTTGAGCTTCTTGCCCTTCCCTAATCAGGATGTTGTGATCCTAGATTGCTGCCATGGGCTCATCCTCTGCTGGTGCGTTGGGTTTTGCTATGTTGTCTGTAATCCGATGACTAACAAATGGTGGTTACTGCCGGATAACAACCATTCTTTTGGTTTAGCTCACTTGGGGTTTGATCCAATAGTCTCCTCGCACTTCCATGTGATTGAATATGGGAAGAAGAGGGTGGGTGAGTCCATAGGTGTGAGCATCTACTCATCTAAGAGTGCACATTGGACGTTTAAGGAATCTGAATAGGGTGAGGGTGTTCTATGCACATATGCAACAAGTGTGTTTCTTAATGGTTCTATGCACTAGCTGGAGTTGTCCTAGATAGTTGCTGTTGATATGTAGGGAAAGGCATGGAGGAAAGTTCATAGGCCATGTGGTGAAGCAATCTCCATCCATGAAGCTCAGAGTCAGTTGTGTATATGTAATGCTAGTATGTTCAGGAAGTATCAGCTTTCATTCTGGATCCTAGAAGACTATGGTACTAATAACTAGACATTGAAGCATACGGTGACCACGTTGGAGATATTTGGATGGGACAATATTCAATTTGGTTATGATGTTTGCGATGCGGACTACAGAGTGATTGCAGTTCACCTCGAATGGAATTTGATTTTCCTTGTTGGCGAGGACAGAACATTGATCGCATATGACCTGAACCTCAGAAAAGTTCTTGTCCTCCCTACCCAGGTCATGCAGTATCCTAGACCTACCTAGAGGCTACGTCTAGAGGGACCTCACTATCTTCCTTATGTTCCCTTGTTCATGGAGTCGGTAGGAGAGTAGTAAAGTTGCATATGTTGTTCTTTCTTCAGGTAAGGAGTTGTTTTGATTCTATATATAGTCCAATTTTGCCTTAGTAACTAAAGCACTTGAATATTGAATATTATTAATGTTGCTGCTTTGTGCAGGTTGTGGAGTCTATGTGCTTTTGAATGATTTTCCTGCAATGGCTAAGGGAGGAAGAAGAGGGGTTCCATGGTGCACTGGCTACCAAGCTGAAGGAACCTTTGCCTTGCAAGCAGGAGTGCCAATCTAAAGGAGCGAAGCACATCCCTCATTTTTGTTATGTAAGTCTGTAGGGAGCAGAACCTTTATTCTCCTATCTATGTACCGCTTGTGTTAATTCTTGAGTTGACACAGTTGTTATGTTAGTGTTGCTTGTTATTATAAAAAGTACTCTTTGTTGCGGACATGATGAATGGTGTGTAATGATTATATCTATATGGTGTGTTTAGTAAGTTATTAAGGCCTAGCTGAATTAGTAAATAAATTGTGAAAACCAGATTCAATTCTATCACCGTCAGATGTAAAGGCCATTGGCTATTTTGTCATTACCACCGCTATTCATCTCAGGCGGCAGGGGTCAATAGTGTATCACCGTCGAATGGCTTTGTAACCCAACGCCAGCTAAAGGATCTTCAGAGGTGGATCGTACTACAACGCGATGGTGACCATTACCTATGACCAGATGGTTCATACAGTGAAGTGACGGTGATGTCCACTTGGACACAGATGCGTCGGACGCCAAAGCAATGGTGAACACACACTGCACACAATCGGCTCGTTGTGCAAGGCGATTGTGATCCTGATCATTGGCCAAAACGGCGGTGTTAGTGTACACCCACACAGGCGGGTCATGGTACAACATGACGGAAACAATGACCTAATCACGAATGGATTATAAGCCAACACGGCGGTGTAAGTGTGCACCCACATAGGCAGGTCGTGCTCCAATGCGATGGAAACAAGGACCTGATCATGGACGGATGTAACATCCCTGATGTTATAAAGTACTTAAAAGGTGATCATGTCATCATTATGCATAATCATCATGTATCAACTCATGAATGCATTTCATGTTTAATTTATAGCATGTAAATGTTGTTATGAAGTGTGTTATATGTTACATGAAATAATAGTGATTAAGAAACGTTGTGAATTTTAATGTGGGAATCTATTAAACAATTCAAATTCTTCCTTAATAAAAGTTTAATAATTTTTGTTGCAATGCTTGGTGTGAATATTGTTTTATGATATGTGTTGACTTGTATGGATGAAACAATTTCAAAACATTTGTGTTTAATTGGATTTCCGAAAACCCGAATTTCCAGCATTTAAGTTTACCCTGGGTAACCCAATTCAAAATCTAAGCATATTTTGGGGTTGAGCCTAAAAGTAAAAGTGTAGAGTTTGTCAAGTTATACAAAGTTTGTTTTTGGAGTTTTCAAAGTTGTTATGAAAAATTTGAAGTAATTTGAAAAGGCGAAATTCTTTAAATGTCCCCTATTTGAATTCAAATTTGCATTTCAAAATGTAGACCGAATTAGGGGGTGGTTATAAAAGCAAAGTTGTAGAACTTTGAATTTGGAACAACTTTTATTTTTGGAGATTTTTGAGTTGCCACATAAATTTGGGAGTAAATTGGGGTTCAAAGCGAGTGGCAATTCTATAAATTCGGTGAACAGTAACCGCGGAAGCCACCTCACCGCCGGTGATCTTCGATCGTCTTCCAGTCGTCGTCGTGGCTGCCTTCGGCTCCGTGCTGGCTTGGAGAAGCTGCTACGTGTCGTCTTCGTGTCCGTGGTCAAGCTTTAAAGCCAAACGCCGATGCCGTCTCTCTATTTTTCTCTCTCAGCTCAGAACCCGTCGCGGCCGAGCTTTCTTGCCGGTGAAATTCATCGCCGATGATCAACCATCACCCAATAGCTCTCTCCACCAGCTTCGCCTTGCCCCGGGCGCCTCGACTAGGCCCAGTCTAGCTACTGCTACCGGCCGGAATCGCCTTGTTCGCCGGAACGCCGTCGCGACGTCGGTGCGAGCCGTCATGGCCGTCGTCATCGCCTGCACCGAGCTCCAGCGTGTCTCGGCTTCTATCAGTTGATCAATCATGTCGTGGTGAGCATGCTTGATCTCCTACGAACTCTATTTTCACATTTCTGAGGCTGCTGTAGCCATTCGGCGCCCTGCCGCCGTGCCACTCCACCGTCGAGCAGCGGGCTCGCGTGGCCAGGCCGTCACAGGCCACGACCGGCCGAGCTGCGGCCACCCTCAGTCTCACCTCACCACCCCGTCGGTCGTCCACCCCTCCAATTGGCACCAGCGAGTCTTCACCGGCCGAAAATCGAGCTTCTCCGGCGTCCTCTGTTCTTCAAATCGCGACCAGGGACTTTGGCTTCGAATTCGAGAATTGTGAGGGGCTTTTCTGTGAACCGCAGACTCATGTGAATAGTGCCTTTTGGACCTGTTTGCTTTGAAATCGACTGGAACTTTGAAAATTCATAGTAATTCATATGAAATTCATAAAATAGCAAATGAGGACTTTTTGGAATCCTTGTGAAATTGCCTATGCAGTAGATCTATAATATGGCATGTTTTAGTTTAAAGTTTTAGCTGCAAAAATAGATTTGTGCAGTAAGGTTGTAATGCTAGTTGAATTTGTTATTTTCCATAACTGCAGATCTAGGGCTCCAAATGAAGTGAAATTTTTGTGGCATGCTACTCATGTGATAGTTGATGTGTGGTAAAAATTTCATGAGTATTGGATGAAGTATGTGTGAGTTTTTGGTTTATCTCGCTCTCACATGATTTCTTGCAATAGCAAATTGTCTTTTTCATAGAGGCAGCTATACTTATGCGAATGGTATGAAATTTGTACAGTAGACTATTGAGAGGATATGTGAGCTACTGTAATTTTTGTAGAAGTTATTGTGCATTTTTGGTATATGTTCATAAATACACCTTAATGTCTAAATAAATTAAGAAATGCTTTAAGAAAATTTATTTAGAGTGAGCACCATGCTTTCTGGTGGTCTTTAGTCATGTGTGAAATGTTGGTAAAGTTGGTTTTGCCCAATTATGTGTTTGCAACATAAGTTAATAATTATTTTCTTGCCGATGTGGTTTATGGACAGATCTGGTAACTTAGCAAAGTTCTTCATGATAATGTGCTTTGTTGTGAAACTTGTTTATACAAAAGTTGTAGATAATTCATGTATCTATCTGCTGTTAAAATTTGGTGTCATTTGGCTAAGTAGTTTGTGAGTTATGCCTGTTTAAAGTTGGGTTACAAAATTGATTGCTATCTATCTTGTTTAGACCAGTTTCTGTAAATGGGTATATTTGACTTAGTTAACTTAAGAATCATGCTAAGATGATTACAGATGAGTTGTAGAAAATTTCATAAGCTTTCCAGAATGTCTTGTTGCATGGCTATTGGATTTGTATAACTCTAGTTATGCTCCAAACATGAAGCTGTTGTTTCCAGTCCAGAAATAGACATATGCTAGTTATGGTTGTTTACTCCATGTGTTGCTAAGTATGGCTTATGCCCTTATTGATGGTCAAGTTATGATACTTGTGACCTTGTTAAACTTGTGTCATGATTGATGTGCTTGCTCTCTATAGTTAGTTGTGTGATGTTAGTTAAATAGCTATTGGTGTCTATGTCTTGCATAATCTTGTGTTTGTCTTGATATGCTTATGTTCGCCCTTTAGTTAATAATTCTAAATGACTTAATTAAGAATTTCATTAGTAAATGCATGTTAATAAACTTGATTGCTTCTTCGATGCAACCTCTTGGGTAAAACGTAAAAGTTATACATTTCCTTGTATATTGTTTATACATGTCTTTTCATGATGAAGCTTTAGTTGATAAGCATGTATGATAAGTGAACCTTTGACTTGTTAGAAGAACGACTAAAAATGCTTTATTATAATTACTTGCAATTGTACCACGAAGGAAAGTTGTATTCGAATTGTTAATTTTTGCATCCATCATCGAGCATCATGTTTCGTATTCCGCATCATGTTAAACATGGCATTGTTACTACGTGTAGTGAACGAAGGTGAACACGTGATAGTTAATCAAGTTGCTGAGGAGGTTAGTCCATCTATTGAGGTCGGATCGAATACTTATGGAACGTCGCAGGAACCGGACTTTTCCGTCAACGAAGGCAAGCCCTGAATGCATTTAAACCCTACCTTGTGTTTTACAAATTGATTTCGCTTTTGCTTTCACATACTGCATTAAGTGATTAGGAGTTAAGTGAAAACCTAATTGATGCATGACCAACCTTGTTTTCCTTATCTACTGTGTTAATCATTTTAATTCGTATATGGCTAGTTATGCTTAGTCATGCTTAGATAAATAAAGGTCGGGTGATTACCTGTCACCTACGAGTTTTAAATGGAACCTTGGTTACTTATGTTATCATGTGATATGGGAATGTGGAGTAATAAATCTAGACCGGGCGGACTCGGTGTGTGTGAGCCACAAGACCTGGTAATGTCTTATGAGCGGGTTCTTTCCGCCTGTGTCGATTAAGGCCCGTACCGTTGTTGAATTGCTTGAGGTGAGAATTTGTAGTACTAACCACATACTCCGGTAAGCCTTAACTTGGCGATTCTATTATGAGAATGGCTACTTGCGCACTGGGAGTGGAGAGATGGCGGGAATAGCGTGTACCCACGTGGCAATGGGCTGGATTGGTGGAGTACTGTATTCTCGGGTGGCGCGGACCCATTCTTGTTTTAGAGGATCCGAGGGTAGGTTGATATATGTGAGTTGGGGACCTGCATATGTCGTGTGGTCTGGAATCCCCAGCTGGGTTTAATCGGTTCGAATCGTCGTTGGTCCTCGGTTATGGAGACTCAACTCACTGTTCATCATCGTAGTAATAAATAACTGGAACTTGAGGATGGTCTGTGAAGGTGTTGGTTATGAAGTTTCATGATCTCATTACGGATCATGTCAGCTTTGTATATGATCTTATGAAGTTTTAAATGTTGACATAAAGAATTTCGTTAAAGAGCTTTTACGCAAAAGAACTTTGATTATTGCTAAAGCCATACCTTGAATCCCTGAGCCTGCATTCCTGAGTTCTATCAATTTTTATTTCGGTTAAGTCTTGTTGAGTACTTTTGTACTCAGAGTTCGTTGACCCTTGTTGCAGGTGAGCCTCATGAGCAGGTCTGTTTTGGGCCGTGTTGCATGACGGTTGTTCGATCCGATGATGATAAGTAAATTTGTGGCCCTTGGGCAGGGCAGTTTAATTACGTGTTTTGTATTATGTTATAATGCCACTCCACTACTATGGTTTGGAATATTAATCGAACTTAGTTTATAAGGTTTGAAACTACTGCTTTATAAATTAAGTTATTGTAAGACTTCCGCTATATTACTCTGATGTATCTATTTGAATAAACTGTTGTAATACTGCAATGACTCTGTAATGGGATCCTGCTTGGAAATCGTGGATGATTCGGGGTTCTCCGAGGACACCCGATAGTCTTCTTAAGTTACCGGGAACATATGCATAGATGTCAAAGGTCGTTGGACAGTGACAGGTGCATGTGAGCCCTATAATTTAGGAGGTTCTGCCACAACGGATGTAAGCTAATACGGCAGTGCTAGTGTATACCCACACTGCCGGGTCATGCTCCAATGCGACGAAAGTAAGGACCTTAGCAAAGATGGATCATAAGCCAATGCGGCAGTGTTAGTGTACACTGTAGACGGTCCCAGATAGCGACAGTGAGGGCTATGATCATCACTGCCGATAGCTTAGTGCTGAGGCCAAAATTGGATTGCGATGGGGGTTACGACATGGCTGTGAAAGGTGCGAGTGTAGTAGTGTAAGGGAATTAGCCCTACTCTTTGCACTCATTGCATCCCTACAGACCTTGATTATATACCTTCTAGGGAGCCACAGCATAGGCTTAATAATGTTGTGAGAGAGGTTGTTAAGAAACAAGTTATAAAACTCTTACATGCTAGGATTATCTATCCCGTCCCAAATAGTGAGGTGGTTAGCCAAGTGCAAGTTGTGCCTAAAAAGGGAGGCATGATTGTTGTTAAAAATGAAAAGAATGAATTAATCCCACAAAGAACCATCACTGGATGGCGGATGTGTATTGACTACCGAAAATTTAACAAGGCAACAAAAAAGGATCATTTTCCATTGCCCTTCATTGATGAAATGTTGGAGCGACTGGCAAATCACTCTTTCTTCTGTTTCCTTGATGGGTATTCATGTTTTCACCAAATACCGATCCATCCTGATGACCAAAGCAAAACCACTTTTACATGTCCATACAGAACTTATGCTTATCGTAGAATATCTTTTGGACTATGTAATGCTCCAGCTTCTTTCCAAAGATGCATGATGTCTATATTTTCTGATATGATTGAAGAAATCATGGAAGTTTTCATGGATGATTTCTCTATTTATGGAAAAACTTTTGATGATTGTCTTGAAAATTTAGACAAGCTTTTGCAAAGATGTGAAGAAAAACACTTAGCCCTTAATTGGGAAAAATATTATTTCATGGTTAGAGAAGGCATAGTGCTTAGACACTTAGTGTCTAAACGAGGGATTGAGGTAGACAAAGCTAAAATTGAAGTAATTGAACAGTTACTCCCTCCCATAAATATCAGAGGGATCCGTACTTTTCTTGGTCATGTGGGATTTTACCGCCGCTTTATAAAAGATTTTTCACATATTTCTAGACTACTTACAAATCTTTTGGCCAAGGAAGTTCCCTTTGAATTTGATGATACATGCTTGAAATCTTTTGAAATTCTTAACAAAGCACTCATCTCTGCACCAATCATGCAACCCCCTGATTGGTCTTTACCTTTTGAAATTATGTGTGATGCTAGTGATTATGTTGTGGGGGCAGTTTTGGGTCAAATACAAGATAAAAAGCATCATGCAATTGCTTATGCTAGCAAAACTTTAACAGGACCTCAACTTAATTATGCAACAACTAAAAAAGAACTCATGGCTATTGTTTTTGCTATAAACAAATTTAGATCTTACTTAGTAGGAGCTAAGGTGATTGTTTACACTAATCATGCTGCTTTGAAATACCTGCTCACTAAGAAAGATGCTAAACCTTGACTTATAAGATGGATTTTGTTACTCCAAGAATTTGACTTAGAAATAAAATATAAAAAGGGAGTAGAAAATTCTATTGTCTAACATTTGTCTAGAATGCAATTTAAAAATCCATAGGAATTACCCACCAATGATTTTCTATGGGATGACATGCTCTTCAAGGTCACGAGATCTGACCCCTGGTATGCGAATATTGACAATTTCATGGTTGCAGGTTATGTACCACCAGGGGAGAACAAAAGAAAGCTCATCTATGAAAGTTGTCTCCACATATGGGATGAGTCATACCTCTATAGATTATGCTCTGATGGCCTACTCAGAAGATGTGTACTGGTAGAAGAAGGCATCAAGATCATAGAACAATTCCACTCATCACCATACGGAGGACATTATGGTGCATTCCGCACTCATGCAAAGATCTAGCAAAGTGGATTTTTCTGGCCAACCATGTATGAAGATACAAAGGACTTTAATCGAAGGTGTGGTTCATGTCAAAGGCATGAGAACATCAATTCAAGAGATGCCATGCCACTCACTAACAACCTCCAAATCTAACTCTTCGATGTCTGGGGTATTGATTACATAGGGCCATTTCCAAAATCGAAGAATTGGGAGTACATCTTGGTGGCAGTTGACTATGTTTCCAAGTGGGTTGAAGCCATGCCATGTAGAGTTGCTGATGCCAAGAGCTCCAAGAGGATGTTTGAAGAAACAATATTTCCACGCTTCGGTGTTTCAAGAATGGTGATAAGTGACGAAGGCACTCACTTCATTGACAAGAACTTTCGCAAGTACTTGTCAAAACATGGGGTCTGTCACAACATCGCAACTTATTTTGAGGAATCAACAAGGGAGGCCACTACTTAAATTTTTTAATATATATTTCTGTACAAATTACAAGTCTTTCAAAGCCTAAAAAGGAAAGAGGAAATACATTAGGAGATATTCTCTAACCAGAATTCTAAGAGAATTTTTACACTAGCCTTAGCCTTGATGCAAACTAGACTAACTCCTTTTCTAAAATTGATCAACCACCTATCTAGTGTAAAGCTTTCACCATAAAAAAATAACTCTATTCCTAGTTGTCCAGATGATCCAACATGCAGTTATGACAATTTCTATGAAAACAGAGCTTCCAAAAGCATTTCTTGCTTCAATGACCATGTCCAAAGGAGGGATCTGTAGATTCCAGTCAATGGAAAGGGATTGCCAGCAGATCTTACTAAAGGGACACTCAAAGAAAAGGTGGAAGCAAGTTTCCTCACAACCACCGGAGCAGAGAGCACAAGTGTAGTCATCAAGGTGCATGTTTTTTCCTTTTAAGGATATTTCTGGTACTTGGTTGAACACGAAGCAGGAGCTAGAAGAACTTATGTTTGCCAAGGCTACTAGATGACCAAAGCCAATGAAAAAGGGGAGAGGCATCGACTAAACCTCGGAGAAAAGTGTAAGCTTTCTTGCTAGTAAATCTATTTGAGCCCCAGGTATAAACCCAGCAGTCATTTTCATTGTTGTCCCACAGTCTCCCTTGTAAGAAAATTTGGAGTTCAGTCAACTGATTGGAGGCCTGCAGGGAGAGTGGGAGATAGAAAAGCTTGTTGATATCTTTGTCTAGAAAGAACCTGATAGAATAGTTCTGCTTCTTGGCATAGGAATGGAGTTGGAGGAATTTGCTTTGTAGGGCTACATCAGACCAATTATAACCCCAAAACAGGACTGAATTGCCTTTGCTAGGTTGACACTGATCCATTTGTAGAAACTTGGTCATCAATTTACTAATATCATACCACCCTCAGACAAGTTGCCAAGCAGAAACATTGAACAAACAAATCAAGAATATTGTGCAAAAGACGGTCAACGAGATGGGGACTGCATGGAAGGATAAACTACCTGATGTGTTGTGGGCCTACTGAACAGCCTATAAAACAACCCTAGGAATGTCACCATATCAACATGTCTACGGGAAGACCTATCATCTACCCGTTGAGCTAGAATTCAAAGCTCATTGGGCCATCAAACGATGGAACATGGACTTGGAAGCTGTAGGAACCAAGAGAAAGATACAACTCTCTGAGCTTGACGAATGACGTGAAAAAGCATATCACAACGCCAAGATATACAAGGAGAGAACGAAGAGATCACATGATAAGAGGATCAAGAAGGAGTTCGCCCTTGGAAATAAGGTATTACTTTTTAATTCTAGGATGAAATTATTTGGGCACGGAAAGCTTCGGAGTAAATGGGAAGGACCATTCAAAGTCATAAGCACTTTGTCGCATAGAGCGGTAACACTTCAAAATGACAAAGGTACGTTATTCAAGGTAAATGGTCATCGTCTTAATATCTTTCTAGAACCTAAAAATCTACAGAGGATTTAGATTAAATAGATTTCATTATTTTGCCATAGATATTCACCTCTGCCCTCCTTTTTACAATTTGTAACGCGAAAATATGTTTCTCAGGATTAGATAAGCATTAGGAGGCATAACAAAAAAAATGAGACCATGAGGCAGCACCAGGAGAGGCCGGACGGCCTACTACTAGGCCGCCCGGCCCACCTGTCTGTCTCCTGCCCTCTGCTCAATTGTTTCGCAAACCTTCCATAATTATCCAGTAGAATTCTCCAGATTCCCAAGTCATTCGATCATTTGTTGTTACGAGAGCCATTATTGATAGATCTTGATCCTTGCTGCCCATATCTCCCCCCTATATAAACAAGCCCCTGCTAGCCTCCAAAGCCATCCCAACAAGCCTTCCATCTCCAGCAGCATAGAAGCTTTCCTCCTCCTAAGCTCCAATGGCCGAAAGAGAGATTGTCCCCTTCGGAGTTGATCTCAACAAGAAGCCCGATGCTCTAACATTGAGCGTCGTTACGCCATGAGAGATAGCTTCTATCCCCCCTAGCCAGTCCTACTTCACCCAAGTGATTCATCATCTGGTGATCGCTCCGCCGCCGCCGCGTCTACTTCTTGAAGACAAGCCATGTCAGCAGGAGTCGCTATTCTATCAACTTGAGGCACCGAAGCTTATCAAGGTGCACAAGGAGATAAACCTCCTTCTGCCCAAGCTAAACGAGACGTTGACAGGGGTACGAACCAACAAGTTTGGAGATGTCACCTGTGCCAAGTACAAGTCGGTCTCGCCTCGGGTTACCATCGATGGTGTCCGGGCTGCACCGGAGTAAGTCAAGGTTGTGCCGTGTAAGGAGAAGAAGAAGAGGGCGCCACCACCTACCCAAGAGAATGATGAGAAGCGCTAATAGATGACCGTTGCAATTCTAAATAACAAGATTGAAGACCTTACCTTGGCCAACCATGCTTTGCAGCATAGGATTGACCAAGAGCATATTTATCGCAAGGATCTAGAATACAAGCTCACTATCCTCAGCCACTATGTTGTCAATAAGGACAAATATAAGAATTGAGAGTTAGATGTTGATCGATAAGGCACGCTTAGGTCGATTGTTTAGGTCGTTTGATTAGTTTGTTTTAGTTAAAGATAGTGTTAGCTAGTTAAAGTTTGTTTAGGTTGAGATTGTAATAAAGTGCCTTATGATATCAATGGAATCTTGTTGCTATTATCTGCTCTCTATTTTTAGATATGTGTTTTTCTCCACATGCAGTGCATAAAGGTAAATAGGAAACAAGTGGGGGGGGGAAGGACACCGCGACAACAAAATGAGATCTGATCACAAAAATTATGAATATCAGAAAGCATTAACACAAGGACCATGTATGACAAAGCTTGACTCAAGCGAGCCCTGTAGTGGGCTGCTTGGCCACCTACATGGGCCGGCCGGCCCAGCCCAGCACTACCTCACACCATGCTTCGTCCACGGTCAGGTTTGAGTCCCGTATGATCTATTTTCACCTATCTCACTTTCTGTTTTGAACTGAACTAAAAATCCTTTGATAAACAACTTTTAAAATAGAAAGAAAGATTATTTTAGTCATGACTTGAAGGATAGATTCACATAATACTTTTCCTAAAAGTCTTGCTACTGTTGGGAACTTATTATTAGGGACCCCATGTTACTTAAGTTGTTATGGAATGAGATATAGTAGAATAATGAGAACTTGATTCTTGATGTCTCGTTATTGGAGAATTTTATTTCAAAAAGTTAAAAGAATAGCTACACATCTCCTTTGTGGTAAAGCAAAAGTCCTACCAAAGCCATATATGATAGACTAGGAAAACCTTCTACATATACCACTTGTTATTGTATTGAGTTTGGTCAAACCTTGTGACCGTTGTTGAGAAACTTATCATCCTCTCAAGATCAAGATCACATACACTCCACATATATGTGTTGCTCCTACACTGGGAGTATGCAAACACATGTTTTCCATCCACCCAAAAATGTTCTATTCCTACACTAGGAATAGACACAAAAATATGTTTGTTAGGATTTCACCGAATAAATACTCCAAGTTCTTGTAAATATCTCTCTTGAAAAAATTCTGTTGCAGAAAAGAGGCATGGGCTATGCAAAAGTAAAAAAAGAGAGAAAGAGTTGAAAAAATGGACAAGTGTCTGAGATATCTAAAATAATAGGTACTTAGATGCCTGCCTAAAAAGAAGAAGAAAAAAGAGAAGAAATGAATAAGATAGCCCATGATTTCTTTCAAAAGTGTTTTCAAGTTTCAAACAAGGGAGATATGTTTCAAGGAACATTGTAGAATTAGGTTAGCCACCATATATATACATCCACACACATGCACATCTTGATCTAAGAGTATGATATTTTTCTCCTTGGATCCTTGTTTTGACTTTACAATATATGCAATACAAGTATGTGTCTCATATTTATTCCTACCTGAGCTCCACATAGACCTTTAGAAGTAGGTAAAAACAATGCAAAGTTAACTATGCCTTGGTGAGGATCCACAAATACCACATATATTGAGTGATTTGAGAGTGCCACAAAAGGACAAGGTAAGTTGTTTTGTTTTCAAAAATCCTAAAATGTTTCTCCAATTAACTTGACTAAAGGAAGATGGTGATTTGTTTCAAGTTGTTCCATTCTTCAACCACCCAAAGTTTCATGGTAGACACTTTGAATCCTGCAGTGCATGCATGACTAGGAATAGTTTTATGTTGATGTCTTATCCCAAGGTTATGTCTTAAGTAATCCATCCTTTTATCGAGGATGAGTAAAAGCCTAAGTGTGGGGGAGCTTGTTGATGGTAGTTAATGTCAATCATGAACCATCAATATACCCTGCATAAATAACTAAAATAGATCACTAACATAGGCATAATGTTTTAAACTAATGAGTTCCACGAGTTTGGTGATTTATTAACTATAGGAGAATTTAATTAGAAAATTGTCAAAGAGGGTACCTATTCGTCAAAGTAAATCACGACTATCCGCGACGAAACCGACTTAGGAAGACTCCAAAAGACTCCAGAAGACAAACAACCACGGCAGACCCTGTGTCTCGGACATGTGGGGCCGCCTGGCCAGTGGGCCCCATAGTAAGCCCCTCCTTCGAATGTTGGTTCTCCACCGCCTTAAAGATCAAATCTATGTCGTTGCTCAAGGTCTATTTGATCTGAGGGTCCAGAATTGGCGTACCCCCTATATATATGCCCCTATACCTCCTCCAGCAGAGCCATCCTGATATTCAAAAACCCTAAGCCACAATTCATATCCTCTCCATCAGGATCAGAGCCAGCAATCAAGAGAAGATTAGTCCTCCAAGATAGGATCTAGTCTTTGTAACTAGAAATAGTGAGATAGAGAGTGAGGGAAGAGTTTGGATGAAGTGTCGGCCTGTCAGTGCTCTCTCTATGGCTTGTACCCTGATAGAATCAAGTTCTTCTTGAGCTTGCTTCTGAAATTTCTCTGGTAATCAACTTCTGATTCAAGTAAGTATTTTGTTTATATTGTTCTTCAAGTTTGTGACTCTTTTTGAGTACTCTAATCCTTGTCGCTCTTGGGTTAGAGTAGTATTCATAGTGTAAGCGTGGTGCTTAGACTCGGTTACTCATGAATGTATCCTATATTCTGAATCGGTGGTAGATCGCAAGGGTGACTTTATAGCCTTGTTGAGTCCTTCGTAGACCATTTCCCGTTTGTAGGCCGAGTAGGACCTGGTTACTAGGAAAACATACTCTGCATGTGTTTCTCCTTAATAATATCCTCAGTTGAACGGTAGAAGACATAACTTACCGAAGTTAGAACTAGAAAACCCTAGTGATCCTCTCTACGCTCATGTTTATCTTAAGCCTTGTTGCTACTTCGGGTTAAGTTAGACTTAGTTAAATTCACACACGTTTCCTTGAGTTTGATATTCTGGAATACTTTCCGGTGAAGTGCTACATCGGTATTCGTGTGCTTACGGATTTATCTGTGTGTGTTTAACTATACCAACACACATGCGCACACTCACACCCCTACGCACATATTAAGATCTACAACTACATGCAGCTTGAAGATCATGTCCTTAGTGAGATCGACAAAGCCATCGAGGGCTTCGTAGATGACGGGCACATCGTTCTGACCATTGTGGCACCACGTGAGGAGGCAATGGAATTTATTTTGGGGGCATGCCCTGGTGAGACAGGTGAGATACTCGAGTTGCGATCCCTGGGATCAAACTCGGGCGGGCAGCGCTCACACCCAGAGTCGCTAGCCACTGAGCTATATGCTCATTCTCAGTACTCTCCAGGATCTTCATACATGCAAGTAGGAGTTCAACTCCTATGCTCCTAGTATGATTCTACAATGAAGTCCTAATAGAATTAGAAATCCTAGTATCATAGCTCTCTTTGAGTCCTAGTCCAACAAGTAGAATTTGAGTCACCACATGGCACCACTTATCGATGCTTGGGCTACCGATTGGTACCTATTGGCTACCCATTTGGATATTATTAGTCCCTTATTAACTTCGAAGTGCTAAACATTTTGCAATTTTTGTAATTAGTACCTAGATTTGCATCTTATATAATATTATATCAAAAAAATTATTTGGATAGGAGAGGGAGTATGTACTTAGATTCGGCATAGAGCCCACATGATCAATAGAAGTTCCTCTTGACAGATGTAAAGTACACTCCGATCGACCCACTGATCACTTATAGATTTGTCTACTACCACTACCGGAAACAGTAAGTTTGTCGTGTGCCACAGGCACTCGGCAAAGGCCACATTACACTCGGCAAATGATTTGCCGAGTGTAACACTCGGCAAAGAGCACACGGCATCTACAGTACCGGCAAACAGTAGCTTTGCCGAGTGTTTTCTATCGAGCACTCGGCAAAGACTTTGCCAAGAGCTGAAAACGACACTCGGCGAAAAAACGTACGTGACAGAGGGGAAACGGTCACGGCACGTTTGTTGAGTGTCAACGGTGAGACACTCAGCAAAGATTTCCTTTTTGTAATGTGTCAAACTTGGGGCCCTCGGCAAAGCTGTACAGTTTGCCATGTGTCAAATAGTGACACTCGGCAAACTTACTGCTTTTGCCGTGTGCCACAGTATGAGCACTCGACAAAGCCCATTCCAATACCGACAGAATTTGACTTCTTTGCTGAATGTCAAAGGGCTGACACTCGGCAAACATGTCATTTTTAAGTCCAGAATGCACAGAATGATGTTGTGTGTCCACTTTGCCGAGTGTTTTACAGCTGACACTCGGCAAAAGAGGTCTTTGCCGAGTGTAACACTCGGCAAAGCTACCACAAATAATCATTTTAATTGGTTCGGTCACAGCCACGTACCACATTCAAATAAACATCACATCCATCACAAATAGTTCACAATAGGCATCACAGGCAATTCATATAGATATATCGACAACACATAGATGCAAATAAACTTCAGAATCCACAAATAGTAGTCATAGCTCATTCACAACCACAAGTGGTCACAGGTAATCCACAAATGCAAATACAAATAAAATCACAAGTACTTAGGCCATTAGTTCACTGCGATAGGGCTTCACTTGGGCCACGAGTTCCACTGCGATGGGGCTGGGGCATGAGGCTCATTCGATGCCGCCGATTGATGCTGCACAAAGGAGAAGGGATTGGCATGAAGGTCAACATCGACAAGATTAATATCAAGGTAAACACATATTTTAAATAACTTTACTCTCTTTCAAAGGATACAAAGTAAGATTGATTCTGCATAAACTAGATTATAAGGTTGTAAAGTGACTCACAGAGCTTGAAACAGTATTTGGAGCAGGAGGAGGAGGGGCTAGAAACGGTGGTGGAGGTTGACCGATTACAGCATAAACACCCCTCATATATTCAAACATCTGTAGCTCCATCCTCTGCCACTCTGCCACCATCTCTGCCACCATCCTCTGGCGCTCTACCTCCGTCCTCTAGCGCTCTGCCTCCATCTTCGCCTCTAGCTCCTCCTGGCGCCTCGTTTCTTGTTCTAGCTGAGCCTACAATATTTCATCCCAATGTTACAATGCAATGCAAAAGTATGTAAAATCAATGAACGATAAATAAAACAGAAATAACCTAGAGTGCGTTCATCTGGAACCATGTAGAGTCCGGCCATGGGCGTATCGCTGGACTAGAACCCGTGCTCCGTGCTCAAATCTGAGAGAGAGTGGGAGTATTGGCCATGTCGATGGTGCCGTCGCCAATCCAGAACTAGCCATGCTTCTTGCCTCCTCCCGCCCTCATGACCACTTCTCCATCAAGGTCATGGGTGCTCGGATCGTACTCTAGGCCATGGACCTCCCTTGTCATCGATGTGTATCCTTTGAGACGACTGTGGCGGACTCATTATTGTACGCCAAGGGCAGGTCCTCTGGGTTGTAGACGACATCGGACGTCGCCTTCCCCTTGTGGGCCAAAGCATATGCCACGAACTGGGTGCAGGACTAGCCACCATGTGACGCCAACTGTAAAAAAAAGCAATATGATTAGAAATTATGTAGAGTTGAGCCTTAGAATAAAGAAATGAATTTGCATACCCATCTAGCCGTGTATTCTGAGAGGTTGAGGTTGCCTTGATGGTGTGTTGGACCCAGCATCAGCAAACGCCGCTCCCGACAAGCGTTGTGATTCTCTTGCCACGCGGGTCGCACCACCTTTCCACCATCCGGGCCCAGCACTGCATATCTGTCGGTGTTTTGGACCGGTGAGCCCTCAACCAACTAGTGAATTTGTACTGCATGTTCCTAATCCCGGATGGTGATGCAAAGAGACACAAGGTTTATACTGGTTCAGGCAATAGGTGCCCTACATCCAGTCTGAGAGATCGATATTGTATTCCTTGCACCGAGGTGCTCGTAGTAGGGGGTTACAAGCTAGGCGAGAGAGGGAGCTAGTCCTAGGTCTCTGCGTGGAACGGTGTAGATTGCTTGAGATGTTGATCTCAGGCAGCGAGAAAGCGTGTGTTCATCTGTGCCTGTCTGAGTCTATGCGTAAGTTCATGAACCCGTGAGCTCGTCGTGAGTTCGTTAGAGCGTCAGCCTCCCTAGAAACGGCCCCGGTCTCTCCCTTTTATAGTCGAAGGGGCGACAGGGGTGATACATGTGTTCACTATGCAGCATCCTGTAAGGGGAGGTGGCGTGTCTGAGCCCTATAGCTTACTACTGTGGCGGCATGGTCGACGGAGCGGTCTTGTACTTGATGTACTGGAGCGACACGCCGATCAAGCTCGATCCTGTGCGACGTGGGAGCTCTAGTGATGGCTTGACGCAGGGCATGGCGGACTACGTGCCGGTCACTGTGTGTCGACAGTGTAAAGAGCCGAGGCTCAGTTGGTGCAGAGGCCGAGCCATCGTGGGGGGCTTGGTGGGCTCGAATCCCGAGGCTGCCGAGACACTGAAGTGGATTGCCGAGGCTTGGAGGGAGCAGTTGGTCCTGTACACTGATTCTGAGGCTATAGGGACCTGAACTTGACTCCCCACGCCGCGCTGTCCTCAGAGCAGTTGGGGTCAGGCAGCACAGCGCCGCATGGGTGTCCGTCGTGGGCACAGTGCCGAGCACAGCGGTCGGTAACCCCTGCCCCGGACGGCATGGCATCGATGTGACCCATGTTGTGTCGGCCACTCCGCTGTGTCAAGCCATCGTTCGGCTAATATCGCGGGAGCGGTTGGGCACGTTTAGTTGGTCGTGACGTTCTATCAGAGAAATCGGTCGAGGCGGAGGCGACGGGGTTGTTGCCGAGCCCGCCTTGAATGAGGCGGAGAATCGATTCTCCGTCCGAGGCCTTACGAGCCGACCTCGAGCGAGACGGAGAATCGGTTCCCCATCCGAGGCCTCACGAGCCGACCTTGAGCGAGACGGAGAATCGGTTTCCTGTCCGAGGCCTTACACGCGGGGCCTCGAGCGAGGCGAAGAGTCGGTAGCCTCGGACAAGGCCGGGGGTTAGCCAATAGTCGTCTCTTGGCTTTGATTTTGACAGGGCCTAAGTGATTTTTTCGGTTCTTGCTTAGGGGACCCCTTTCTGTGGTACCCGACAGTAGCCCTCGAGCCTCGGGGAGAGTGTGAGTGCTCTTCTTGAGGTTTTTGACGAGACTTGGCTCGCGGCAGCTCCTGACAGGATGATATTTCATACTCGAGGCCTCAGTGGGTGCGCGCGAGCGCACCCGCCGGGTGTAGCCCCGAGGCCCTGGAGGAGTGGGTTTATTCCTCTAGGGGCTTTTCTCATGTTTGAGCAAAGGGTCTTATCGCGTTTGCCGAGTCCATGAGTGTGAGTTTGGGTCGCTGGGTCTCGGCTTAGTTGTAGGAAGAGCCCCCGAGCCTCTGGATGGAGCGAGAGGGCGATCAGGAGTTTCCCTAGCTTTTTGTACGACCCTCGTGCATCCTTTTTGTTCGGAAGGAGGGGTGGAATATGCCAGGCTACCCTCGGTGGGCGTGAGCGGTGACACTTCCGGTGAGCTGTTATCAGGTAAGTCTGAGTGGAGGCCCATGCCCCGTTCGATAAGGGTCGGCTAGCGGTCTAGAGACACACTCCAAAAAGTACCAGAGGGCTTCTCTAGTGGGTCCTAGGGCCGTTCGATTGGCCCCGAGGGCTCGATGCCTCCCTACGGTGGGATCCCATTCGGAGACTTCCCTGCCAGTCTCGGACATGACTTAAGGCATCCCAAGCATTTGCTTGCTTGGGCCTTGGCCATGTACGGGCTCTCCCATAGTCATCCCTGACTCTATTTGTCCTGGGGCGGCTGTCGAAACCTTAGGGGGCCTAGCCTTCGAACCCCTGGACCATAACGGGCACGGTGCCCTTTATCGCATTTTTCCAAGCCTCCGAGTGCGAGCTTGGGTTGCTTGTCTTCGTCCTGGGTGCAGGAAGAGCCCCTGAGCCTCTGCACGGAGTGAGAGGGTGGTCAGGAGTTCCCCTGTTTTTTGTGCGACCCTCGCGCATCCTTTTTGTTCGGAAGGAGGGGTTGTTTGCCAAGCCCTCGGGTGCGAGCCTGGGTCGCTGGGTCTCGGCAAGGTTGTAGGAAGAGCCCCCGAGCCTCTGCACGGAGTGAGAGGGCGATTAGGAGTTCCCCTGGCTTTTTGTGCGACCCTCGCGCATCATTTTCGTTCGAAAGGAGGGGTTGTTTGCTGAGCCCTTGGGTGCGAGCCTGGGTCGCTGGGTCTCGGCCAGGTTGCAAGAAGAGCCCCCAAGCCTCTTGCATGGAGCGAGAGGGCAATTAGGAGTTCCCCTGGCTTTTTGTGCGACCCTCGCGCATCCTTTTTGTTTGGAAGGAGGGGTTGTTTGCCGAGCCCTCGGGTGCGAGCCTGGGTCGCTGGGTCTCGGCAAGGTTGCAGGAAGAGCCCCTGAGCCTCTTGCACAGAGTGAGAGGGCGATCAGGGGTTCCCCTGGCTTTTTGTGCAACCCTCGCGCATCCTTTTCGTTTGGAAGGAGGGGTGGAATATGCCAGGCTACCCTCAGTGGGCGCGAGCGGTGACACTTCCGGTGAGCTGTTATCGGGTAAGTCCGAGTGGAGGCCCATGCCCCATTCGATAGGGGTCGGCTAGCGGTCCAGAGACACACTCCAAAAGTACCAGAGGGTTTCTCTAGTGGGTCCCAGGGCTGTTCGATTGGCCCTGGGGCTCGGTGCCTCCTTATGGTGGGATCCCATTCGGAGACCTCCCTGCCGGTCTCAGACACGACTTAGGGCATCCCAAGCATTTCACTTGCTTGGGCCTCGGCCATGTATGGGCTCACCCATAGTCATCCCTGACTCTGTTGTCCTGGGGCGGCTGTCGAGACCCTTGAGGGCCTAGCCTTCGAACCCCTGGACCGTAATGGGCTCGGTGCCCAGTTCCTTCGTCTGAAAGGAATCGGGTGGGGGGTATTTCTCTCCCATCAGCTGACAACAGCTAGTGCGCCCTTTGAGGCGGTTTTGTTGGGGAGGCAGAATGGCGCCTGCCATTGCTGTGGTCGGATGCGACGCGGTGTCAGTGGACGAGACATAACTATGCGTGCGATTAATAAGGAAAAGGTGGGCGCATGGGCGGTAAAATCGGATCTAGATTAACTGTGCCAGATCTGAGGGAAACTTCCCCGATTTCGTCGCCCGTCCGTTTTGCCCCCTTCCTGCATAAATACATGATGAGCCTCGCCCCTCTCCTCCTTACCTTGTCTGCCTTTGCTTTTGCTGCCCTCGAGCCTTTGCTAGGAACAGAGAGCGCCGGGGAGAAGAAGGGAGAAGGGAGAGGAAGAGAGGGAGAGAGCGAGGCTTACTGCCGTAGTCGCATTCCCACCGTACTCATGGTCAGCGTGGTTGTCATTCAGGTGGATCCTTGGGGTCAGTCCGATGTATCCGTGGAGACGCTGTAGTCGCTCATCGACGACGGCCTCCTTCGCCCGGTTACCGACCCCAGCAGACCGGAGTGGATTGCTCTGGGGGGGCGAGCCAGAGCCGAGGCCACACGATGGCTACGTTGTGAGCTTCGTGTCCTTCCACGAGCGCGGTCTCGGCCTACTGGCGGACCGGTTCATGCGGGCGCTCCCACACTACTACGACGTGGAGCTTCACAACTTCAACCCCAACTCCATCGCGTAGGCGGCCATCTTCATCGCCGTCTATGAGGGGTACCTAGGGATTGCCCCCCATTGGGAGCTGTGGCTCCACCTCTTCCGGGTGGGGCATACCACCAAGCCGACGGGCACGACGGGCATGAGGTAGGCGGTGAGGGCCGGCGGCTGCACTCTCCAAGTGCACCAAGACCGGCAGCACCTCTACATCCTAGCGTAGCTCGCGTCATCCAACTGCCGCTGGTATAACAGCTAGTTCTACCTCTGCAACGACAACGGCAGACTTCCCCCCTACACCAAGCGGGTCGTGGAGAACCAGACGGAGAAGTGGAGGTATGGCGTCCCGAAGGAGGATCAGCCCAAGCTATAGCCGCTCCTGGAGGGGCTGGAGAGGCTGCGGAGCCACAGCCTTACGACGACTATGGTCGTGGCTGCCTTCCACCGCCGGAGGGTGCTGCCACTGATGGCTCAGCGGCGGCGGCTGTTCGACATGACACCGGATGAGCTGATCGAGGGCATCCGGATGTCTGCCGTCACCCTCTCCGACGAGGAGATTCTACATCGGGTGAGGGAGATGGTGGAGGGGAAGCTGAGAAGCGGTGGTCTGACCCCCATCGCGATGCGTCCGTCACGGGGGTACCTCTCCCTAGTAAGTCACGTGCCGCTGCAGCCCCCGAGGCCTCCCCGTTCCTCACCATTTCCTGTTCCCTTATTTGTGTTTACCGTTCCTATAGGGGATGAGGGATGTGCGAGCCTCCCCGCCGCCCGTTCCCGAGGACGCAAAGCGGCGGGCGGTGAACCGGGCGCACGCCGAGGCATAGAAGAAGAAGAAGGATGCCGAGGAGGCAAAGCGCATGAGGAAGATCCTTGAGCACGAGGAGCTGAAGAAGCGCCGCCGGCAGCAGAGGCAGGACGGTCTCCCGGTGGAGGCATCTCCATCGCCATCACTATCAACGGACTCTTCGGGTGGAGATGGCGAGAGCGAGGTGGGGTGGGGTCCCCTGGACCATCTCCCTGACGTCGGGGTGTCGGCAAGCGGCCCGGCATCCCCAGGAGGAGGAGGAGAGGATGCCTCAGGGCCAGTGATCGCCTACCTCAGGGACGAGGCCAACACGTCTGAGGCACGGGCGTTAGGCAAGCACGCCGTTAGCCTGGTGGGCTTGACGGCGGAGGTGGAGCAGGCGGCGGGGTTGTTGCAGGCGGCACCGGAGGCGACCCAACAGCCTCTGCAGAGGGTCAAGGCGGCGCTGGGGTCCATCGAGGGCCGGTCGGCACCGATGGACATGGGGGCCGTGCCATCGCTGCCACCACCGTCGTTGCAGAGGACGAGGGGCGCGGTGCAGAAGTGGTTGTGTCCCCATTCGAGGTAAGTGCTTTGTCAGCGGAGTTCGTATCGTCTCCCGCTCGCTTTCTGGTCATATGCTGACCACATAAGTATGTCATCTTCAGCCGAAAGCATCATGCGGAGGTGCCTGCCTTGGTGCCACGTAAGGCGCTCAAGGTGAGCCCTAGCTCCACCGCCCACTAGGTGGTGGAGGCGCAAGCCGCCATACAACGTGGCGCGGCATCGGCGAGGGCTGACCCGAAGGAGCCGGTAGCCTAGGGAGAGGCTACCGAGGCGGCCATGGAGCAAGCGGAGGAGGAGGAGCCTACGCCCCGTGAGGTCGAGGCCCGTGGGTCGGATGAAGCTGAGGCGCCCTCAGTCGCCAAGGCCACCGAGGTAAAGGCCGAGGCCCCCCGGATTCCCGAGGCCGAGGTGACGGAGGCCGGGGCACCTAGGACCACCGAGGCCGAGGCGGCAGAGGCCGGAGCCCCCGGGACCACCGAGGCCGAGGTGGCGGAGGCTAGAGCCCCCGGGACCACCGAGGCCGGGGTGGCGGAGGCCGATGTGAGCACGGCGAAGCCGGTGGCCTAGGAAGCAGAGATGGAGGCGGGGCAAACCTCAGTGCTGCCCCCGGTCCAAGGCCCACCGCCGTCTCAGGAGAGCACCTGAGAAGTGGAGGTCCATTCGATCTCCTCCGACGATACTTCCCAGGGGAAGGAGGCGGCAGATGCCGAGGCGGCCAGCACCGTGGAGCAGCCAGCTCGATCTCTGGCGAGGGAAGCTCGGCCCTCGTGCGGGTATAACCCGAGCCCCGCGGGTGGGATCACCCGCGTGTCTTATGGCGGAGCCGGGATGACCCTGAAGGGGAGCCCCTGTTCGCTCTCGAGGACGTGGCTGAGGGGGGCGCTGGAGCACTTTTGAGCAATACCACTGTCTGGCGGAGCGGTCGCTGCGGACAGCGCTGTCCGTCATAGCCGACAATCTGCCCGGCGTCGCCCAGGTACGCGCCTTCTTTTCTCGTGTGGTGTTGTCTTTGACCTGAGTTCTCTCGCAGCGCTTGACGTCTATTCTGCCTATCCAAGAGCTCAAGGACCGGTCCCTCAGGAAGTCGTTGTTCCTCTGGCGGGAGAGGGGCGTCTGGGACCAGCTCCGGTAGTAGAAGGACCTGCTTGCCGGCGCCAACGAGCTTCTGTCAGCGCGGAGCGCGTAGGTGGAGGACCTCCGCCTTCGCTGTGCTGATGCAAAGGCCGAGGCAGCCATGGTTCGGGAGCAGGCCGCCCCTCTGGCGGTGCGGATCAAGGAGCTGGAGGAGGAGCTGACCCGGGCAGCCGGCGAGCAGGACACCTTCAGGTCTCGGGCCAAGCAAGCAGAGGCCTCCGCCAAGGCCATCGCTGGGCAGCTGGGGGCGGAGCAGGGCGCGCACCTGCTAACGAAAGGTGCCCTGGCCGAGGCCCTCAAGGTCACCGAGGCCTCCCGGGTCGAGGCCCTAGCACTGAAGGAGAAGGCCGAGGGTGAGTCCCGTTGAGCCACGCCCCTTGTTTTATTTGTTTTTCTTGCGTTCGACCCCTAACTCCCCGGTGCGATGTAGAGCTAGAGAAGGAGGCTTCCAGGGTGGCCGAGGCCTCTCAGATCGAGGTCTAGTGCTGGAAAGAGAAAGCCGAGGCCTCTCGGGTCGAGGCCCAGCGCTGGGAAGAGAAAACCGAGGGTGAGTCCCATAGGCCTTAGCCCTAGTTCGGCTTATTTCCTTTTGCGCTTAACCCCAACCTGCTTGTCTTGGCGTAGAGTTGGAGAAGGAGGTCTCCCGGGTCGTTGAGGCTTCCATCGTGGTGCAGGCGGTGCTCGAGGCCGAGATCGGGGAGCACAACGCGCTACAGAGCACCACCCGTACCGCCCGTGAGGCCCTGGAGGTTGAGGGAGTCTAGTCGGGCAGCTCCCTTGGGAGCCGCCTGATTGCGTTGAGCGGCCAAGTATGCGAGCGACTCCGAGGGGCGCTGCACACGGGCGTCAAGCGCGCCCTAGCCGTCGTCGCCTCGCACTACGTCGACATCGACCTCGAGGCCGTCAGCGATGGCTATGTCCTGGCCGAGGATGATGAGGAGGCCGATGAGAAGGTCACGAAGCTGATGGAGGCGGCTGAGGGCCTCGACACGGCGCTGGCCAAGCTGTTCGAGGAGGAGGTGGTCCCTCCCACGCCGTCCACCGACGCTGGAGACCCTGAGCCTTGACCTGGGCCCAAGAGGCCATGTAAATAGATTAGGATTATTTTTGTACCGTAACGCTTGTGGCCTGTCGAGGCCTTTTTAAAGTACTTGTGCGTCTACGCTTCTTAATCGTTTTTTTACTGTATTTCCGAGCCTCTGCCCTCTGTCTCGTCTCTGAACATATCTCTTGCAAAAAACTTCTTCAGAGCCTAAGCTGCCCCTTGGGCGAAAGGTGGTGAGGGAGTGCCATAGCCCGGAGGCGTAGGCCGTCTCGTGACTCGACCGGCCTTTTGGCCTTGAGATAGACTTTCGGTCCTTAGTTTTTTTACAACCAATTTGTCAGAGCGCGCTAGAGAGTTAGGCGTAGAATTTTTTTTGAAAAACGACAAAAAAATGGTACATGGGACTTAGGGGGGGAGTCCCCCCTTCTAGCCCCCGAGGTAGGCTCGGTTCTGCAGAGGCAGAGCCGAGTCTTGTTTGAGCCCCGCAGTGGGCACCTCTGCAGAGGCAGAGCCGAGTCTCCCTTATGGTGTTATCGTAACGCTGAGCCCTACGATGGGCTCAGGGGGTTTCTCGAAAAATTAGAACAACTAAAGAACGCTTCTTAATTGTATTTTGAGAAATGATGTATACAATGCTTGGAAATTTAAGGGTAAAAGCGACGTAGTTGTTCTATGTTCCAAGAGTTGGTGAGGATTTTGCCCTTCTCGTTGGCTAGCTTGTAGGTCCCGGGCTTCAGCACTTGGGCGACGATGTATGGTCCTTCCCACGGCGGGGTCAGCTTGTGGCGGCCCTTGTTGCTCTGCCTCAGCCTCAGCACCAGGTCGCCCACCTTCAGGTCTTGGCTTCGAATGCGCTGGGCTTGATAGCATCGTAGGGCTTGCTGGTACTTAGCCGAATGTAGAAGCGCAACATCTCGAGCTTCCTCCAGTTGGTCGAGGGCGTCCTCGCGGGTGATGCGATTGCTTTGCTTGTTGTAGGCATGTAGCCTCGGGGAACCGTATTCCAAGTCAGTGGGGAGGACGGCCTCAGCTCCATAGACTAGGAAGAACGGTGTGAACCCCGTGGCTCGGCTCGGAGTGTTCCTCAGGCTCTAGATGACCGACAGGAGTTTGGCAAGCCATTTTTTGCCAAACTTCTTCAACCGGTCATAAATTCTTGGCTTGAGGCCTTGCAGGATCATGCCGTTGGCACGTTCTACTTGGTCGTTAGTCCTAGGGTGTCCTACGGCCGACCAGGCCACACGGATGTGGTGGTCATCGCAGAACGTCAGGAACTTATGGCCGGTGAACTGCATCCCATTGTCGGTGATGATGGCGTAGTAGCGTCGGAGCATGGTGCACTCTTCAAGGGTGTGCTTCACCGAGCCCTGGTGGTAAGGGCAGGGCTTCTTAAGCATATCGTCGAAGAGCCCGGGGCCTCTAGGGACCCGAGGATTCTTGCGCTCTGCGGCCGCGACTAGATCGACCTCGAGGACCTCCTGCTTCCCTTGGTGACCCTTTTTCTTTTTCTTGGGGAGGTGGGGAGCCGAGGCCTCGGGGGCCTCGTCCCTCCGCTTCCCCTTGGCGTCGTTGTTGGGGAAGATGGCCCCAATAGCCTCTTCGCCCGAGGCAAAGTTGGTGGCGATGTCGAGGAGTGCGGCCGCTGAGGTCAGCACGTTCCGGCCTAACTCTCGGACCAAGTCTCGGCAGGTGGTGCCGGAGAGGAAAGCCTGGACAATTTCCAAGTCGCCGACGCTGGGCAACTCGGTGCATTGCTTGGAGAAACGTCGGATGAAGTCTCAGAGAGACTCGTCCGGCTTCTGGCAACAACTCTTGAGGTCCCAGGAGTTCCCGGGGCACACGTATGTGCCTTGGAAATTCCCGACGAAGACTCTCACCAAGTCACGCCAGTCGTGAATTTGTGAGGGAGGGAAGTGTTCGAGCCAGGCAAGCGCCGAGTTTGATAGGAACAAGGGGAGGTTGTGGATGATGAGCAGGTCATCATCCGCGACGCCTAGCTGACAAGCCAGGCGGTAATCGGCCAGCCATAGCTCGGGGTTGGTCTTGCCGCTGTACTTTGTGAGGTTGGCTGGTTGGCGAAATCGGGCCGGGAAGTTAGCGTCGCGGATGGCCCTGCTAAAGACTCGAGGACCAGGTGGCCTAGGAGAAGGACTGCGGTCCTCCCCACTATTGTAGCGACTGCCTCGGTGTGGGCGGTAGCCTTGGACGGGCCCCTCGTTGTCATGGCGCCGCCGCCTGCTGACCACATCGTGGTCGCCTTATGCCTCGCATCGGTCGCCAAGGCGATCGTGCACCGAGGGGGGCCCTATTGGTCGTTGGTGCCCGAGCAGGCTTAGAACAAACCGAGGCCCCTCTATCCTGCCGAAGTGATGCCGTGGGTAGTCCCAAGGCACCCCCGCGCCGTCGAGAGGCAGAGCTCTCGGCCTGCTGCACCCGTCGCCCGGTCGTGGTAGAGGGCTCGAGCATCGTTCGAAGAAGCATCGCTGCTGCCGCGACGTTCTAGCTAACGGGATTGAAGATAGGGGGCTGCTCGCCCCCTACGTCGTTGTTGATGCGATGGTGGACGTTGCGAGCCCTCCGTCGGGCTGCTCCGCCATCGCCGCGACCCCGTTGCTCTTGCTCGAGGGTGTCTCGGAGCTACTGTAGCAGGAGTCGGTCTTGCTCGACTTTGGCCTGAAGCTCACGGAGCTGCTCCAAGTCAAGGCATCGATGTTCCTCGGGGGCAAGGTTCTCGTTCCATGCCGTCGGGATCTCGTTGCGTGGAGGTGCGGCGCCGCTCGCCCCCACGGGGGGCGGGGAGCGCGAACCTGCCCCTTCGTCCTCATCGCCCGTGCTCGGCATACCGAACCCGACGTGGAAGCACTCACGAGTGGGGTCGTAAGTGCCTTCGTCATCAGAATCGGAGTAGCCGAAGCAGTAGTCGCTTGCGACCAGGAAGCGGCGCATGGCTTTAGGGTCGTGGAGCCCAGAGAAGTTCGCTCTGGCTCACGACTCATCCTCCTCCGAGGAGTCAGCGTGGGTGTGAGTCGAGGTCGTGGCGTCGAGGTCGAGGGCGAAGCATTGGTGGCGTCCTGAGGGCTCCGCATGAGCAGAAGCGTAGGCGGAAGCATAGGTGGCGGTGGCATTACGCAACCCGAAGGGATACGGGGATGGTGCCGTCGCCGGGCTTTGCTCCGTCGGAGTCGACCCCTCAGGAGGTGGCGGGGCTGAGCCTTATGACAGGGCGTCGCTGCACGCCACCGGCGTGTTTCCCTTATCTAGGCTCAGACTAGACAGGTCCCCAACCAGGGACCTTGTGCCAACAGCTAGGCATGGGATACCGGCGGAGCGTGGCGCGTGGCCCTGTGCTTGCGCGGTGTCAGGGTGGTCCCGCTCGCGTCGCGCTTGGCGGGCGTGACGAGGGCGGCGGCCCTGGCGCCCCCTGCACCTGGGTTGCTGGTGTGTGATGTCGTCGTTGGTCGGTGGGGCTCGGGGTGTGAGGAGTACCATGTCGTACTCAGATCCTAGAGACATGAACTCTAGGCTCCCGAACCAGATCACCGTGCCGAGACGTAGCGGTCGTACGGGGTCTGCCATCCAGAACTTGTTGGGATGACGAAGCTGACACGCAGTAGAGCCCCTACCTGGCGCGCCAACTATCGGTGTTTTGGACCGGCGAGCCCTCAACCAACTAGTGAATTTGTATTGTGTGTTCCTAATCCCAGATGGTGATGCAAAGAGACACAAGGTTTATACTGGTTCAGGCAATAGGTGCCCTACGTCTAGTCTGAGAGATCGATCTTGTATTCCTTGCACCGAGGTGCTCGTAGTAGGGGGTTACAAGCTGGGCGAGAGAGGGAGCTAGTCCCAGGTCTCTGCGTGGAACGGTGTGGATTGCTTGAGATGTTGATCTCAGGCAGCGGGAAAGCATGTGTTCGTCTGTGCCTGTCTGAGTCTATGCGTAAGTTCATGAACCCGTGAGCTCGTCGTGAGTTCGTTAGAGCGTCAGCCTCCCTAGAAACGGCCCCGGTCTCTCCCTTTTATAGTCGAAGGGGTGACAGGGGTGATACATGTGTTCGCTACGCAGCGTCCTATAACCGAAGGTGGCGTGTTCGAGCCCTGTAGCTTACTACTGTGGCGGCATGGTCGACGGAGCGGTCTTGTACTTGATGTACTGGAGCGACGCGCTGATCACGCTCGATCCTGTGCGACGTGGGAGCTCCAGTGATGGCTTGACGTAGGGCATGGCGGATGACGTGCCGGTCGCTGTGTGTCGACAGCGTAAAGAGCCCAGGCTCAGTTGGTGCAGAGGCCGAGCCATCGTGGGGGGCTCGGCAGGCGCGAATCCCAAGGCTGCCGAGACCCTGAAGTGGATTGCCGAGGCTTGGAGGGAGCAGTTGGTCCTGTACACTGATTCTGAGGCTACAGGGACCCAAACTTGACTCCCCACGCCGTGCTGTCCTCGGAGCAGTTGGGGTCAGGCAGCACAGCGCTACATGGGTGTCCATTGTGGGCACAGTGCCGAGCACAGCGGTCGGTAACCCCTGCCCCGGACGGCATGGCGTCGATGTGACCCACGTTGCGTCGGCCACTCCGCTGTGTCGAGCCGTCGTTCGGCTGATATCGCGGGAGCGGTTGGGCACATTTAGTTGGTCGTGACGTTCTGTCAGAGAAATCGGTCGAGGCGGAGGCGACGGGGTTGTTGCTGAGCCCGCCTTGAACGAGGCGGAGAATTGGTTCTCCGTCCGAGGCCTTACGAGCCGGCCTCGAGCGAGACGGAGAATCGGTTCCCCGTCCGAGGCCTCATGAGCCGGCCTCGAGCGAGACGGAGAATCGGTTTCCTGTCCAAGGCCTTACGCGCGGGGCCTCAAGCGAGGCGGAGAGTCGGTAGTCTCGGATAAGGCCGGGGGTTAGCCAATAGTCGTCTCTTGGCTTTTATTTTGACAGGGTCTAAGCGATTTTTTCGGTTCTTGCTTAGGGGACCCCTTTCTGTGGTACCCGACAATATCGTAAGCGCACCAACACGGAGGCACCTATGTCATCAAGTATATGACATATAAGAAGATGAAATTAAGCGCAAATAATCTCAGAAAAAATAAGTATTGATGTTCTATATTTACCTTCATGTATTGTTCCGAGGTCAGGCTCATGGTTCTTGCCGCCCTTTTAGTGATCCTCTCGGCAAGAAATTCCGCGTGGTATTGGATCACGGCCTGGATGCGTGCCTTGTAGTGCATGTCCTTGACGAGTTTCTTGGCGGCTTTGTCAGCCACAGCATCCGCCTTAGCCTCGTATCCCTCCTCGCATCTAAAGAAATCCTGCATATGTAATGCGATGTATCCACTCATTAATGTCCAATCAATGCGATGTATTGAGCAATGTAATGCGAGAAAGACTTACCCAAAGCTCGGCCTTGACACGCTGTGCCTTATCGGTGAAACACCTGCCCTCTCGATCAGTGGTGTCAGAGACGGCAGCATAGTGGGCCCAAGTGTAGGCCGGCTCGACAGTTCTGCCGAACTGCACCAGGCCAGGGAATTTGTCCTTGATCAAAAGACCAAGGATGCCGTTCACATGGCGTGCGTGATCACCCCCATCGACCTTCTCCAACCCCTGTCCAAGTGATTAAGATAAATTATTAGTTTCTATTATAATTTTGAACATATCAAACGAAAAAATAGTGATAACATATAAAGTTACTTACTTCTCTCCATCAGGTCGAATCAGCGGACGTCTGTCAAGAGGTATCGGTCGCTTTGGGAGGGTCGAGGGACCTCACAACCACACACCTGTACTAGAGGAAGAGGTACCCCCTATCTCCTCCTCCATCCCTGCCTCCTCCTGCACCCCTGCCTCCTCCTCCACCTGTACCTCCTCCTCAGAGGATGAGTGAGCGGAAGGTAACTCAGACGGCGACAAAGGTACAGGCGACGGTGGCCTCGTCTTGCCTCCACCCTTCGCTCGACCCTTGGGTCTACCCCGAGGTCTCTTCCCGGACCCCTCAGCTGCATCGAACCCTTTACTCGCCGCTGTCGCTTTTGAATAAAGCGACGTTAACCTCCTCATACCGCCCACCATTGTTCAATCACCTGCAATTAAAAAGACTAAACCAATTAGCACAGATAATACATCAAAATAGATGCAAAATAAACAAAACATACTTAGAAAATAATAAATCAATTAGCACGGATCATACATGTATTAGAAATAATCATCATCATCGGGATTAGCTGGATCATAGGTATCATCATCACTATCACACATGTCGATATAATCATCCCCGTGCTCCGAAGGAGGAATGTCGTTGCTTAGATGTAATCGCTGAAGTAATTCTAAGTCCTTCACATTCTGAACCTCGTCACCGGTGTCCTCGTCAGCACCACTTTCATTGTCTACTTCCATTCCCTGAGCTTCAGTTAAGTCTATCTCAAAACTCTCTTTGAGCCCATCTTCTTGAAAGAACTCTCCGTCATATGTGTTGGGGTCTATGTTGTAATCTTGATTGTTGGGGACAGGTAGTTTACCATGTGGCGATACCTTGTACACAACATCCCAACCCTTAAGACGGTCTACAGTTTGGCACGGGTATGAGAGATAATAAACTTGTGTTGCCTGTTGAGACATAATATAGACATCGTCTCCTGGTAAGACGGATGATTATCGAATTTCGACTAGCACAAGATTAGGGGTCCGCCTCACTACTTCAGGATCAAACCAATGACATTTGAATATAACGGGATTAAGAGGTTTGCAACCATGAAACATGAGTTCGTATATTTCTTCAATTCTTCCGTAATACTCAACCCCATCTAAGCCTTGCATAAAAACTCCGGTATTTGTGGTTCTTCGATTGGGCCGACTCTGCTCGTGGCTTGTTGTGTGAAAGCGATATCTATTCACGTCATAACCGGTAAATGACTTGACCCTATAGGCACAACCATCGGCAACCTGTCTCAACTCGGCACTCATAGACGCATCGGTTTGTCCCTACAAGTTCAAGCAGGATAGTTCATTATATTAGTCGCACGTACAAGCAACTTGTAATGTTAAACTAAGTACGAGCCAAAATGGACAGTACCTTCTGTTTGAACCAAGAAATAAAATCGGGCATTCCATTTCCCGCACCCTCTCTAAGAAGGGTCGAAGTTTCCTGCGGGGTAGGTTCCCTTGATTCTCGCCAGAATCGTTCATAAAATTCCCTGTACCAACGAGAAATAAGGGAGTTGGACACAGAATTGTGACTACTTGAGAAAAAGTTTGTTGAGAACTTATAGCATGTACGGCTCCACTTCGGATAGGTTGGTCAAGACATATAGCATAATAGTGCGCCACTCTTCATGTTTCAAGGTCTTGTTAGTCGCACCACTTGCACTTCCTAGTTGCCCTCGGAAAATGCTAAGGTTCGATTCATCTTCATCAGCATTGTAACGAGGAAGTGGATTATGCACGCTAGGAAGGTTGTCAGCATAGTATTTTGTTGTGAAGTTTGACACCTCCTCCAGAATGTATGCCTCTGCTATGGATGCTTCAATTTTGCATTTATTTTTATATTTAGTTCGAAGAACCTTTTGAAATCTCTCAATTGAATAGCATCAACGACCCTGCGAAGGCCCCCCCATTCGTGCCTCATACGGGAGGTGCAAAATCAAATGCTGCATCGGATTGAAGAAGCCAGGTGGAAAGATCTTCTCCAACTTGCAGAGCAACACAGGCGCCATTTTTTCCATGTCTGCAACCACGGTACGAGATAACTCCTTAGCACAAAGCTGGTGGAAGAATGGGGGCCCCGGCAAAGTTGCATTTTTGCTAACACTCGGCAAAGTTGCATTTTTGCTAACGCCCGACACGCTGTCAGACGGCCGTCGCACATGCCGGTCACGTGATACGATTTTGCCGAGTGTTAATTTATTGCCGAGTATCGTATTGTATGTTGCCGAGTGTCTTGTATTCTACACTCGGCAAATATTGTTTTTTACCGAGTGTAATATGTATGCCGAGTGTCTTACATCCTACACTCGACAAATTAGCTCTTTGCCGAGTACCCGATTAATTGCACTCGGCAAATAAGTAAACACTCGGCATATTTACTGTTTTCGGTAGTGTACGTTTCCCCCCTACATGTGATTTGGGCATGGCAACAAGGTACAAGCTAAAACAAAGTGTTTCCTATAACTACAACGACAGAGAATTCAGGTTTTCTCGCATCCAATCCAACACGAGCTTGTCTATTTGCAAAAGGACCTGTAACAGGTGTTTTCTTCTCTCTACAAGGGGCAGATAGGTTGTATAATCAGTCATCGAGCCAACCACAGGAGCCTGGATGGTCAGTCGTCGAGCCAACCACAGGAGCCTGGATGCGGATGCATGAACAAGGAACTTGGAGCAAATGAGTCGAAAGGGCTAGAACAGCAGCACTGATTCTGGTCGCTTGCAGCCGGTGGAGGCGGCGAGTGGATTTGCACCGGCAACGAGTGGTCCGGTGCCTCTTTTTGGTCAGGCATATCTTGTTCCATGGGTGCAGCTTGAAACGTTTTCAGCACATTGGCTTCAGGAAAGATGATATGATTCCTTGCAGGAGTTTGTAGTTTCCTTACGATCTCATGCTTCCTGTAAAAAAGGTTCACAAAATTCAGTAACGCTGGAGGTCAAAACAGAGGTAACGGGAGAAGAGTGGTATGCATATGAGTGATGGAAGGTATGGAAATTAGCATACATGCAGAATATCAAAATTCGATCCGGAAGCATGTTCTTCCACGCCCTTCGCATGGCACCCTTGGGACCTTTCTTCGGTTTGAAAAGGATATCACTGCAAAAAGGTATACGAACTGTTAGGAAAAAGTCTCCTGCATACATCTCCAAGTGTAGGTATATCATCGGAAACAGACCTTGGCAAGCACTTCCGGTGGTAAACAGTTGGGCAGCGTCTGCAGACTGCAAACTGCATACTCTTATCATTCTTATTCTCTACTTCCATGCACACAATACATTCATGCATAGGACAAGAGAATCTCTCTCCGGCAGCGACCTGGAGCTCAAAAAGCTCTTGGCTATGGTGGCTATCTGGGTATAGCATTTGAGCAACACATTTAGGGTGGTAAAAGCGTGCACAATCGTCATGCTCACATTGGAAAACCTGGCAAGCAATGCAGAAATCAGAATTATATAATTCGGAAGTAATAGAAGTTCAAAGGTTTCAGCAAAACATGATAAATTTTTTCTGAAGCCCTTTTTGAGAAGGAAATTATCAACACTTATATATGTCGTGCTCCCTTACCTCAGGTTGTGATGATGTGTCATCTGAAGACCCCAACGATCCACAAACGAAACACTGATGCTGCTTGTACTGGCAGTTCTTGCATACAAAATCTTCCTTCTCAATTATGTTCTGAATTATCAATGAGAAACATGGAGCAACTCTGTCAGTTTTAGATATTTACAAATTAAAGTAAAGATTAAACTTAAAGAACATGGCTACTCAAACGTAGACATACCTTTGCCTCTTCTATAGTTAGCCCAAGTGTTTTGATGCAATTATGTTTGTTATCAAGGTGGAAAACCCTCTGGCAACAACCTTCGCAGCTGAAAACATCCAGCAAAAAAGGGATATATTAGTATTATAATTAAGCATGGAACTAGGATTTCGTTCACACATTGCTGCAGAATATATGATATTTATCCAAGTAAAGGAGGGGAAGTATATCAGTGAAACTTTATAATGGGTACACTTACCAAGTTAGATCACCACCATCGTCACAAATTGCACAAACATCCTCTCCCTGCAAACAAGAGAAAATTAATCTTAGCTTTGTCAAAAAGATAATAACCACACACAAGCAAAAAAAGGGACAGAAGAATACTAAACTTAAGAAGAAGACAATAAAATGAAAAATCTGAGAATCAGTTTCAAATAAAAGGCGTATATATGTTGCAATCTTGACGTGCTTCAACTTTTGTAGCTAATAAACAGACTAAGTTTGGGTCGAGATTAGAAAATATTGATTAAATCATAACTCCAGAACTCCTCTTTGGACCACCTCTTATGAAATAGAAAAAACTAGATGAGCAATGAAGATGTGGCACAAACAGGAGTTCTAAACATAAAATTTTCTCTGCAGGTTTGGGCCGAAATCCTGACACATATATAACATACCACATACTTACTCAAAGAACTTGTTAAAATATGACAAAGAGAAGTAGTAAACCCTAGCAACCTTGTCCGGTCCTGCTCCTGCTGCCTTGAGCATGTTTCTCTTTCGCTTGAACTCACGAGCCTTGTTCAGCCTCCGGAGCTCCTCCGCGGTTGCCTTTCTGCGAGCCATGGTTTCGTCCAAGAATGGAGGCCGGGGCTAGGTCGGTCTCCTGTGGTGGGAACTATGCCGCAGATGTTCGTCGGATCTCGGGAGTCCCTGCACAGAGGCAACGGTGTTCAGGTGACTAAAAGATATATATAGGCTGCTAATCGAGCCGATATACAGAACGAGGGATCAACTGATCCAATGGAGGGAGCAGGCGTTCCATACCGACGAACGAGCTAGGGAACCAACCAATGCAGGTGGACCCGATCCGGACTCCAGGCGGCGGCAGCGGCAGCGGCAGCGGCGACGGCGATCAGGACACGCTGCTGGTATGGTTTGGACCACCGCGCGCAGTAAGAGGGGAGGCGGCGGCGGGATTTTAGGAAAAACGCGATATATGGGCCGTGAACTACGCAAGTCGCCTCCGTGTTAGAACTCGGTGCATACCAACTTGAATATATATCCTCTATTCAGGTGCGCGCGGATCCGTTACGGATTCAAGTGGGCGGTAGGACGGTCGGCCGAGCTCCGTAGCTGAATCGCCTCCCTGTTAAAAATACTTGCTGGTATTTTATAAAGAAGAATTGATTCCATGCGGACCCAGCTGTAGTCGTAATATAGACGGATCGCACGGCTATGCCATTTATTGTAAAAGTGCAAATTATTATATTCTTTTTTTTGCAACAATGTTAATTGTTCTTCCTCCCACGGTGCTCCCTCCTCTCGGCATCTTCTCCCTATCCGGCGCCCCTCGCCTCCATTGCCCCGCCGCAACGCGTTAGGTTTTGGCCGGAGCTCCACGACCGCCGAGCTCCGGCCAAACCCTAGCGCGCCCGCAGCGCCACCTCCCCCCTGCTGCCGCCGCCAGGGCCTCTAAACCGCCCGCCTGCCTCCCCACCGTCTGACCAGCCTTCCTCCCCAAACCCCCTTTTTCATTCTAAGGCCGTCGGAGTTTGGGAATATGCGAGGGAGAGTTCGTCGGAACCCTAAAGATGTGGAGGAGGAGGCCCACCTCACCGGCGTCGTTGTTGCCGAAACCGCCACCGCCGTCGAAGGGGAGAGAGGGAGGAGGTGGTGTGCAGGAGTGGGCACGGGGAGGAGGTCGTTGTCGGAGAGAGAGAGGGGGGAGAGAGTGAGAGAGAGAGAGGTGAGGAGGATAAGGAAAGCGTGCGGTCGACGACTGAGAGAGAGGTGGACGTGCGTGAGCGTGCGCTTTGCCTAAAAAGTGACCACCCATGTCCAAGTCATTACCTAATTCTAATAGTTCTCTGATTTACTTATTGCATAGAAACACATTTTATCTATATAGTTTATTTTAGAATCAATTTGTCACAAAATCATTCCTACCAAATAGCCCATAGTAAGACAATAAAAATGGATGACTTTGCATTCGTCGAATGTTTAGATACATGCATGGAGTATTAAATATAGACTAATTACGAAACTAATTACATAATTTACGACTAATTTGCGAGACGAATCTTTTAAGCCTAATTAGTCAATGATTTGATAATATGATGCTACAGTAAACATATGATGATGACGGATTAATTAGGCTTAGTACTGATGGATTATGTAATTTGTTTTTTTATTAGCATTTAAACACCCCACACAACATCCTTCCGACACACCTCCTAAATTTTATTTGTTGAATCCAAACACCACAAGACTATTCCATATAGCAGATGAAAGACATAACAGGACACGAGTTCCCTCCGTCACGTAAATAATGTCGTTGTAGGAAGGGGCACAGCAACCAAGGAGAAAAAGTAAAAAGACCAAAATACCCCTACAATCTCTCTCTCTCCCGCTCTCCCTACCATTGGCCTCCGGATCTCCGCAGTCACCGGTGCGCCCGCCAAGACAAGCCCGCGCTCGCTGCCGGTCTGCTCCGCATCGAGTGGGAGGCCGCGGCCCACCGCCGGTCTGCTCCGCGTCGAGCGCCGCAAGGGAGGCCACGGCCCGCCGCCGGTCCGCTCCGCATCGAGCGCCGCAAACGGAGCCCGCTCCATCCCGATCTCTCCGGCGACGCGAACGACGGGGAGGCCGCCGGCAGGGGTGGGAGATGCAGAGGAGGCAAGGGCCGAATCTCCGCCACCCGTGACCCCTTCGCGTCGATCGCCATGGATGGGGCCGGGCCGGATCTCGGCCGTGAAGCCATGCAGCGTCGTCTCCATGCCGATGAAGGAGAAGAAGGGGGAGGTGGCACCAACAGAGGAGATGAGGATGCGGCGCCGGTGGAGGAGCAGAGAATCTCGGGGCGGGAACTTGGCCTCCACGCCGACGAAGGGGAAGAGAGGGACCGGTAGAGAAGAGGAGGGGGTGCTCGTTAGATCTCGGCCGCTCGTAGCCTCGCCGACGGAGGAGAAGGGGAGGTTAACGCCGGTGCAGGAGAAGCGGTGGCGGCGCCGGTGAAGGAGAAGCGGTGGCGGCTCTAGTGGAGCAAAGAGAGAGGATGTCGAGACGAGAGTGGGAGGAGGGGGCGAGCGGATCCCAGGCTGCCAGCCTAGCCTAGTGGGTGGGGTTGTCAGTGGCTATGCAGAGCTCGAACGCATTCTGGGACACACTCCAAGTGCTACAACGACACTCTTTCATGGACGGGACGTCGATGATGGTGGAGAATGGATCAACCAATCAGGTACATCCCACGCATAAGACACTTTTCCTGGGACTGAGGGAGTATCATGCCTGTGCTATGAACAGGGACGTTATGATGGTGGAGAATGGATTAACCAATCAGGTATATCCCACGCCTTATATAATTTGGAAGTAGGGTTCACAAATACTATACATACTAGCGTGGGTGCCCACGCTTCGCGTGGGAAGGAGGGCGGGAAAAAAAAGATG